>NC_083355.1:14276250-14582500 GCF_030254825.1 Meriones unguiculatus | reverse complement strand
GACTGTGAAAGCTGAGGGAACAGAAACAGCACTTTAGGGCTGAGGAGATGGCTCGTGGGCAGAAGAGTTTGCCATGTAAGCTTGGGGACCAGGTTCAAATCCCTAGAAACCACAGGGAGTACCCTAGGAACTAGGTGGCCTGGTATATGCAGCATCGAAAAAAACAAAACAAAAACAAAAACAAAACTGACCCTGTCTCAAACAAGATGGACAGTGAGGACAGACATGCATCTGCACTCACACAGGGAACATCCATTCACAAACATACAAACAAGTGCAATATTAGAATAAATAAACAAGGGGGTCTTACATGTACACTGAATGTCTGGAAAAATTGAAAGTATATATGATTGACCAGCTTATCAGATAGCATTATTATTCACCTCAGAAGATTCAGTACCAGGCTCGCTGAGCTACAGCTGAAACCCCGCCTGTCGACAACACAGAGCATGTGTGCAAATCCAGGAGCAGATGGGAGCATCAAACGGGAAAAATTGCTTAGAAACGGTGGCCACTGGAAATCATTAACTTCCTTCCACCCGCCCAGCCTCCTTCCATCATCCCCTCGTCCCACATTTTTCTTTTAAAGGGGCTAAAATACCTGGCAAGCGTCGCCCTGGAAGGTGTGTTTATCACTGAGATGGCATTTAGGGGATTTCAAGAGAAAGCCACTTTGTGGAGAGGTTGGCTCTGGACCTCCCTGTGGAAGGTGACACAGCTACTCCCTTTCCGGAGCTCTGACAAGTCATTTGCATTCCTAGGAGGCCTGTGGCTGTACAGGGAGGAGGAAATAAACACCCTTCCAGCCGGCTTATTTGGTGATCTCTCTTCAGCAGATGCTACTTCTGCACCCGCATTTCTTCCACACACAACGTTCAAGGCTGAAATGTAAATCATTGTAGTTTGAATGTAAATCGTCCCTCACAGGCTCATGCCTTAGACACGTGGTCTCCAGCTGTGGTGCTATTTTGGGAGGCTCTAGAGACTTCAGGAGCTAGGGCCTCACCAAAGGAAGTTTCCTGGGACCCAGTCCCTTCTTTTCCAAACACTCCCAATGCCATGGGCACCTAAGTAACCATGGGCTGAGAGCTCTGAAACTGTGAGCCAAAATGAATCCCCTCCCATTAAGTTTTTTGTTCTGTTAGGTCATTAGTGAAAAAATAATAGTAGTGAATTCATGGGCCAGTGAGATGCCTCAGCAGTCAAACTGCTTGCCACACAACCCCAGCAATATCCACTTTTTAAAAAGAGACAGATGTGGGCTGGAGAGATGGCTCAGAGGTCAAGAGCACTGTCTGCCCTTCCAGAGGTCCTGAGTTCAATTCCCAGCCACCACATGGTGGCTCAAAACCACCTATGGTGAGATCTGGTGCTCTTTTCTGGCGTGTAGGTATACATGCAAATAGAACACTCAATTACATAAAATAAATAAATAAATCTTAAAAAAAAAAAAGACAGATGTAGTAGCTCCTCTCCGTAATCCCACTTCCACTACAGTGAGATGAGAGTGGAAACAGAATCACCCAGAAGCTCACATGCACAGTCAGTGCATAGGTGCAAATGACAAGAAAGCCCCGGATTCAGCACTGTTGGAGGAAGAGAAGACTGACTCCCCCCAGTTGTCCACTGATGGCCACAGACATGTCACACGCAGGAGTGTGTAAGTGTATGCACACAACAAATAAGTATGAAGAAAACAGCTAGAGAAAGCAACTCATTCATGCACCCTGAAGGCCACTCAACATGCTCTGCAGGAGCGGGGGAGGGGACTGCACCGCAGGACCACACAGAGAAGGACGGCGCTGTCGCTCCTAATGACGAGGTGCTACTGCCACTGAGATGCATTTTATTTCCGGGTTGCTAATAACATGAAAGACGATGATGTTACAGTGGATGGAAGCATGGAGGCGCTGAGGATTGCAAGCACATTACAGACCTACTATGTGCACCCAGCGCTGTTCTGAGCACACTGCGTGGCTAGCGTGCTCTGTACCCATCAGGAGTTAGAACCATCAAACCAAGTGGCAAGGGCACGAAGGAAGTGAAGGAACGGGTCTAAGCCGGCTGCTGAGTGGCTGATGTGGGATTAGAGTCATCCGGGTCCAGTTCCAGATGCTGCCCCCTCCATCCCTTCACTATCCTGCTCCTCTACTGATGAGCACTGGCTTGAATAACACGCCAGGTGGATCTTGGAGGGGGCTGTGCCAAGCAGAGTCCTTTCCAGGTCAAAGCGACCCAAGGAAAGACAGCGTAAAAACCCAGAATGCAGCTCTAATCCCAGCACTCAGAAAGGCAGAGGCAGGCAGAGCTCTCTGAGTTCGAGGCCAGCCTGGTCTACAAAACAAGTCCAGGACAGCCAGGGCTACACAGAGAAATCCTGCCTCAAAAACAAAAACAAAAACCACCACCACCAAAAACCCAGAATGCCTATCTTCCTGGCAGGAAGTCACCTGGTCTGGTACGTGGGCCAGTGACCACACGCCCTCCTCCAGCTTGGTGAGGTAAACCCACAGCATGGTGAGAAGAGAGTGGGGACTGCAGGTTTCAGACATGAGGCCACGCAGCACCCCTACCCCCCCCCCATACTGCCCCAATGAACTTCACTATTCACAGTGCTGCAAGAGTCTGACTCTCAGGCCGTTCCCATGACTGAAGTCAAGGAGAAGGAAAGAACTGCCATTGACAGGACATGAGTCACCTCACTGAATCCTCTCGTGAGTCCTCTGACCCGAGCCTTGTTTTCTCATTGGTCATCTGGGATGTTCTAGCTGATGAACTCTCATGAGCTCCAGGCTGCAGAACACTGCTTGGCCGTGTTTGGCTCCAGGCTAGTCAGTGATTTCACTGAACTTAGTACATCACTCCTCTGCTGAGTGGGTCTGGCCAGCTGCTAGCTTTTGGCAGACTCTCTAAGTGTCCTCATCCAAAATGCTCCAAGACCCAAAGGTTGCTGGCTACCATCTGTCACCAGCAATCCATTTACAGCAATACCAAAAATGGCTCCCCAAACACAAACACAAAGAGCTAGGTAAATAAACAAGAAAGCGATGCTTTTTTTTTTTTTTTTTTTTTTTTTTAAGGAGAAGTACAGTAGTTTCCCACAGCAATTATGTTTCTTGTGAGGGGAAAAAATAGACAAATATTTGGAAAACAATTGCAAATCTGGGATGGGGCTGAGAATGGATTCTAGAAAGCTGGTGTGTGTGCATGTGTGTGTGTTTGTGTGCGTGTGTATGTGTGTGTGTGTGCGCGTGCGCGCGCGCTAGTGGGGGTGTCTCATCTCATGGAACAACATTGAGTGGATATCTTTTTTAATACTGAAAAGATGAGTCTGTCATGGAAGTTCACAACTGTAATCCTACTACTTGGGAAACAGAGGGAGGAGTCATGAATTCAAATCCATCTTGGGCTATGCAGGGAATCTGAGGCCAGCCTGGGCTATGTAAGGAAATCCCCACACAGAAGAAGGAAGAGGAGGTAGAGGAGGTGGAAGAGGAGGAGGAAGAAGAGGAGGAGGAGGAGGAGAAGCTGACATCCTTCTGCTCCTACTACAGGCTGACAACCATGATGAATTTGCTGTCTGTATAGCTGAGAAATGAAGTTGGTTATACAATATGTAACTAATCCACAAGCAAAATATTCCCAAATTGTTTCTAAATTTTTATTACACTTATTTGTCATGTGTGTCTGTACATGAATCGAATGAGGCAGTGGACATGTGCAGGTCAGAGGGTAAGTTGTGGGGGTGAGGTCTTGCCTTCCACAGTGTAAGCCCCAAGGATCAAGCCTGATTTGTTATGTAACAGCCAACACAACTTTGTCTATAGCACAAAGAGAAAGATGAAAATCTCCCATTTTTGTTCTCTGAGCAGAACCTGTCCTATTTTTGAACTTTTCCCCCCCACCTTGATTTTATAATCCATTTAGGACAAGCACCACCTATCCCCTGGGTACGACCCACCACATGCCGAGTGTCTAGACGTCAAAAGCTGGGTGTGGGGCTGCACGCCTGTAACTCCAGATCTGGGGAGGCAGAAGGAGGAAGGGTTGCTGAAAGTGTGAGGCGAGCTGGGCTGCAGGGTGGCGTGTGTCTGCTTATATCACTGTGATAGCTGCAGGAGAAACACCGTGGGAAGGCTCATCCACAAGTGACGGTGTAGCCCACTCAGAGGGTCACAGTGGAAGCTATACTGTGTCTTTTTATATCATGTCATATGAACTTTAATGTGTCATATGAACTCTACTCCTTGTGGGATTTGTTAGATGACCTTAGAATCGAGGTGTAATCTCTCTCTCTCTCTCTCTCTCTTTTAAGATTTATTTATTTTATATGCAACGGTGTTTTGTCTGAATGCACGAGTGTGTGAAGTTGTGAACTCCACCTGGGTGCTGGGAATTGAACCAGGGACCTCTGGAAGAGCAGTTAGTGCTCTCAACCACTGAGCCATCTCTCCAGCCCCGAGGCGTAACCTCTTGAATGATATTTATGAGGCAGGAGTCCTTTCCCTGGCACTCCAGTCACTCAGTGGTTTTAGCACCCACTGGTGGTGTGTCTCTGCCCTGGTAGTTGCAACATGGTCACCCAAACAATGACACTTCAGACTTGGACATTTCCTTTCTAGCTCCGACTCCCAGTTTCCCAACTGTGGCTCACCACTCTCTCTTTTGGGCCAGTCTGGTTACCTGTCTTGGTAAAAATGGCAGCAGCCAGCAGGGGGAGGCGGGTCTTTTCAGACTTGTCACAGCATGGTTGAAACAGGCCAAACGGGAAGCAAATACTAGAATTAAATACTAGACTTCTGCAGTCTTTAAGCTGTGTGTATTATTAGTGATGGATAATAATTCTAGTTGCCATTGTAACTACACCTCAGGTTCAGAAGGCCCATGTCACCCTGGACATACCTTCATTTGGCTCATGTTTGTTTGATTGTTTGCTTGTTTGAAACAGAGTTTCATTCCATGGTCTGGGTTGGCCTAGAACTCACTATATAGCCACTATATGGCTTTAAACTCAGGGCAATCCCCCTGCCTCAGATTCCTACCTGCTGGGGTAACAGGTATGAGTGACCACTCTTGGCTTGCTGCTGTTGTTACTTTAAACATCAAGCTTTCATGGAGCTGGAGAGCTGGCTTAGGAGTTAAGAGCATTGGCTGCTCTTATAGAGGACCTGGCTTCAATTTCTAACACCCACATAGAGGTTTACAACCACCAAGAATTCCAGTTCCAGGGGAATCTGATGGTCTCTTCTGGTCTCCATGGGTACTGCATATGGTACGCATATACATGCAGGCAACGGACTCATGCACATAAAAATAAATAGAAAAATATCTAAGAGAAAGGCCTAGTTTTCAGATCACAAATTGTACTACAAATAAGAGAGGACACATTTTGGAATCAGCTAAGACCCGTGTTTCTGTTGTCGTCGAAATGATACTTTTGGACAGAGATTAAGGACCATCATTGACTTTCCCCTTCACAGGCCCAAGTGGATAAAAATCCTCCCAAAAGAAAATGAGGTGTTCTGTACGCCCTTACGTATTTGTGTTGCTATACTAACTTATTGGAGAAAATGGTGGATTTTGTAGGTGGCTGGCTATAAAAATCTAAGGTTAAAAACAGAACTCTAAAGGTTGAGGACATCAGAGATGGTGTCTAAAAATAAAGTCACCACCTTTTCATCTCCCTATAACCTTCAGTTAGAGGCCCTCGAAGGAGAAGATGACCATCCTCGGAGACCAGGAATCTGGGCACTGTGTTTGTGACTGGCACCCCTGCTTCACAAATTAATATCAGTGCACTTTGCAACGTGTTAATAAATTACTGTGTGTTGCCCTCTGGATGTTGCAACTACCAATAATGAAATAAACTCTGCGATCACCAGTGAGGATCAACCCTGGATAAATCCAGCTGTCCTGGAACAACAGATTCCGCATTCCATCTGGTTTCTTCCAGGGCTGCTACTCGGGCTTGGGCTGGGAGTATGCCTGTCTGGCTTCATCTACAAGGCGAGGCCAGCGGAGTCTAGTCAGAGGTCAGACTGTTTATGTAGTTCTCCTAAAGGTGTCCCTGGGTGATGAAGTTTGATTTCTCTGGTGAGATTTGCAGTGAACTAAGTGAGATGGTGTCGTTTCCTAAAACCAAGAAGGACTCGATGATTGAAAATGAGTCTTAAGGGGCTGGAGAGATGGGTCAGTGGTTAGAGCTTTGACTGATTTTCTGAAGGACCCAGGTTTGATAGCCAGCATCTACTTAGTTGCTAAAAACTGTCTATAACTCCAGTCTCAGGGGATCGAACCCCTCTCCTGGCTTCTGCAGGCACTGCATACATATAGGTAAAGATAAGTAAATAAAAATTAAAAATTAAAAAAAAGCCATGCCTGATGGTACAGGCCTGTAATCTCAGCTAATGAAGTGGCTGAGGCAGGAGCATTGGTGGTTCAAGGCTAGCCTGAGCTACAAAGGAAGTTCAGGGCTAGCCTGGGCAACTTAGTGAGACTCTATCTCAATAAACTATGAAAAAAATACTGTGGAGAGCAGCTGAAGAAGATACATGACCTCTCTGTCTCACACACATACCCACCCACCCACACCCACACCCACACACACAGGACAGTAAAAATAAAAAAGGCCGGGGGAGGCTGTGTCTCAGTGGTAGATTGCTTGCTTAGCACGCACAAAACCCTGAAAATGAGATTGCCTTAGAGATTCATCCCGATTTTCTGCTCTCAGCTGTTTCCCAAGAACAGCAACACCATCATCGACCCAGGTCAAAGGTTAAAGCAAGAAACCCCCTATTTTCCTCTTTCTCTCAGACATATCAATTCCATCAGAAAGTAAGTGTTCTGAAAAAAAATGTATCCTTCTCTCTTGGTTTCATTCAGGGCCACCTCTCCGGTTCAAGCAACCATCTTGGCAAAGCAAAAACCAACACTGGACAACAAACAAAAACCCTAAACCGTTGGTCAGCAACACTTACTTGACAGTTTGGACCAAATCAAAGTTTCATCAGGAAAATGTTTCATCACCATTAACCTAAATACGGCCATGATGGCAGTGAAGGTGACATCAGATATGTGCACGTCACCTTCTAGTTTGTGTGGGGCTTTCTTGCACACTAATCTCCAGCATTATCAATTTCAAAATCCTTGATAAAGAGTCTCTGGTTGGCCAAAGGAACAGCCTATGGTGAGAGACTGGACGCGAGCAATTCACTGATCTGCCCGTCTCATAAGGAACAGCTCTGCTTTCTTTCGTTGCAACAAGAATGGACTGAAAACTCCACACTGCAAACACTTCTTCAGGGGAGGATGTGTGAGAGAGCTTAATTTCCTGGAACTGGAAAAGAAGGAGACGTTCTTTCCCTGTCACTAGAGGACTTCCCTCCAGGAAGAATTATATCCTTGGTGACACGGCTAACAAAATAGAGACAGGCTGATGGTTTATAAAAAAAAGATACTCCCGGGGGCTGGAGAGATGGCTCAGTAGTTAAGGGCACTGGCTGCTCAGCCAGACAGTCTGGGTTCAATCCCCAACGCCCACACAGCAGCTCACAGCTCTCTGTAACTCCACTTCCAGGGGGATCTGGCACCTCCAGACGTACATGCAGCCAAAACACCAATGCACATAAAATAAACATTTTCTTTTTTTTGAGCGTGAGAGTGTATCTGTATCCGTGTGCGTGGGTTAATGTTGGGATCATCTTGGAGTATCCTTCCACCTTAGTGCTTCAGGCAGGGTCCCTTAATCAAACCCAGAGCTCTCTGATGTGGCTAGTCTCCTCAGCACCTTGCTTGCCCTGAGGACCCGCCTCCATCTTCTGAGGCAGAGATGACAGGTTTTTGGGGGATCCAAACTTTGGTCCTCGGGCTTACAAGCCTGTATCTTTCCCCACAAACCACAAAGACCCTTTAGAGGCTCTTCTATTTTCATGAGCATGAAGAACTGAAGCTATTCGGACAGCCTGGCTTACTGAATATTCATATACTAAATCTGTTGGTGCTGAGATTGTTTTTGCCCCTTAGATTGACCCCGGGTGTGTGTGAAAAATCCTAACACCTAGATTCTACCCATGACCCGTCAAATCATGGTCCCTTGGACAGGGTCAGCAGCACAGGATTGCTGAGTTTTCTGAGTGATTTCCACATGCAGCCACGATTAAAACCACTGATCTAGACTGCCATGGGGGCAGGGGGGTGATGGTGGCACCTCCTATATATGCCCCAGCAAGAGAACAGGTGAGGCTCGGCCACCACAGCGTGAGCCCATTTGGAGAAGTCGGCTCTCTGGAGTATTCCATGATTCTGTGTGTTGGCCAGTGTTTGAACAACCTGCAAAAGTCCCAGAGGGATTGGGCCCTAAGTAGCTCACAGTGCTCAGGAGAGGGCTGGTGAGATGGCCCAGCACGTAAAGACTCTTGCTACCGAGCCTGATGTTTGATGCCTGAGCCCCACATGGTGGAAAGAAAGAGGCAATTCCTACACAATGTCTTCTGACTCCACATGTACACCACGGCACATGCGCGTGCTCTCTCGCACACACAAAATAAATAAATGTAATAACAATAAACAACCACAAACAACTCGGGTGATGACGGACGCCTGTAATCCCAGCAGCTGAGCAGGAAGAGGATGGTCCAAGAGGGAGGCCAGCCTTGCATGGAGCTCAAGGCTAGCCGGGGTCAAACAAACAACGAACAAACAAGCTAGCTGGCTAGGTTAGGTGAGCCCAGAGAGCATAGCCGGGGCTGAGAACTGCTACCTTGCATGGTGCCTGCTTCCTTTGGAAGAGGAAGCAGAGGCTGGACTGCCCCCATTAACCTCTTGGCAAAGAGTCACCCCACGGCAGGTGTTGCGGGAGTGGTCCCCCTTCAGCTGAACCAGGCTAAGCACACGCTCTCCAGCCCAGATTTATGGCCTTGGACAAACAACAGAACCTTGCCCTGGCATGGCCCCACGCTCCCCAGCGCTAATTAAGGCCTAAATAACTCCCATCAGTTTGTGCGTAAAATAAACCGGCCTCAATTTAAGACAACTTCCCCACTGAGGAACCGCAGCCTGCAGGTTTGCGCAGACATATGCTTACTAGTTTCTTCTTTAATGAGATGTTTCTGTCTAGTCATCCTGACAATGTGTTTTAACTAGATTTTGAATCACACTTATGACTGATAATAAGATAGCAACATGTACCCCATTCAGCCACTAATCGAAGCGATTATCACCAGAGTCTTTCAATGTAATTATTGCTTCTTAGCGGCATTCATTTCATTAAAATGTTGGCAGGTAGGGGTGGGGATGGTTGCGCGTAGACTCATGAAGGATGGGAGCTGCATGGCAAGACCACATACACAGAAAGGCAGAGGTGAACTGAGTTTATTAGAGTGAGTGAAATACCAAAAACACACTGCTCCACAGTCTAGCCTGGGCAGAACAAGGACACGCCTGAACAAGGCATGGGCTTCCAGCTTTGGGTTTGAAACCCTAGCTGGATAGAGACATCATGCCATCATTTATCCTTAGATAAATACACACTTGCAATTTGTAAGCATTTGGGAGGGAGAGTGGCATCCTAGGCCTTCTTTTTTTTCCTTCTGGGGTCAACATTAAACTGCTGCTGGCTATATGTAAATTACAGGAGGGCACAGAGGCAAAGTGGGGCAACCAAATAGAGCCGGGGGGCTCTGCGCCAGTGGGCCCAGGAGTCACGCATGGATTGCTGAGAGCAGAGTCAGGCAGAGGCTAGGGTAGGAAGTCCGAAGATTACAGGGGCTTGTCAATCTGGGAGGCTCAGGAGAGCCTCCCTGCCATCTACACGTGGAGAGCTGATATGAATTAACTCACATGGAATGGAGCTCAGAGCAAAAGCGATTAAGAAAGAAAACTTTTTTGTTTGTTTTTTGAAGACAGGGTTTCTCCGTGCAGCCCTGGCTGGCCTTGAACTCAGGTGAACCTACTGCCTCTGCTTGCCAAGTGCTGGGATTAAAGGTGGGCATGACCACCTGGCTGGAAAGACCATTAAAATTATTATTATTTTGTATTTTTCTTGCATGTATGTCTGTGTACCATGTGTGTGCCCGGTGCCTTTGAAGGACAGCAGATTGAGGGTGTCAGATCCCCTGGAGCTGGAGTGAGGCCAGTAACAGCCAGTCACTGAATGTGTGTGCTGGGAAATGAACCTTGGGCCCTCTGTTAGGGCAGCATCACTCTTCACCCCTGTACACTGAGGTGGGGAAGGCCGTGCAGCCACTGAAAGCCGTATGTGAGAGCTGGGGAGAGGATGGCTGCGCACTGCTCTGCAGGACCTAAGTTTGGGTCCCTGGCAGCTGCAAGAAAAAGCTGGGCACGGTACCTTCCACTCCCCTGTAATCTCAGAGTGAGAGAGGCTGAGATGGGCCAATCCGTGAGCCTGCCTAGCAGTGAGCTCCGGGTTCAGTGAGAGACGTGCTTCCAAAAAGTAAGGTGGGGAAAGATTGAGAATTACAGTGTCAACCTCCTGCCTCTACACACACACACACACACACACACACACACACACACACACACACACGTAAAATCAAGTTGGGAAGGCTCTGGCATGCCTTGTTAAAAATAGCACACCCGTATGATTCATTTTGGGAGGAACTGGTTAAAAACCAAATCGCAGTAATGTATAATGTGAGCCAAAGGGATACAGGTATTCATCTCTGAATCATGGCTTTCCTTTTGTTTTTGGAGCTTTTTTTTTTCATTGCATGCTTTAAGTTTTTAAAAAACTGTATATTAATTTTCCAATCAGAAAAGGTCATCATTTGCCAAGATTAGCATGCAGCCTTTGTGACACTGTTTCTAGACATTGCAGTTTTGAGAAAGCTGGCCAGCAAAGGGCACCCATTTCAGGCTGTGGACGGGCACGGCCCCTCTCCATTTCCTTTGTGTGACCACATGGAGGTGATGCTCACTATGGAATTCCTGAACCTGGTGGGAGGAGCGCACCCCAGCTGGTGATACTAGTCTCTCTGCACAGTTCCGGAAACTCCGGCGCAGCCATGTGGTTGGAAGCACCGCTGGGAAGATCAACCGAGTACTCAGATTGTTTTTCCTAGAAAGGTCAAGGTTTGTGGGTCATGGGACCACTGCATCTGCGGCTGAGAAGCATCCTATGTACTGGATGAGTGTGGCTGGGAGCCGGCAAATCTTTATTAAGAAAGTAGTCTGGGGTGGGGAGATGGCTTAGTGGCCAAGCACCTACCATGCCTGTGAGGCCCAGAGTTCTGGTCTCTGGGACTCACACAGGCTACGTGGACAAGGCGGCCTGTCTGTAACTCCAGTCCTTAGAAGACACAAGAGTCCCAGAACAAGGGGCTGGCCAGGCTAGCCGTTTCGGGCAGTTCTGGGTTCACCTGAGAGACGCTGCCTCAATGAATAGGGTGGGGAGTGATCCAGGAAAATGACTGGCATCAACCCCAGGCCTCCAAACACATCACCACGCCTGCACACGTCCCCTCGGGCACTTGGGCACCCGTCCATGAATATACATACCCACCTATAGCTATGAACAGAAAACCGAACCAAACCATACCAGAGCAGTTTGCCGTCACCCAAAGAGCTCCGCCTTCCTGCTAATTAATAGTCCAGAAACAGGAGAGAGCAGAGAGCAGCCGGATTGCCCCTGTTCTGCTCCCACGACCAGAGGCAACCCCTCACACTGGGAGGTCTTCTACTGTGCTCAGGGTTTCCTCTGTTAGAGATGCTGATCGTGGTTTTCTAGATAATCAGTCAGTATCCGAAAGTAGGGAAATGAGTCTGTTTTTTTTGTTTTGTTTCTTTGTTTGTTTTTTTGCTTGTTTTGCTGGCTTCAAACCTCAGATCCTCTTCCCTTGGCCCCTCCCCACCAAGGGCTAGGATTACGGGTATGTGCCACCATGCCCAGTATTCCTGCATTTTTAATACCCTCCAAATGACTCCGGTGGTATGTAAACAGAAGGTATTTAATACTCCCTTGCTGAAGAATGAATGAATGAATGAATGAATGAATGAGTGAGTGAATATCTTCTTCAGGTGAACTATAGTAAAACACAGTTTTGAGTGTCATCTCCTGAGAACCACTGAAACTTCATCCAGGCAAAGTTGAGTCACTCCTAAATTAGATAACTCGTATTCCCAGTCCTCCGGAGAATGATGGCCTGAACAAGGTGGCCTAGGAAGAGTCAGGACAGCAGGTCGCACAGGAATTGCCCAGCAGCCCTGGTCTCTGCTAGTCACTCTTTATCCTTGCAAGGTAGCTAGTGCCTGCCCCACAAATACAGCCGTTTCGGGCAGTTCTGGGTACTCTCTAAGGAGTTTGGTCCTGCTCAGGGCAAGAAGATTTAAAATGTTTCTAGGTGTCAACACACACACAATTACTAAGCAGGGCTGGCCAACTGTCCTTTTTACAGACTCCTTCCTAGACCTTCTCCCCACCAGTTTTCAGGTTGTTGGTGTTCATGAGTCTTTAGGACTTGCCTGGTGGCACCTTGGGGCCTCTGTCACCCCTGCTTCCTGTTTTGCATTCATTCTCTTGGCTCAGTCAAAGGAGTCAGCATGCCCTGTAACCCTCTGTCACCCGCATGTCAGTCTTTATTCTCTATAAACACAAACTGTGTCAAGAGGTGGAAATTTCCTATAGATTCTAGATTCCTTTTTCACTCTGATGGAACCCACAGACCCATTATTGGTGAGCCCCTTGGTTCCACCAAAACATTCCTTCCCAAGGGAAAGAAACTAAAAAAATCACATGACCTCCTTTGGAAGAATCTGCCAGATGGATTTTGGACTTTTAAAAACATTTGTGTGTGTGTGTATGTCTGTGTGTCTCTCTTCTGTATGCATGTGTGTGTCTGTGCACATGAGTACAGGTGCCTGTGGAAGCCAGAAGAGGGTGACAGATTCCCTGAATTGAATTACAGGCATCTGAGATGCCTAATATGGGTGTTGGGAATTGAACTTAGGTCCTCTGCAAGAGCAATATGTGTTCCTAACCATTGAGCCATGTCTGCCGGCTCCAAAGGATGGATTTTAAGCAACACTAATAAAGTATGTGGCTAATTTTTTTCAAAAGTCAGCATGGTCACCCTGATTGCCAAGCTACACTTGAGCACACATGCACATGAATATAAAATATGGTCTACATATATTTTAGTATGAACATGTACCTGGTTATGTTCATTTCTGTAAGTGCTTTTTGTTTGTTTTTATGAGGCAAGATCTCATGTGACCAGAAAGACCCTGAATCTGTGATCCTCTGAAACTCCACCCCTCAAGTGCTGGGGTTACGGACACGTGCTACCACACTGAACTCTGAGCAAATTCCAGTTCCCATTGAGAAGTGTTAATACAGCAGTCACAAATGGAATCCAGGAGATCTGCTTTCCCATGGTGCTCTTCTCTCATGGCAACCACTTACATTACGGGAGTGCCCAATGGAAGGACACACAGGTTAGAAACAGGAAAGCTAGATTATAAGGTATTCCACACCTCATCCCAGAGGTCCAAGGTTGGAGCCTCTGAGGTCCCAGGCACGGACCAGGGCCGGGAGGAGTGACCTTCAGAGGCCAAGAACCGAGGGCGCAGAGTGAGAGGGCTGTCAGAGGGTTACTCACACTGTCGTTGCTTCCTTTGTTGTCTTCGTACTTGGTTTCTATATGGATGGAGAATTTCGGCAGAAAGGAACACTGTGGAGAGAAAGCAGACCCTGATTAGCACCACAGTTTGCTCGTGTCACGTCTTTACTGTGGCATGGGGCTGCTGGCATGGCCATTAGGCCGGGAGCACAGATCTACAGCAGAAATGGTATCCGTCAATAAGATACATAGCAGTAACTATGTTCCGTAGAAGAGGCCACCACAATGAATGCCATTTCTTCCTGAAGTGACACCAGAGGCCGTGAGCAGTGTTGGAGAGGTGAGCGGCCCAGGGCGTTTGCAAACGGAATACGTGCCGGTAATCCTGACGCCGCCATGGGAATGTAGACACCCGTCACAGAGGCCATCTCCAGGTCTCGGATGCTCACCTGTTCACTAGGGGCCACCGCAATCTCTATGTTAAGGCGCATATAAGACCAGTGGAGTGGCACAACACAACCTTGAGAGCAGAGATTATTGGCCAGATAGGTGTGTGTGTCTGTGGCATGTGTGTGTACATACATGTGTGTGCATGCATGTAAGCGTATAAATGCTCTCTGTTAGGTGTTTTCCTCATCACTCTCCACCTTTAGGTGGGGGGAGGCAGGATGAGACAGGGTCTCTCTATGTGGTCCTGACTGTTCTGGAACTCGCCGTGTAGACCAGGCTGGCCTCCAACTCATAGAGATCCACCTGCCTCTCCAGTGTTGTGATTAAAGGTGTGTGCCACCAAGCCTGGCCTTACTTTTTTTTTAAGTTACAAAAAAAATATTTTTTTATGTGCACTGGTGTTTTGCCTACACATGTGTCTGTGTGAGGGTTACAGGCACTGGAACTGGAGTTACAGGCAGCTGTGAGCTACCACGTGGGTTCTGGGAATTGAACCTGGGTCCTCTGAAAGAGCGGCCTGTGGTCTTCACCACTGAACCGTGTCTCCAGCCGGCCTCCCCCACCTTGTTTTAAGGACAGACAGAGCACTAGAGCTCAGCACGTCAGTTAGGGGAGCTGCAGGAATCTGCTTGTCTCCACACTTTCCCAACAGCCAGCAAGGAGATGATGCTGGGTACCTCTGTTCCTGTATTTTATGTGAGGGCTGGAGAGCCAAGCATAGGTCATCATGCTTGCAGGCAAGCCTTTTACCCCACAAGCAAGCTCCCTGGCCTCCAGGATTTTTTTTTTTTTTTTAACACATAATGTTAAAGGGCTGGCAAGGTGACTCAGCAGGAAAAGCACTTGCCACTCACGTCTGACCACCTGACTTCTGTCCCCAGAACTCGTGTCAAAAAGCCAGATGTGACATCGTGGGTCTGTATTCCTGCTCTTCCCACGGCAAACGGGAAGCAGAGGCAAGAATTTTCTGGAAGCTTGTGGGCCAGCTAGCCTGGGGTACACAGCATAGCAGAAACAGCAAGAGAAACCCAGCCTCAAAATAAGGTGGAAAGAGAGATCTGAATTTTAAAAGTTGTCCTCTTAACTTCTCTCACCCCTCCCCCCAAACTCATGATCGACTAGGGACACTACAAGAGATAAATAAAATGATGTGACTAAAAAAAATAGCGTCAAAAGGCCGAGATCACAGCTCCATGGTAGAGCATGGGCTTGGCATGGGTAAGGTCTTGAGTCTGACATTCAGAACTGAAACACGCATGTGTAACTGAGCAGCAAGCAAGGAGTCAGTGAACAGCAGAGATCAGCATGAGGCAGCCAGAGGCCTTATCTGTAAGGCTGCCCTGGTGTCCCTGTCTCACCAGGCCCCACTGCGTCTCTATTAGATCTGAAAGGTCAGGCAGCCTGAGAGGATGTTGATGGATGTGGGTGTCCCCGGCCTCCTCCTGGCACTGGGCTGGGCATTACCCTTCCTGAACACTGGAGATGGGATCGAAGGCTAATGCTCACAATGACCCGGTGATCTCACTGGGACCTGCAGGTATCAGATGCAAGAGACATGGCTCGTTCTGGTCGAAGTCCCAAGAGGCCATGTTCTCTGCCACAGGCATTTTCTGAATGTTTCCAAGTTCCTGAATGCTTGCAGAGTCCCCAAGGGGTAAATGCTAATATTATCATCCCTCCTTTCAAGATGAGGGATGGAGCCATCGAGAGGTTAAGTAAATGGCTTACAGTCACACAGCTGGTGCGTCACAGAATCAGCACGGAAAGCTGCGTCGCTGGATCCCAGAGTCCACGCTCTTGACTACTGGGGCCCTCAGGAGTGGTTTTCAGTGGTCCAGCGGCTCTCCAGTCCAGCGACAGCAGCAGCAGCACTCTAGAATTCGGCTAGGGATGTACCCTCCCGGGGTCTACCCTGGGCAACTGATTCTAAAACCTTGGAGGTGGAGTCCAGCAATGTAAGGTTGCACAAACCCCCCAGGGGCGTGGTGAGGCATGTGCTGGTGGGAAAACTGGCTTAGTACCGCATCCACGGGGAGGAAACCGAGAGAGGGGGACAGCTTCTGTCCCAGCATCCACGGATACCACCTGAGCTCACTGAGCCTCCCCTCCACTGTAGCTACACTCCCCCGCTCAGCTCAGCAGAGACCCTGGGGACGCCTGTCTCAGAAGCAGGGGACAAACCACGGCTAATTTCCCTGACGCCTCACGCCTGCGTGCACCTGGCATCTACCCGCCTTGATCTGAGAGAGGTAATCGAAGCAGTGACTAAGGACACACGAAGACAACCAACCCCAGTAATTGCCTCGATGGAGGCTGAGGCACTGCGGTGATTTATTAGCACCTTCCCCGCTGTCGCCTATCCAACCTCTCACTCCTAGCCGCTGCCCTCACACCCATTTCCAGGGACTTCCAGGGAGGAAGGCTAGTCACCGCGAGTCAAGACTGGCACCGCTGGGGCCCCTGGCAGAACCTTGATTGGCTCACGAGCATGGGAGATGTCCTAGCGGAGAGACCCTCTTAAGGATAACAAGCCTTTAGGGAAATCAATATTTGTACTTGCAAATCTGTGACTCATCCGAGAGGGCCAATCCGACGACGAGGAGTCAGAGAAGGCAACACAGGGTGTGAATCGGCCTGGGGCACCGTGGAGGTGTTTGTGAGTGTGTTTCTGTGCGCCCCCGAGTGTCTTCCTCCACCAGCCTTCCCCTTGTTGTTTTGAGACAAGGTCTCTCGTTCAACCTGAAACTCGCCAGACTGCGCAGCTCCCCCGGGATTTCTTCTGTGTTTCCCTAGCACGGACAGATGGACAGACGGATGCCACAGGCGCACACATCCATCCAGCTTTTTTGATGTGGGTGCCTGGGACCCAAGCTCAGGTCGGGACGCTTGTGTGGCAAACGCTTAACCAGCCGGTCCTCTCCTCAGCCTGTGTCCCACCCCCACCCCCACCCCAAACTGATCTTCTAAACTACTTATCTAGGTCAAGCAAATAAATTCCGGCCTTTGGGTTTCAAACCCAAATACGAAATGCAAAAAGCTTGTTATGCAAATCTGCAGGTGTTGCTGTTTGGAGTGGAGGATGGAGGTTATTTTCCTAGCAGAAAAAGGCGAGGCTGCCTACATCAGGGCTGCAGGTGCGCCTGCCCTCAGCGAGCCAGCAGGACGAGGACCGAAGGAGCCCTGTCCCGGGTTGGAGAGGGCATTTTGAAGGGGGACAGGTGAGGCGGGGGGTGGTTGTGATAATCTTATCTAATGGCTTTTGTCTTGGGGTGCTGGCATGTGAGAGTCTCAAGACAACATCAGGAGTCTCCTTGGGGAAGGGCACATGCCGCCAAGCTGACAGCATGAGCTCAACCGTCAGAGCCCGAATGGTGGAAGAAAAGAACTGACTCCTACAAACTGTCCTCTGACCTCTACAGGTGCACCACACGACACATGAGTGCATAAGCACACACACATACGCACACATATACAGACACATAAATCCACACATGCACATATACATGTGCACGCATGTAACATATATGCACACACAGACACTCATATGCGCGCACACACACGTGTGCACACACACACACACACACACACACTGAATGTTAAGATGACCAGAAGCTTCCGTGGCTGCAGTTGCTTTAAAATTATTATTAAACTCTCGGGTGAGATGTTCATCTTTAACAATGCTTAGAGATTTATTTTAATGTTTTGAGATGTTATTTGTTTCTATTTTATGTGTACAGGTATGTTATGTCTACAGGTGTTTTGCCTGCATGTATGTCTGTGCACCACATGCATGTAGTATCTGTGGAGGCCAGAAGAGGGCATCAGGTGCCCTGGGACTAGAGTTACAGATGGTTCTTGGCCATTACGTGGTTTCAGGGAATTGAACCCAGGTCCTCTGGTGGAGCCGCCAAGTGCTCTTAACCGCTGAGCAAAATGCTTCTTTTAAGATTAGCACCTGGGGTCAGGCAGTCTAGCCAAATAGGCAAGCTCAAGGTTTCAAAAGTCAAACGGACAGGGACGAAGGAGGACGGTCAAATGTCTACCTCTGGCCTCTGTTCACACACGCACAGACATAAGTGAATAAACCTGTCCATCCATACAGGCCAGTGTCTGTCGAGCGGCAGCCAGCCTTCACTATCAGCCTTCTATTTCTCCCTCCAAAAACCAGTGACTGCAAGCACCCCCTCCCTGGTCTTCCACTCTTCCTCTCTTCAAGTTGTTCCCCCCCCTTTTACTTTTAGATTAATTAGCGTGTGTGTGGTGTGTGTGTGTGTACATGTCACGCATGTGTGTAGAGGTCAGAGGAAAACTTGATTGAGTTTGTTCTCTCCATCTGCTGTGTGGGTTTGGGGGATCTGAACTCAAGTTTTCTGAGATGCACCTTCACCCACTGAGCATCTCTCTGGCCCAAACCTCACAGCTGACTTGTGAAGACAGACACACCGACAGCCCCCTCCACTGCCAACCTCAGCTATTTATCTTTGCTTCTTACTCTTCGTGACTCCGAGAATGACACCACTCTCTGCTTCCCCACTGCACACACCACCATGAAAAGAACTGGTGTTCCCGTCAGTGACTTGGGCTCGAAAGGGAAATATCCTGACTTTTGCCACCCCCAGTCCAGAATGGGGACAATCCTTATTCACACTGTAGGTGTGCTCAGAAGATCAATGATTGTACAAGCAATCTCTAGCCCCGTTCTTAGATTTCCCTGTGCAGTCCTGGCTGTCCTGCAACTCACTCTGAGGACCAGGCTGGCCTCCAACTCAGAGATGTGCCTGCCCTGCCTCTGCCTCCCAAGTGCCTGCATTAAAGGCCTTGGGCTCCCCTCCCCCCTGCAGTTCTAGCCTGGCGATCTCATTCACGTCACCAAGTTTGGTCACAGACACCTTTACCTTCTTGCTGGCCCAGTAGCCCTCTTTTCAGCCTCCATTTTGACACAGGGCGGTCTCACTGTTACTCAGACCAGGCAAGGCCTCCTAGGTAGCTTTGATAGGAGCTGAGAGCCCAGGGTGAATGTAGGCCCACGCACAATCAAGGCCACACCCATTCCCGTCACCTCTAGCTGCCAGACTTTGCGCCCGCAGTTCTCCCGAGGAAATCCCGGCCAAAGAACACCTGAGTCACCACTTCTGAATGACCTGCCCCGGTGAGGAGGCATGGGTCCGCCTGTCTCATCATAGGGCCCCTCCCCTTATCCTCCTTACTCTTCGCTGCCCAAATGACCAGCTCCCGCAGGATTTTGCTTCCTCATGAGGTCCTACTGCCATGGAGAATGGCATACAGTCAGCCCAGTTGCTGCTCCTCAGTAGCCAAGCTGCATATTCAACTAACCCCCAATAATATTTTCTACGATTTAATATTTTCCCACAGCTAGGACTACACCACTAGCCCTATCCGGGGGGGAAAGAGAGGGGACCTTCACCTGCCAGCCCTGGACTCTCTCAAACTCTGCCTCATCTCCTAAAAAACACGGACACGTTTCCTTGGATGAGAAGGATTCCAGGTCACCAAGGGACCTGTTACAAGGGAGAAAGAAGCCAGGGGCCCTGAAACGACCACACCTGAACCTGACCCATCTGGGCTGCACGCATCCTGGGATGGATGTGAACACGGCTCAGCTCAGATGACAATGTCCCACGGCATTGTAAAGAGCCCGGACAGCCCGCTGGAGTGTCTGAGTGGCGACCCTGAGATCAGCCTATGAAGCTGTTGTTTGCTTGTTTGTCTGTTTCTTTGGGCAGGGTTTCACTAGGTAGCCCCTGCTAGCTGACTGCCCTCAGCGCCCCAAATGCTCCGAGTAAATGCTCCACTGAGCCAGGAGACTTGACTACGGATACGGGGGAAGGCCTCTGGAAGCTGAAGGGAGTGCTGAATGAAAAAAACAACAACAAAAAAACCATGAACTCAGTCCATCAGTCTCAAGGAATTGAAAGAGGGAGAGCAGAAGAGAACCCAGAAGGCTGGATGAAATTCGAGCCATGGCTGACACCTTAGTTTCAACCCAGCCAACGACTCAGCTAACCTAGGCACAGATTCCTATCCCCTGCGAGACGCAAGATAATAAACTGATGCTGAGTTTTGTGGGAAATCTGCCCCATGGCGACAGAAGGGCCTGCCCAAGGCTCCCCTTCCAGATGGCCCATCTGGCCCGTGTAAGTGCCCCTAACACACCTTGAGGTCTGAACACCTCCAGGGAAACCTGTCCTCCTCTTGGCTTAGTCATCTGACCTACAAGGGCTTAAGGCCAGGGAGACGGTTTCCGCTGACTGACACCAGGAAGCTTGTCCCTAGCTGCTACCCACGTCCAGAAGTGTGCACCAGGTTTTGGAGGGAAACGGACTTTCGTTCAAGCCCCAGATTCTTCGCTCGTGAACTCTGTGATACCCGGCAAATTCCCTCATCAGTCTCAGCTTGAATGTCCCCATCTATCACTCGGAGACGGTGCAGCTTCGCAGTGACTCAGCTGAGAGGAAAGCGACAGAGGACATCTGAGGTTAGGATGGACTCCACTCCGGTGGAGTTGGCCCGGTCCATGTACTCCTCTCTCTGGAACTCCCACAGCAGCAGGGATGAGCTAACGTGGCTGGAGTCCAGACAGATCTGTCGTGAACATGTGAGGGCTCGCTGGAGAAGTTCCCACAGGCGGAACACCTGCTGGACTGGTCCTTCCCATTACAGGAACGGTGGCCTGCTCCTCTCCTGTGGATATGAAGCCTACATTCCCAGCTCTGTCCCTGACTATTTACACTTTCTTCCCAGCCTCCTCTCTTGCATCCCACCACCCCCTGCCCACATCATGCAGAGAAAACAAAAATTCTACCAGGGGCCTTTCTGCCTCCTAGATCTAGAGATTAATAGGGTCCCTAGTTCACTCAGTTTACAAAGCCAGAGGCTCAAAGAAGTTACAAGATAACACCTGAAGCAGCAATTCAGAGCCCCAGGGGCCATGTGTGACGAGTCCTGAGCCCTTCTCCCCACGAGAAACAGCACCAGCACCAGGAAGAAACCAGGGCAACAGGACAGCTGCTGTCTCGTCACTGTATCTTTGATTTTCCCCAAGAAGAATGGCACTGGGGTCCTTGCCATCTGCTCCCCGCCGCCACTGGCTTCCTTTGTGTGCCGTATCTGCGCACAGTTAATTGGTGAGCCATCCCATTAGAGTCTACTGAGTTAAACCTCCCATGGAACTGTGGTCCTACAGCGCAAGCAAAAATCTCCAGCAGAAAGAGCTAGTGTGCAGTGGGGGATGACTCTTTGTTGAACGTTGAAATAAACCTATTTGAAGTTTTGAGAAGCGGTGAGGGAGGGAGGGAGGGAGGGAGGAAGGGAGACATGAAGCGTCTGGGCCTCTGCAAGAATAATTTCCAGACACGAGCTGCTCACATTTCCCGACAGTGAACCTGAGGAAATGTGAGCAGCTTGTGCCGAATGCAAGGTGGAGCTGCGCTCCCAATTCACTACAGACACGCTTTAGGGGGGAAAAAAAAAAGAAAGAAAGAAAGAGCTATTTTTGGCCCTGTGATTGATTAGGGTTGCTATGGTGACAAGAAACACTTATGAGAACAAAACTAAATGTAAGCAAACTGAAGTCTTAAAGGGAAAGGGGCAAACACACACACACAGGGACATCGCAGTCTTCCTGAGGGGTGCGGGGAAGGCCTTGCTGTGGGTACCACATCTGTGCAGAGCAACAAGATGGTGGCTGTGGGGACAAGCCCAAGGTTCTCCGGGGACCCCGACCTTCACAAGCAGGGCGTGGCCAAACTTCCGGGAGCATGGGGACCACTCACATCGAAGACTGTCACCGAGGACACAGTACTCCTCTGGCATTGGAGTCACAGCTGACACCCTTTAAGCTAGAGCACCTTCCAACAGTATATACACATGTACATACACGAACATACAATTCTCCGTGACAGTTCAGTCCTAACTACATGGCGCTGCCTCATCCGCCGCAGCTTCCGGGCCTTTCTTGGGATGGCTCTCTTCTAGGTAGCTGGTGGGATTTCTTCAGCTCTTTAGGTTGCTTTTCTCAGGGGCCGAAGAGGGGGTTCTCTCAGTGGTAGAGCACGAGGCTAGCACGCGTGAGCGGAGAGACTTATGGCTATCGTGTGTGAGGTGGTAGAGCGCACGGTGAGCGCGTGTAAGGCCCTGGCTTCCCTCCGAGACACCAAAGGGAGAAGCTATCATTCCCATCGTAGCCGGTGCGCTGCAGGGACACGTGTTAAAGGTGCTTATTATGCCTTGAGTTGTGCACCCATTCCCACATCTAATTCCCAGATGGCATCAACATCCCTGGAGAAAACCTGCAGCTGGGAGCACGCACTTTCCTGTTCCTGCCTGGCCCCCGGCATCACTCCGCTTTGGTCTCTGTCCTTAGTCAACTCATATGGCTAGAATATGACATGGGGTCGTCTGTATTTAGTCTCTTTCACATAGCGCAATATAACAGCACTCCCTCCTTTTTCCCGGCACAGTTCTATTCCACTATATGGATATACCACATTTCTTTTTTGGCGGGGAGGAGAAGGGGAAGTTTCAAGACAGGTTTGAAAAACCCCTGTGTTGCCTTGGCTGTCTTGGACTCCCTGTGTAGACCAGGCTGGCCTTGAACTCAGAGAGATCTGCCTGCCTCAGTCTCCCTGTTGGGAGCAGCAAGCTGGGGCTGCTCGCCTGTTGGGATTGCAGGTGTGTGCCACTGCACCCAGATAGACCACATTTTCTTTATCCATTCCTCAGTGGCTGGCCTTCCTAGGTAGTCAAGTCCGGCCAGAATTTGCCATTTTACGCTTCCATCTCAAGCGCTGGGGCTGCCGTGGTACAGATGTGTGCTACCCCCGTTTCCCTTGCTTCCACCTTTTGGCTGTTATGAATAGTGGCATTGTGGGTATTCTCACACCAGGTTTTGTATGGGTGTGGGTTTCCATTTCTCTTGGGTGGATGCCCAGAGTGAACTATGTAGCAAGGTGACTGACTGTGTTTAATCTTTTGGGGAATGGTCAGGCGACTCCATCACTCCAAAGGCCAGCAGCATTGTGTAGGTTCTGATGACCATATCCTTGACACTGCTCGTTACTATCTGGGTGCATCCTGACCACAGAAGCCCAGGAGCATCTATGGACAAAAATGATGATCCACAGAGATGCAGGACCCGACACGGCGACAGAAACAACAGTGGCATGTCTACGTACTTATTTTCAAGGGGCATTGTCCCAAATAACCGCCGCCATCCATAAACTCATCTGAGAACTTGTTGATTTTCACCAAATCCCAATACCAGGAAGAAACAAGGATGGTGTAAGGCCCAGCAGCGTGCCCAGAGTGAGAGACAAACAAGGGATGGGTCGGGACTCAACCCAGGCTATCTGCCTCTCCGGTTTAAGCAGATACACCCATCCCTTTATGAAGCGGCTTCCTGAATATCAGAGAGGGCCCAGTGTCTGGGCAAGATGGGACTGCTCAGCTTCTCATTGCGTCCTGAAGGCACCACCTGCAAAATTTCCCCTCGAATTCTCATAACCTTTATGTGCTTTAACTTGCAGGGACGTACATTATACACAGCGCCATTATACAGCTAAAGGAGTCACATATGCAGCAGGCTTGAGACATGCCCCCTTGCTGGCACCTGATTCTCACACATCACCCGGGATCAGGATATTTAGGATAAGAAAGGGTCAGAGAGAGGTGTGATTTTATTGTAATTAATTTTTTTTTCTGAGACAGTGCTTCATGCAGTCCAGGCTATGTAGCCAAAAGATGACCCTGAACTTCTTCTGATCCGGCTATACAAAGGGAAACCCATCATTCGCCGAAAAAGGCCTTCGTTCAGATAGTCATGCTATCTCGTCAGTCACCAGCCCCAATCTTCTCTTATCTGACCTCAGAACTTTCCCAGGGAGTCCGGAGTCAAAGTCAAAGGGAGTCAAGAGATTCAAGGAGTCAGCCTGACGTTCAGGAAGTATTTATAGACTTAAAAAAAACTTCTCTAACTTTTATCTAGAGCCCAACTTGTTCCTTGCTATCTTGCCCTGACAGTTCAGCATGTATTTCCTGTTACCAACAAACATAAAACTCCACAAGGACTCAGTCTTCCTTGAGTCCCCTGATGAAGACAACAGTTGCTTGGCACTGTATATATATTGTCAATCAATGTCATCCAGGGAATTTCAACTTGAGATGAGCACTAGGTACCAGGTAGAGGCACTAACTAGACAGTGAGAAAAGTCAGTGACACTTATGAAGTCAGGGAAGGCCCGGGGCCTCAGGTGTGCGAACAGTGGGCATATAGGTGGGTTTTGTTTTCATGTTCTTTAGCTCCTTCTCTCTCTCCCTTCCCCCCCTTGTCCTTCCCTCTCTCTTCTCCCTCCCTGTGCCTGTGTGCCTCCACTTGTGTGGAGGCCAGAGGTGAACCTTAGACATCGCCCTTCACCTCTTATTTTGAGGCATGATCTCTCACTTGTCTGGAGCTCACAAAGCAGGCTAGGCTAGCTGGCCAGTGAGTCCCAGTCTAACCCCAGCAAGCTAGCAGTGTCTGCTTCCCCAGCGCAAGGTTTGTAAACAGACACTTTATAAATCATCAGGCTTTTATGCAAGGGCTGGGATTCAAACCTTAGCCCTCGTGCTTGGATGGAAGGTACTTTATGGGATGGGTCATGTCCCCATTTCCTCATCCCCCGATGTTCTTTCTTCCCAACCCTCTCTCCTCTCCCCCCCCTTTCTTTCCTTCCCAATCCTCTCCTCTCCTCTCCTCTCCCATTCCTAGCTGGCTTGAAACTTAACCAGAACTAGGCTGGCCCCAACCTTGCAGCACCCGCCCCACTCAAGTGCTAGGCTCTTACAGGTGTAAGCTCCAGTGTCCAACCTCGAGATGTAGGTCTTAAGAAACAAGCCCATTTCAGTTATCTTTACCTTAATCTGGATTTTGTTTTTGTTTTTGTTTGTTTTTTTGGTGACAGGGTCTCTCTCTATAGTCCTGGCTGTCTTGGAACTAGCTATGTAGACCAGGCTGGCCTTAAACTCACAGAGATACACCTGCCTCTGCCTCCTGAGTGCTGGGATTAAAGGCACTTTTTTAGCCTTTCATGCTGACGGAAATTTGCCTCAGAAGGGAAAATAAAAATTTCTCATTTGTGCCTGGAAGTCTTTAACGCACATACCAGTTCCAAGCAGGCCTGTTCCCCCGTGCCTCATCTGCTTAGATTTGACATGACCATGCTGCCTAGGTACTGAGGGCCTGGTGTGACTGACTATATTAGATAGGGTCCCGCTGAGGGGATAGCTGGGAGGGGGCCTCAGAGAAGATAGTTCTTGAAAAACATCTTCAGAACGCAAGTTGGGGAGTCGGGGGAAGCAAAAGGATTGCACTGCAAAGAGGATGAGACAAAGAACAGCATATAAATAAGAGTGCCAAAGATGAATCAGAGTGACTCCTCAAATACATCCCGCACAGGAAGGCACACGTGGCCAAGAAGAATGGCGGGGCCTGAAAGAGAAGTGGAGGGGAGTGAGAGGAAGTGAGTACAGCAGGCAGAGCCAGAAAGAGCTGGAAACAGCTGCCTCCGTCCCAGCCCACGGCAAGGAAATACGCTTTGGGCTTTCCACACTGCACCAGCCGAGCCCCGCACACAGCTCGGTTCATTCATTAATTCATTCAGTCATTGACGGAGCCCCTCCCCATCCTCTCTCAAGCACAGGATAAGCAATTCAGTGGAGAAGCGAGGACAGGAGGGAGATGGAGCCGAAGGCATGAATGAAGGCACACTTTCTGAATGGAGCATGATCTGCTATTGGCACTTCTAGGGCAAGGAAATGAAATTCAGACTCATACAATCTGGAGCTGGGTTCGTCAAAGCAGAAACAAGCAGAGTGTACATAGTAAAGGCAAGACAAGAATTTAAAGAGACAGGCTGACCACGTCCATGGCCCTACACTGTGTGTAAGTAACAGATTGGAAAGAGCTAGAGTGAGTCCTCAAATACAAGCACATAGGCAGGGAAGGCTAAGATGGCCCACAGGGGCTGGGGTGAAGGCTCAGCCAGTGACAGAGCTTGCAGTGTAAGGATGAAGAGCTGAGTCCAGGTCCCTGGCGTTCACACACAAAACCAGATGTGGGTCCTTACACACCTCTAACTCCAGCACTGTCGGGGACAGAACGGACAATCACTGGGGCTTGTTGTCACAAGCCCAATACCAGGTTCAAAGAGAGACCCTGTCTAAAGAGAATAACATGGAGAGCGACAGAGTAGGAAGCCCGCATTCTCCTCATATGCACGCATGCACACGAGCATGCAAATGGACAAAGCATGGTGGAAAGAGAGAACCAAAGGCTGCACGTTGTCTTCTGGTCTCTAGATTGATACCATAGCATGTCACTAACAGCTGGCAAACATTCCACACGGCTGGAGTGGATGACGTGCTTTATCATCTGCTCTCCCCGCTCACAATGGCGGAATTGATTCTCTCTGCGCTTGCAAGTGGCCAGAACACAAAGAGAAGTAGCTTGCTCAAGGCTCCTGCTTCCTAGGCACTGAGTGGCTGGTTGCCAGATGGGGAGACTGGGGTCTACCCAGTGCCATGGCTTCTGGGAACATTCTGAAACAAACCTTTACCTCCTCCCTCCATTGGCCAAACATCTCAGCATTTTGTTACAGCACCAGGGCAGAGACACACACATCTAAATGCATAGAGTCTGCGTCTCAGCCTGCGGCTACCTTTTTCTGAGTGACTTAATGCACTGATTTGCTCGAAAAGAAATGTATCCAGAATCCATACCACTTGATTCTAATGAAACCAAAACCATTTCATTATCGTTGGGCAGTCCCAACATATTAGCTTACTAAAATGGAGAAGGCGATATTTACTTGGTTAGAACTGATCCAGTGATTTATGTAGCAATAGAATAGCTCTAAGAGAAGCTTCTAGAATTCCTCTAAGTCCTTGCAAAACACAAAGTTCCATGGACTATTAAGTAAGCGTGGGAGTGTTACAAATCGCAGGACCCTTTGGAACAATGGCTGTGAGAATGTTTCGATACAATGAAATCCATTCATCTCTTCTCCTGCCAATTGGTTGTGTGCCTTTTGAGACCACTGTTTTTCTGTAGCCACTGCTGTAATGGACCTTAGCTATACACACCAAGCTAACCTCAGGGGAATCTTCTTCAGCTTCCGGGCTGCTGGGATTATAGGCGTGACCCCATGCCTGGCTTATGTGTTTCTCTTTCTCCATCATTAACTTGTCATTATGAGTATTTCTAACTGTTTGCATGCACCTAAGTTCTCCACACACCTCAGGATTTTTGAAGGGTAAATTTGATTCTAAAGGTGACGTCCATTTCATGCCCTAATTTGTGTGTTTACTCCCATCTTGTCCGTGAAGGTCATCTTCAGTTCTGTACGAACTGCTGTCTTGTTTATTAATGCCCTCAACTGAAGGGTTCCTTATTCAGTGTGGCCTAACATTTGTTTCTACAGTCTCCATCTTTCCTCCAATTCTGCCTTCTCCTCTTCCCCTTTCTCCTCCACATGCCTTGTTCCTTTCCTGTTTTTTGAGACAAGGTCTCCTTATGCAGCTACTTGTTTTAGTTACTTTTGCATTGTTGTGATAAAGTGTCCACAGACACGCAGAGACTTATCTTGGCTCACGGTTTTAGAAGGCTCAGTCTGCCATACAGAAAAGGCTTGGCAGAGCAGTTCAGATAATGGTGGTAGGAGCATGTGGCAGAGACTGTTTATATCATGGTAGGTTGGGATAGAGAGCAGTGGGTGTAACCTTCAAAGATCTCCTTCGGGTGACCCAATTCTGGCAGATATGCCCACCTTCTAAAGGTTGTCCTCAAACAGTACCACCATCTGGGGAAACACTTTGTACCCAAACCACAACCGCAACCCAGGCTGCCTAACTCTCTCAACTGCTCTAGGGCCTGCGTGGTGAGCCCATACATGGTCCTAGTCCTAAAAAAGGAAATATTTACTTAGTCATCCAAAATCACAGGGTCAATCTTGAAACAGAGATGAAAGCAATTTCCTCACAGGCTAACCATGTCTCCGTGACCCCGGAGAAGGGATACTTGGAGACCTTCATTCTTTTCCCTTCCAGAGCTGGCCGGATGGTTCTCTAATTTCCTTCCAAACAAGTCAAGCCAGTCCTCGAGGTCTGGTATAATAAACAGATCCTTCCCTGGCCTTGTCCCTGGTTCCCTTGTTATGTAATTTAATAGTTTACATGACACTATGGCTGGGACTCCATGGAAGGTATGTGGGGGATCTGTCTCCCTGCTGGTACCCTCCCACACTCGAGAGGAGAGCCCATGTTCACCTTGAGTGAACACAGATGCCCTCTCAGCTGTGACCATCCCTTACTCCCCTGAACAGGCTAACTCCCCTGTCTAGGCCAACCCAACACCACTTGGGGCTCCTATTAAAAGGTCATTCCACTCTCCTTAGTTATTACATTTTTGCCCCCTCTTTCGCCCGAGTCTGAGTAGAGTAGACCATCCCTCATAGCTTTGTCTCTCTGCCAAACAGCCGCTATTTTAGCTGCCTGAGAGGCATGCCGGGGCAGGAGCCACAGCTCAGCCTGCAGAGTGCTTGTTTAGGATGCACAAAGCGCCGGGTCTAATCCCCCACGCTACATCAGCTGGGCACGGTGACGCACACTTGTAAGCTCAGGAGATAGGGGCAGGAGGGTAAGTAGTTCAAGGTCACCCTCAGCTACGTAGCTAGTTCAAGGTCAGTATGGGCTACTTGGAAAGAAATAAATACACAGGGGCATCTATTGGCCATGACCTCTTCCACAGAGGTCAAACACTGAAAGTTGTTTTGATAGAGGGGTGGGTGTGGCTACGGCACCAAAGTGTATTCACCAACTGAACACTGTACGTCATTGTTACGAACGTTACAAACTAAGGCTTCCAATTCCTGTAAGGAAGAAAGGAATTCTTTTCCCTTCAAAGCAACACAAGAGGGGCTGATGCTGTTGACTTATGTTATGGGTTTTCTTTTTCTTCCTTTTTTAGTTCTAGGAAAAAAAACAAAAAACAAAACAAAAAAAACACAACCCAATTACTACTTCAGACAGCAGACAGCCTCTTCAGTACCTTCCTTTGGGACTGATAAGACCTGGCGGTTTTGAAGGGCTGGTTAGACAGTCTACCCTCTGGAAGAATGTTATCACATTGTTCTTTGCATCCTGTGTAATTAAGGTCCACCTCTCCACCCCATACTCAAGCTGGAGATTATTTTTCTACGTCCTGAGCAAGTCTTCACTCGCAGCAGTGAAAAAGCTTTTATTCTTTGACAACTGGTATCAGGTTGACAAGGAAATGACCCTACATAGAAAGCCCTCCTGTCTGGGTTTTGTCACCGGTGAGGGCAGGATGCGGTTCAGGTGACAGGATGGATGGTCCACAGAGACCCATTGGTGAGAACTTACTACAGTCCTAGGTGACCATTGCTGTGCAGGGACACTGGGTTGGGGTTTGAGGGTCCCCGGGGGCTGCCTCTCAAAGGTCCCTTCCGGGCATTCTTGGGAGAGATTTTGTTTTGGGATGTAGGACAGGAAATGTTGAACTTGAGAAAGACGTCAGAAAGAGAGGTAGTGAAGATGAAAGGATCTGGGGATAAAGCGCTCAGTTAGACAGCACTGTAGACAGGAAGAAAGGGGGCGATGGAGAGCATCTGCCAGCTGTCCTGGGTGCAGGGCCTGTTCAGAGCCGAGGGTGGGGAGAGAGCGTGAGAACGCGGCCCAGCCCAAACCGGCTGTGGAGGCCACAGGACGTGTGTGTGTGTGTGTGTGTGTGTGTGTGTGTGTGTGTGTGTGTCGCCTGCAGGACTGCACCTGGAGCCAGAGGGAACATTTCAGATCCCCAGTGACTGCGGAGATGGAAAGAAAAGCAGGCCGGTTTTGGAATGGAAAATAAAAGCAGCGTCATCAGGAACAACATGGCTTCCCCATGGAGACTAACCGCAGACCCTGACCCGGCATTTGGCAGCACTCCGCTCTGCCCTCCACCTTCCTGCTGACCAGGATCCAGCAGCCGTCCCTGCCCACGGTGCCTAAAATCAGCAAGCTACACACCGGACTGTCCCCTTCCTGCTTCACTGTCTAACTCCCAACATGCCATTGTTTGGAGCTGGGACTCTAAGGAGGAAGTAGGTTTAGATACGATCAGAAAGATGGAGCACCCACGATGGAATTAGTTCCTAATAAGGAGAGAGCAGAGAGCATGCTTTCTTGGCTGCCGTGTTAGGAGGTGGACAGAAGCTCACTATTTGTAAGTCAGGACGAAAGCCCACCCCAGGGAGAGAGTTGGATGCTACCTTGATTTTGGACTTCCAGGGAGGGCAAGAAATACATATCTGTTCTTTCCAGTTGCCCTGTCTATGGTAATGTGTTTCAGTGGCCATACTACGACACAGCAGTGAGTTGTGCTCCACTCCAGGTTAACGTAAATGCCACCGTCTCCCAGACATGTTCCTACAGTTCACTCAGACCATATATATATTGATACACACACACACACACACACACACACACACACACACATATACACAGGCCTCCATCAAAGAACTGACAGACTATTCTTGGCTACATAGTAAGTTTGAGGCTAGCATGGGATAAGAGACCCTGTCTTAAAAACAAACAAACAAACAAACTAACTAACTAACTAACTAACTAACTAACTAACATATAGCAACAACCACAAACTCCCCACTGTCAGCAAAAAGGGCTGGGGCAGTTCAGTTGGCAAAGTGCTTGCCAAGCCTTGGTGAAGTCCTGGATTTAAGCCCCAGTGCTGAGTTAAGCCAGCATGGAGGTGCACATCCATAATCACAGCAACTGAAGAAGTGGAGGCAGGAGTTTAGAAAGGAAAGGTGAGACGGCTCAGTGGGTATAAAGCACCTTGCCAGACAAGTTAGATCCCTGGAACCCAGGGGAGTGGAATGAGAGACTAGTCCATTGATGATTATTCTCTGACCTCAACGTGCGTGCTACACCAATTACACCCCCTCACGTGCAAATCACACCCACACAATAATAACAGGTAAAATAGTTTGTAAAGAATGAATATTGACAGTTAAGTGTCTGTCACACCGAACACTCCCCCAACTGTCCATCTTATCACCTGCACCAATCCTGACTAAGCCAGGAGCAGCCTTCCGGTGGTTTCAGTGAGCACTTGACTAGCCCTGGAGTTCCTGTGGCATGACAGATGCAGGGTAGTTCCTGGTTATGTACTCTCTCTCCCATGGGCCATGTCTGAGGCCTGCTGAGTCCTCTCTGACCTCAAGTCTCCGGGACTTGCTAACAACACTAAGGCTTTGACTAGGATGTCCACATACTTGTCACCAGATTATGACCCCAAAGGTCAGAGATGAATGCTCAGTGGTTGCTCTCAAGCAAGATGCTTGGTGTACATGGCTGCCCTGTGAATGACTGCCAACCTCAGACAGAGGTGACCACCCAAAGAACAGAGGAAGAAAGCCATCTCCAAAAGACATGGGGCAGAACAACCGGAGAACAGGTAATGCTGAGTCAGACAGAAAGTCATATGGTGTAGCAATGGACAACTAAAAGGGCTTCCTCAGTGCTGTGTCCCGCTGATTTCCCTGAACAGGAAAGTCTCCCCAGAGCTGCAGGAAGGCTGGGGGGATCGAGGCTTGGTAGAAGCTCAAGCACTGAGAAACCCTCAGAAGGAGCTGGGGCTCCCATGCGAAGACTTCCAGGCGGCACAGGACAGCAACGGCACACGTCTCCACTGAGCTCCCATGTCTGTGAGGGAGTTTCCAGAATGGGCTGACAGGCGGGATCACCTTTGCTGAATGTGGGTGTTACCACTCCATGGGCTGGGCTCCCAGGCTCCGGACAATGGGGACCATTCGGCCGAGCTGCCCCACATTTCCTGCGTGCCTTTCCTTCATGTTGGGCTGTACCCCTCTCACTGTGAGCCCACATGAGCCCTTCCTTCCTCTAGTCCCCCTCCTTGGTCGCATGGCCACAGCAATGAGAAAGGTAGAGGCAGGAGGATCTCTGTTTGAGGGCTGCCTGGTTTACAGAGTGAGTTCCAGGCCAGCAAGAGCTATATAGGGAGACCCTGTCTCAAAACAAAACAAAACAAAAACCAAAAACACAAAGAGATAAACCCCCCAAAAAACTATCATGTTCATATGTCACATATTCACATAGGGTCAAGTCAAGGTGATTTAATTCTAAGGTTCCAGGCAAATAACTGTCTTTGTGCAAACTTTCTGTTTGTTTGTTTTAGGTATGGGGGGGAGGAGCTTTTCATGATAGGGTTTCACTGTGTAGCCCTGGCTGGCCTCAGATTCACAGAGATCCACCTGCCTGTGCCTCCCACATGCTGGGATTAAGGGTTTGTGCCACCATGCCTAACTCCGTCTGCGGTTTTAAAGGTTAACAGCTTTCTTTGTCTGCGTCACCAATGATGAGTTCACCTCAAATGAAGAGGCCCGATCTTTGAGAGAGGGAAGGAGGAAAGCATTAAAGACCCACACTCCCTGGACCGCACCTTGGTCAACACGATTGCCACTACTCCTTCACGGGGCAGTGAGAGCGGGCCACCACCGAAACACAAGGAAATGGAGATGTATCCAGAGGCCGTTCGGAGGCAGGGGAGGCAGGATGCAACCAATTCCAAAGCCCACCTTCTTGATGTCCGTGCACACGTGGCGACATGTCTGTGTTTGGGTTCGTATGTGTATGTGTGGGGAGGTCAAAGGTTGATATTAGGTGTCATCCCTGTTGCTCTCTACCTTGTTGTTTTGAGTCTCTCACTGAATGGGAAGCTCGATGATTCAGTCAGTCCGGATAGCCAATGAGTGTCGCCGCCTCCCCGCAAAGCGCTGGGGTTATTATACATGTACACGGCCATGCTGAGCTTTTAACTGGGGCTGGGATTGAACTCAGGTCCTCAGGCTTTCGAGACATGCCCTTTGCTACCTGAGCCCTCTCCCTAGACCCCCGAAGTCCTCCCAGCATCCTACTGGGCGGCTCACAACTGCCTGTAACCCCAGCTCCAGGGGACCTGGCAACAATCAATGATTAATGTGGCACTGCCCAGGCCACCCTGGGCAGTGCCACCGTGGGGCAGGTGGTCCTGTGATGTCTCAGAAAGAAGACTGAGTGAGTCAAGAGCAGCAAGCCAGCAAGAAGTACTCTTCCATGGCCTCTACATTAATTTCTGCTTCCAGGTTCCTCTGTGATCGACTGTGACTGGGGACGCTTAAGCCAAAGAAACCCTTTCTGCCCCCGAGCTGCCTTTGGTCAGTGTTTTATCCCAGCAACAGGAAGCCATTAGTAAGGCAGTCAGTCTGTCTCTTAGGACAGGAAACAGCTCAATTAGTTGGTTCATCAAGCCAGAGAGAGAGAGAGAGAGAGAGAGAGAGAGAGAGAGAGAGAGAAGGAGGGAGAGGGAGACCATAAGCAGGTGGGCACTCTGAGGCAAGAGTGCACTCTGGCACTAGCAGATCATTTATATATGCATCTCCCATCTATAAAAACCTCCCCCCACCCATTCTATAGTATCTTTACTAACACATTTCCAGACACTCTTTTACTACAGTGAACTCTCACCACTAAAGCAGTCAGGCTATGTAAGAACTGCAAGCCAGAGTTAATTATGTAAAGTGACTCTTAAGGCACTTTGAATTACATTAATATTCTTGAAAATAAAATGAGAACACTTAACTTACTGAATTATATATATATATGTAAAAATTACATAATAGCCTAATTTAAATATTTCTTATTCTGAATTATTCCTCTTTTTTTTTTAAAAAAAGAGACTACTTTAATAAGACAAATATGAAGAAGATTTCAATTAATCCACAGATCAGAGGCAGAATATTTTAAAAACCAAATGAACTTACTGTGTATTCTGATTCCAGACGTCCAGATGACAAAGAGGGAAAAGAAAAAGAGAGAGAGAAAAAAAATGAGTGAGACTAGTTCTACAGAACGCAAACCACACAACCGTTACTGACAACTTATAATTATTATTAAAAACAAGCTAAAGAAACCTTCCAAAAGTTAGGTTTCTGGAACTAGTTAATGTCTCTATGTTTCGTGGTATTCCTGTGGTTGGCCATTCCAGGTCAGTTAGATAAGATTCAATTAACCTATAGGTTTGTGGCTAATTAAAAACCCAAGTGTTGGCACTGTAAAAGCAGAATGAAAGGCTAATAATTCCAGCAGAACATTTCATTAACCGCAAAGGAAATCTTTTCAGTGGAAAAGCAGCTTCTTCTCTTTCCTCTTTTCTTTCTTTTTTTTTTTTTTTTTAATTACAGAGAGCTCGCAAAGAAGCTGAACTGGAATCCTGAGACGCCCTGCGTCTGAGGGCTGGGACACACCCTTCAGAAACTGGGGCAGGGGTCTCATGCCTCAGAAGGTGTTCAGAACCGAGCGTGTCATAAAGAAGAGCTGTTAAAGATTTCCATATCTTCTGAGAGGAGAGAGAACTCAAAGTAAAATACAGAAAAGCCCAACCAAACAACTTGTGTGTGGCTAAACTGTGGGGGAAATCTGATGAGAAGACCTCCGGACGGCCCTGTGGGGACAGTCTGCCCTCACTCAGTGAAACTCCACCACTGCCCCAGCCTGGACTCGCTGACCCGCCCGGAGGACTTACCTACCTGTGATTGTGTACGGGTAATAATTCCACGCCTTCTCGGTCACATAAAATATTTTGGGAACAACAGCTCTAGCCCAGCTAGGCAGTTTGCTAAAAGAAAAAAAAAAAAAAAAGGATGGAAAAGAAAAGAAAAAAGTTAGTGAGAGTCTGACTGGGCTTTACTTCGACTGCTTGGAGACAATGGGGCGTTATTTCTGATATTCTGCAGGCTCTCTCTCCTCCACTCATCTACTCCCTATCTCCCCTATCTCTGCAGTACTTACCAGAGTCATGAATTTCCCTGGACATACTTGTGTTCCCTCAAAATATATAAAGGCAGAAGGCAACAGGCAGCTGGGCTCAGTGGCAGCAAGTTTCTAGGGCTGTAATCTCTCTCTCTCTCTCTCTCTCTCTCTCTCTCTCTCTCTCACAATATCCTTTATGTGCCTGAGGATTTTGCATGTATGTGTACCATGTATGTGCGTCTGGTGCTTGAGAAACCCACACGAGGACAGTAGATGCCCTGGAACTGGAGGCAAGGACAGTTCTGAGGCATCATGCAGATTCTGGGAATTGAACCCAGGTCCTATAGGGGAGCAGCCTGTGCTCTTAACCATAGAGCCATCTCTTCAGTCCCCGAAGATAGAGCCTTTACAGAAGCTCAAATTATGTTCCCTTTGATCTAAGGTGAGTCCTAATCCTAGTGATTGGTGGAGGATTTGGGACTTGAAGTCACATGAGAAAGTCATGTGACTACGGCAGCAGAAAACAGAATGCTACAGCTGTAGGCCAGCAAAGTTTGTCAAGGATTGCTGCAGACGACTAGAAGTTCTGAGAGAAGCACACAGCACACTTCCGAGTAGACCTCCCAAAGGAACCATTTCCCATACTTTGATGTTGGACTTCTGGCCCCCATATCTGAGAGATAACTGCTTTCGTTGTAAGCCACCCAGTGTGTGGAAATTTATTATGTGAGTCCTAAGAAAGTTAAGTCTTCTGGAGCAAGGCCATGGGCAAACACTTGCAGAAAAGAAATTCTCCAAAGACAGAGGTTTGATGGTCATTTGCAGCCAAATACTAATCAGGTGTGGTTTTTCCTTCAGAGGTAAATGTGGGGCAGAGTGAAGGAGCATAGCTTTCCTTATCTATCTCCTGTAACATATATTTTATATGACTTAGATCTCTTTCTCTCCCTTTCTCTTTCTCTTTCTTCCTTTCTCTCTCTGTGTACCTCTGTGATATAGGTGGGTACCTATGGAGGCCAGAAGAGGGCACCAGATCCCATGAGCCTAGAGTTCCATGGGAAGGCTGATTTGAATGCTAGGAACCAAACTTTGGTCCCCTGGAAGAGCAGCAGGCATTCTTAACCGAAGAAGTTTCTCTTCAGCCCGTCATCATGATTTTATTTCTCCCAGCACTAACCAGGTAGCTTAGCCTAGGATGCTAATGTCTGGCCCTTTTTTATGGGATCAGACCCACAGAAATGATGAACCATCAGCTTCTTAGGCCTGTGTTGAGGATATAATCATGGTTTGTTGTTTTGGTCCCAGGTGTGGGATATGGGACTGATTCAGATGGTCCACAGCAGCAGACTATTTGCCTCGTGTGGGCTCTGAGAGGGCACTTTGCCAGCTGCAGATAGTTTAAATCTGAGGACTGTGCAGAGAGAATAAATGCCAGAGCCCAGAGAGTTCCAAGAAAAAACAAGGCTGATCCTGCTTCCCCTTTGCTGCTCCCTGGTTGCTGCTGTGAGACAAGAAGTTGGAGATCTCCTGAAACAAGGATTGGACTGGCTCCAAGGAACCTAACCAGCAGGAGGCAGCTAAGAGAACTGTGCCCCCTCTCCACTAACCCTTTCTCTCTCCTACCTGGTGTTGGGGTGCTGGAAGGGATTGGGGTGGAGTAGGGAGAAAAAGATAAAAGAAATGTAAATAAAAGTTTTTTATTTTGTTAAAGTACCACAACGGGCCTGCGTGTTAGCGAAGTATATCAAGAAGCAGTTTTAAGGGACTGGGGGGAGAGGTCAGCCAGTATACTGTCAGACACAGAAGCACAAGGACCTGAATTCCGCCCAGCACCCCTGTGAAAAAGGGAAGTGCATGCTTGAAATCCCAGCTCTGGTGAGGCAGAGGCCGGCAGATCCTCGGGGCTGGCTGGCCTGCCAGTCTAGCCTAATTGGCAAGATCCAGGCTGAGAGGCCCTGTCTCCAAACCCAAGGTGGAAAGCTCCTAAGGAATATTTGAGATTGACGCACACCAAGCTGCTATGACTAAGAAATGAAAATTTCAAGCTAGCAGTACCTCATGGTGGTTAATCTGCCTTACCAACCTGACTGGATTCAATCTCCTAGGGGATATATCTTTGTGTGTGTGTGTGTGTGTGTGTGTGTGTGTGTGTGTGTGTGTGGTGTTTGTGAAGAAGCTTAACTGAGGAGCGAAGATCCCCCTTAATGTACACCATCCGTGGGCTGGGCCCAGGATTGAGGAGAAAGGAGTCGGCAAGCAGCAGTGTTCATCTCTCTCTAACGGTTGACACCATGTGGCCCCCTGCTGCCCACTCCTGCTGCCCCGCCTTCTCCATCACGAAGGATTGTACCTGCAAAACTGTGACCCAAAGCAAACCCTTTCTTCCTTAAATCACGTGTCAAGGTAACAAGAGAAGCGACTAATACAAGCCCTCAATATTCCTCTTCTCTAACACAGAACACAGGTGACAACGAGAGGCAATTAACCACCGCATAGCCGGAATGCCTTCTCGGCTGCTGCTCTCAGGGTTTGAGAGCAGTTAGGCCTAACTTTTGAAAAAGGCAAATGCATATTGCCTTTTCTTTTTCTTTTTTTTTTTTTTTTCCCCCAAGACAGGGTTCCTCTTTGTAGCCCTGGCTGTCCTGGACTCCCTTCATAGACCAGGCTGGCCTTGAACTCAAGGATGCACCTGCCTCTGTCTCCCCAAGTGCTGGGATTACAGGCCAGACCTCACTCAAAGTTCTGGGCTGTTTATTAGGGTCCAAACAAGTGAGACTTTAAAGCAACAGCAATAAAAAAAGAACAACAACAAAAACTCTAAGCTCCCCCAAAACTGGTTGAGCAGCCGTGGTGGGCTTTGCTCTCAGGAGGGCTGTGATGAGGGAGCAGGAGATGTCTTAAGATTCACTTGTCATGCCTGAAGTCTGCTCTAACTCAGGATTTCTCACTCCTATAAAACCGCCCCTGCAGAGGCTGCTCATTTACCTTGTATTCACACTTCTCAAAGAACGGCTGCTCCCGGACAGGGGCTTTTTATAGTTTTTGCTGATGACTGAGTCCATCAGACGCTGACGCTGGAGTGCAACTGAGGTTGATGAGGGACAGGGAAATCCCACTGGCTTGCCGACTGCCAATCACATGAGCCAGACTTCTTCTGAGCTCCTTCCTTGTCTGTGCCCAGAGCACTGTGCCAACAGACAGTGGGGGCAGATTGGGATTCTAGCTATGGGAAGACTCTTCTGGTAAGTTTTAAAAAATATTCTCATAGACTAGGGTATATGTCTATATATCCTCATAAACTCACTGTCTAGTCCAAGATGACCTTGAACTTCTGATTTCCCTACCTCCACCTCTGCAGTGCTAAGGTTGCAAGTGTGTACCCCCATGCCTGGTTTATGTGTCCCTGGGATCAAACCCAGGGCTTTGAGCTTGCTAGGCAGGCATTCGACCATCCGAACTACATCCGTGGAGCAAAGAACTATTGAGTTTAGGCAAAGTAACTTCATTTCCCTACGGCGCCGGAGCCCGCTCTCCACCGTTCCTCTGCAGGGGACTGCCCCATACGCCACGTCTCCCCTGACCCACCGCATGTTCCTCTCACCGAGACCCCGGGACAGTCCAGTAACTCACCCCTTGCAGCAGAGCTGTCCTACCTAACCACCATCGCCTGGTAAGAAGATAGAGCCATCTGGCAAGCTTTCATTCCAGAACTCCAGAGCCTTGAGTTTTAATTTTTGCTGTTCACCTGACAACTCACATGAGCTCTCCTCCAAGGTGGGAAGAAGATCGGGGTATAAGTCATTTAGCAGGTTGGAGGCAGGGGGCATGTGGGACAAGCCCTGGGGTATGCTTGCTATGTCTAGATGCTGTGGTTAGTGTTAACTGTCAGCTTCACAGAATCAACCTGGAAACCTGTCCCTGGGCATGCCTTCAGGGGGCTATCTCAGTGACGTTGGCTGGGGTGGGAAGGCCTGCCCACTGTGGGTGGCACCAATCCCGACCCGGAACCCTGGGCTGTATAAATGGAGAAACTGAGCCAAGCAGCAACCACCATTCATCATTTCTGCTCCCTGTTTAAGGATGAGATGTGGCCAGATGCTTCAAGTCCCTGCTGCTTTGACTCACCAGCCGTGGACTGTATTTTAAACTCTTCCTCAAACTGCTTCTGTCTATTACATCACAGCAAAATGGGAAAAACAAAATAAAACAAAACTAAAACTAAAACTGGTGTTAAAAGTCCCCTCCAGGCCCGTGTGATGAAGGCATGGACCTGAGGGTGTTGCTTTAGGAAAAGTTGAAGTCTTTTGCAAAATGGGTTCAGTGAGAGGAGGCTAGGTCATTAGGGACAAGCCTTTTGGGGCAGGAGAGTAAGGAATCCAGGCCCTCTCTTCCTCTTATAGTTCCTGGACACAAAATGCATTTCCTCTGACATTTGCTGCCCCCTCCCCCGCTGGCTCTCGGTACCTCCACGGAGACTTGGCCTACCCCCACCATGTTCTGGAACCTCTACCACTGTGAGTCACAATAAACCTTTTCTCTTTATAAGTTCATTCCCTCAGGTATTTGATTACAGTGATGGCGAGCTGACTAATACAATGCTGTTTAAGTCCCATTAAGCCCACTAACGGACCTTCTTCCAGGCCCCAGCTTCCCCAGAACACATCATTATTTGAATCATTCTGGTCTGAGAAAGTGAAATTTATTTTTCCCTGCAGCAGTGATTTAGCAGGACCCGAAAAGAAAAAAAAAAAAGGAATTAAATTAGTCCTTGTCACTGCTGTCTCTTAAATGACGCACACTGTCACATAGTCCACAACTCTGGGAGAAAGCCTGTCACTCAAAGTCACTACCAGATGGGAAAAATGAGGGGCTCTTTTCTAGAGCGTCTGAATCAAGTCCTCGGTTCACACATGGGCCAGGACAGACGCTCATAATGCTTTATCTTCATAGCCGGGAGCCCTAGCAACACTACACTCTGGACAGTGAAGATGGGCTCGTGTGGCTGATGCTACTACCTCTGCCTTGCAGTCTTCAACACCCACCAGTGTGTGCGTGTGTGTGTGTGGGGGGGAGGCTCGAGCTCTTATGTGTGCACATGCATTTGAGGAAGCCAGAGAAGAACTTTTGGTTGTTCTTCCTTTGATACCATCCACCTTTCTTTTTTTTTACTATTTAAATTTTATTAATTATAGTTTATTCACTTTGTATCTCACCTGTAGCCCCCTCCCTCTGCCCCTCCCAACTTCACCCTACCTCCCTCTTCTCTGGCCATGCCTCTTCCCCAGTCCACTGACAGGGGAGGTCCTCCTCCCCTTCCATCGGACCCTAGCCTATCAGGTCTCATCAGGACTGGCTATATTTCTTCCTCTGTGGCCTGGTAAGGCTGCTTCCCCCTCAGGGGGGGAGGTGGTCAAAGAGCAGACCAATAAGTTCATGTCAGAGACAGTCCCTGTTCCCATTACCAGGGAACCCACTTGGACACTGAGCTGCCATGGCTACATCTGGGCAGGGGTCCTAGGTTATCTCCATGCACGGTCCTTGGTTGGAGTATCAATCTTAGAAAAGACCCTTGTGTCCAGAATTTTTGGTTCTGTTCCTCTCAGAACCACCTTTCTTTTGAGCCTCTCCCTAGAACTTTTCAAGTCGTCCATACTGGCTGACCAGTGATCCCCAGCAATCTATTTCCTCCCACCTTCCCAATGTAGGCGTTATAACTGTATACAGCATCTAGTTTTGTTGTTGTTTTAAGATTACGTACTTTATGAGTGTTTTGTCTGCATATAAATCACATGCATGCTTGGTGCTTTTAGAAGAGGGCACTGGATGCTCTAGAACTGGAGTTACAGATGGCTGTGAGCCACCATGCGGGGGCTGGGAACTGAATGTCTGCAAGGGCACAACTGCTCTTAACCACTGAGCCATCTCTCTAGCTTCCCCTCCTCCCCCACCTCTTTTGTCTTTTTGAAATGTGGGATTCTGGAGAATCAAATTTAGGTCCTCCGGTACTTTACCAACTGAGCTGTGTGTGTCTCCAGTCCCAAAATGCCTGCTTTCTTACTGTTATGCATATACACCAATGACATAAGCAGGGAGCCATCTTGTCCTGGCTTACTCAGGGCCATCTTTGTTTAGCACTGAAATTGCCATGTGTGAAGAGTAATTCTTCAGTCCCGTGCAAACTGCAAGACTCCACACCCTTATCTCCCCCAGTCCCCTCAGTACTTAAGTTACCTCTGCCCTGATCATTAGATCAGCACTGGCCTGAGGTGGAGGGTGTTTACTGTCCCTCCAAGGGAAGCTTCTGGCAATTTACAATCCGGATTATCTCAAGGTCACCCTGGCATCTAATCTTACACCAAAGTACACACACTCACTCAGGATTTTTGCAGGTCACACTGAACATCACTGGGCCAAATGTGGTCTAAATGGAATCTCACTTTATTTATTTCCTCAACCAGGATCAGAAACAGAACAGTCTTAACTGGAAATCCCAGACTTGAGCACTCACAGGAGTTCACACTCACAGGTTCCAGTGAGGAACCGTTCTTGGCTTCACACACGAACTCTGTCATTCTTTAGACCAGGCTCAACTCACAAACCATGAAAGGGGTTTGGGTTTTTTGTTTGTTATTTGTTTGTTTTAATTGTTTTTATTTTGTTTTTCAAAACAGGGTCTTTCTGTGTAGCTTTGGCTGTCCTGTAGACCAGCTGGCCTCGAACTCATAGCAACTCCTCTGCCACTGCCTCCCTGAGTGCTGGAATTAAAGGCATGAGCCACCACGCCCAGGTGAAAGGGGTTCGTTTTAAACAGAACCCTGATGTACTCTCTCCAGCAGCCCCTGTCCACATGGACATACAGGTCAGGTCTCTCTTTCTTCTCCAGGCTGACCCACTCCCTTCCTGTCTCGTTCAGTGCTGTGTATACCAGCCTGGCTGGCCCCGAAGCACACGGGGGTCCTGTCTCCACCTCCCATCTTGCTAGAACAGGGCTAGGGCTACAGAGAAGTCCGCTACCGTGTCTGGTTTTCATGTGTGTTCAGGCGGTCTGAACTCAGGTCCTCACTCCTGTAGCAAGTGTGTTTCCCCATGAGCCAGCTCCCTGGCCCTCGTTTGTGCTCTACTGTGGCGGTTATCTGGTAGCACAGACGAGGTTTGCAGATCAGAGCTCTCTCCCATGTGAGAGAGAGGGCTGCCTTGTTTTCACATACAGAAAACTGTGCAGAACCCAAATTCCCTGAATTTGAATTCGGATGCTGCCCTCACCTTAATGATACTTTGCACTGGATGAAGCGGAAAGGGGGTTGGCAGTGCAGGATTTTGGAAGCCTCTGCTGGGCCACATCAGCAGCAGGCCGGACTGCTCGCATCAGCAGGATCTTCAGGAGTGAGACAAATTCAAGGTGCAAAGTCTGCTGGCCCCGTGCCTGCCAGGATGTCATTGAAGCAGTTGGCAGGGATGGAGGTGATGGGGATTAGATGACAGAGTGCTTTTGGAATGTTCTAAAGTATTCACATGGGGACAGAACAAAATAGCACGTGCTAAAAGGCAGGTGAGGAGGACATTCTCCCACACAGGACAGCACTCTTCCATGGCTTTCTTTCCCCATCTGTGAAAATACATCTGTATGATGCAGCTATGTAGCCACACCCTATATTGACTGTACGACATAATTAAACAATTATGTGTGTTCTATGAAACGTAGAGTCTAAACTAATATTCTGATCTATTGTAGTTACAGTGCACTCTCTCTCATTCCCAATTCGACTGTTGCATCTCAAGCATCTAGAATGGTATTAGCTACCACATGAGTACGTGTATTTGCATGTATGTGTGTATGTATGTATGTGTACACGCATAACCGCATGTGCATGCTTGCAGCGCTGGGGTTGAACCCGGGATCTTGGCATGATGTGTAAGCAGCTTTACCACTGGCTACAGCTCCAGGCCCTAAAATTTCAATTTACTTCTTGTAAGCTTGCCATATAGGCACGTGTGTGTAGGAGTGTGGCACACGTGTGCAGCCGGAGGAGGATGTCGGGGGGTCCTGCTCCATCACTCTGCAGTTTATTCCTTCCACAGGGTCCTCACTGAATTTGGAGCTTGGCTGCAGCCAGGAAGTCCAAGCAATCCTCCTGTTTCACTCTCCAACATTATTAAAGTAACTGGGGTGCACAGCCATATCCTGGCTTTTAATGTGGGTGCTAGAACCCCAACTCAGGTCCTGCAATAAACATGGTCACCCACTGAGCCATCTCCCCAGCCCCTCAGAATGTTTGTCAGTGAATGAGGACCACATCTGGGGATTTGGAAGTCAATAATGGGTATGAAGAGTGTCTGAGCATCCGTGGAGATTGACAATAAGGTCAGAGAGTCTGACACTTTTTCTGTCGCCTGTTGCCTGGACGGCAGGCTCTCACAAAGCCACAGGCCTGGACAAGGAGTGGACCTCGAGGATGGTCTGGGAGATGGCATTAGTTCGCTCAGCAGATCCGGAAGAGGCTGGGGCACAGGAAGGGGAAATGGAAAAGAGAGACCCAAGCCCTGGCAGCAGGAGCTACTGGTAGGTGAAGAAACCAGCTGGTGACAACCACGCTCCTGGTGAGGAAGGATTCAGGCCTTCTAGAAGCTTTGCCTTCTCCTACCAAAGCTACAAGAGGCAGGAGAGAGTGTAGGAGAAGGTGGGAAGAACTTGGCCGCCTCTGTGCATATGGAGTCAGGAAGGCAATGGGATCTCCACAGGAAGCTGCTGACCCTCCTGACTGACAGAGGCCGGCGTGGCCTAGTTAGTCCTGCAGCCACAATGGTGGAGAACATGACACTCCGTGGCTGAAAAACAAGCCTAAAATTGGACTCTCCCTCTCCTGCAGTGAAAATCCACTCTTCAAGCTCCCTTCTCTCCACTCCTGGGCCGCTGTGGTGATAGCTATGCTGAAGGGAGTGAAAGGAAGGGCTGAGGAACGGGATGTGTCAGGCAGCACCTCGCAGCTGCTGTGACCCCTCCCCCCCAAAGCACGCCTAAGGGAGCCAGGGCCTCATCTGGCTCAGTCCAAATGACAGTCCACCATGATGGGAAAGTGATGGTGGCAGGAACCTAAGGTTCAGGACCACCTGCTTCCACAGTTGGCATGAAGAACGGGACAAATGCTTCTGTTGTCTCTTTCAGGTGACCCTAGGCTCCCCGAAGGGGACAGTCACTATTACCCTTCACACTCACCTCCCTATGTTTCCAGGTGAGAGTTTTATTTATAATCACTCTCCCAAGGTCTGATTGATATTTTGTCTCCTTTCTTGGGTACCCAGTTGAAACTAGGAATTTTGAACTCGAGCCAAGAAAGGTCACTTACCTGGTTAAAGGGACTGGACCCAAGGCCCAAGGCCAAACAGTAAGTGCGTTGCTGTGACGCTGCTCACGGGATGGACTTAATAACGGACCTAATCTGCCGACTGCATCCGGTGCCCCCAGAATGTAAGGCACAGGCAGCGTGGCACCTGCCTGGTGAGAGGGCCGTATAGAGCAATCCCATAGTCCCTGGGAAGCGAGGGGGCTCCACTAAAAGACAAATGGTACTGTAAAGGGCCACCATGTCCAATCTGAGGAATGGGAGAAGCCTCAACGAGACAGATACTCTTCCAAAGAAGGTACACAATGGCCAGGATGTGTAGAGACACAACTGACATTGTGCTCACTAGAGACCTGCAAACCCAAACCACAAGACACTAGGACGGTGCCTCAGCTGGGTAGGAGCTCTGTCTCACCGGCATGAGGACCTGAGTTCAAATCCCCGCGGCCATGTTTAAAAGCTGAGCATGGCTACAAGCCCTGTGCATTGGTAGTGTATAAAATAACAAGTTGCACTATGAGATTTTTATGTATACCATCGTTGCCTGCTCACGCGTACCCTACCATCACGCTCCCTGATCCTCCCTCCCTCATTTTCTGGTCTCTTCTATTCTTCCAAACAGTCTTCCTTCTCATGTCACACACACACACACACACACACACTCCCCCTACACACGCTCACACACACCCTTAAATAGAGATCCACAGCAGTAAAAATGTAATGTATTAACTTCCTTCCCCTGTTGCCCTGATTTTCCCAGCCTCCTTTTAGGCTTCTTCCTAGCCCCCCTCCCCCCACCCCATGCATGATCATTCATGCCATTACGCAATGACTATGTGTGCAGCCAACTAGGTAACCTACCATCTACATATGGCGATGTTTGGCCCAGGGGACAGGAAGATGGAGCAATTGGGAGTCATCCACAGCCTCTGTGGTAGTGAGGGCTAGAGGCAGGGGCAGGGGCAGGGGCAGGCTGCTGAAGACGCCTTTGGGTTCAGCCTATGGACCTGTCACCCTGGGTTCTTGGCCTGCTCTGGAGCAGTCTTGGTTCTTACCCATTCCTATGACTCCAGCAAACTCTGTGGGTCCCTGACATCCTTCCACCAAGTGTTCTTTCTGCTTACAGCAGACATTTTTTTCTTTTGATGGTAGCTATGAACCTTCACTGATAGAGCCCCAAATTGCCTTTTTGGCTAGTCTTCCACTTATCCCCATAGATACCTTACATCCAAGCCAAACTGCACTGCTCTCTGAGAGATGAGTGTCTGAGATTTGCTTGGTAATAATAATTATGGCTTAATCTACCTCCTCTTTGAGCAATTTTCTTCTTTCTACATTAGCTGAGGAGTACTCGCTGGTCACACCGGCTCTGAATGTATCCAGAAGTGCTCATGGTTACACTGGGCAAGAAATCAGTTTCCAGACCCCTATAGACTGATGCAAAGAAGCCCCCTCCCACTCTGCCAGTTTGTTAATTTAGGTCCACAGGACACTCCGTGTAACAACAGAAACTACCAAATGGACACTGAGGACGCCATACCTCCTTGCAGTCTATCCTTCAAGACCAGCTCTCTCGAAGACACCCACAAGAAGTCAGAGACTCACAAACATTTGACCCAATCAGCCTCGGGTCCTCCCTTGATCAGAACATGAGGACCATGCCTTAACTCCCTAAGGAACTCTCTCCGGAGAGAGTAGACGCGCTTGTACGTGTAAAATTCCAACACGCAGGTGGGCGATTTGCGATTACAAAGAAGTCTTGACATTCCACGTGCACATGACAAATCACACGACTTTGTGTGCGGAGCATGGGTTAACCCGGAGTAGCTCAAGGCTGTCTGCTGCTACAAAGCAATAGGATTGGTTTTTTCCCCCCTTGGGATTATGGGAACCCATCTTACTAACTATTGCTTCTGTCACACATGAATCTCTTTTGAGACAGGATCTCAACTAAGTAGCCCAGGCTGGACTTGAACCTTCAAGTCTCCCTCAGCCTCCTGAGATTACAGGAGTCCGCTCCTATGCAAAGGTTCACCTAGCAGTTTTTTTCCTCTTTTGTGAAGTCATAGCGTCCTGTTGCTAAGACATGGGCTGAGACAATTAACTAATAAAAATAAATAAGTAGGAAAAGATACAGGCTTCTCTCTTTCAAGTGAGTGAAAAGATTTTTAGACTCATAAAAAACGAAGCTAAAACTCAGCACAGCCCTGGAAGGGAAGCTGATTAGACACCGCCTGTTTGCCTACTCACGTGTGCAGAGGGTAAGTCAAGATGGTGGGTATGACATATTTTGGGTATAAACAAAAAGGCGGGCATCCTTAAGGATGCCCGAGGTCGCCACCTGCTTACATAGCTGGTTCAAAGGCTCTCAACTCCATGATCACGTGGCTAGCGTGCCTGGAAACTCCTCCCATTCTGGGCGTGTAAGTCTTTCACTCCTGCCATCTACACCCAGTTGGTGTCAAGCGCACGAGGAGCCAACTCTTATTTCTCCAAGAGCACCACGACGCACCCTCACCATCACTTTCAGTCAGTCTTCACATCACTGGGGTTCCCAGTTGTGAACACACAGCGTGTCCGTGCCTGTTTTACACTGACTCACTGAAGAACAAAGATAACTGGGGTATGTTCTGGCTGGAGGAAAATTAACAAGGTGGTCAGGTCCACGTTGTAGACAGACTTTTCCATCTGTGGATGCCGCCCAGGGGAAATGTCTACAACCCTGTGCCTATTACCTACACACAAAAACGGACACATACACACTCCTTTTTTTATGTGTATGTACATACACATAACGGCTTCATGTTGAATCATCAGCCCAAATCACTGTTTTATTTTCAAACATTCAAAAGCTATAATCCTTCATCCCATTCTTTTGGCTTCATTATTGTGTGAGCGTACAGACTGCTGGGGGAGAATTGAGTGAGAAGGTCAACTTTTGGGAGTCACTTCTCGTGTTCCGCTGTATTAAGGCAGGGCCAGGCTATCTGGCCTGCGAGCTTCCGGTGAGCCTCCCTTCTCTGCCTCCCGTCACACGGTAGGTGTGCGGGGATTTTACAGATGCATGGCCTTTTTAATTTATTATTATTATTATTATTTGTATTTTTTTTTTTTTAAAGCTGGGCTACTGAGATTGAGCATGGGTCATCAGGCTTGCACGGCTAACGCTTTCACTAACTGAGCTGCCTTCCTGGCTCCTCACCCCATTCTCATATAAGTGGTATTAGGGCATCCAAAGAGAAGACCGTTATTTGTCCCCGTTTCATTTCATCTTGGAAGACGATCCTTCACTCCGAACTACTGAGGTTTTTATGACCGAAGTTTTACGCTGAGAATTACAGACTCATAATCCTTCCTGGCAGTGGATCTCTCCAAAGAACAGTAAGAATACTATCCAGCCTTTTTTTTTTTTCTTTGCTGTTCTTTTTCCTATAACTTGCCTATTGCACTTTATGAAATTTGTCACAGTAAATCTGTTTCATTAAGCTAAACCTCAGCGGGATTTTCCATCTTGCGACTACAGCACAAGGAATCCCCAGTGAAGATGCATGGATTGTTTTAGTTTTCCACTGCAGGTGGTTCGGAATCGATCTCCTGGTGCCTGTCTCTTGTGCCCAGTGCAGTAGGTCCACTAGGGTACTACCCTGAGATGGAGAGTGGGTAAACGGAAGGCACGCGTACTTCCAGCTTTCCCCATCACTGCCAATGGTTCTGTGAGGAGGTGCTATCAGTGTTCCGCTCCCTCCAGCTTTGGAAGGGAGCCGTTTTCTCACATCCTTGTTAATCCCTACGCTCATCAGACTTTAATTTTTTTTGTCACTATGATGCGTGTGAAAAGAGATCTTCTTGTTTTAATCTGTTCTCTCGCCTCTTTGTGAGGTGAGTGTGTTTTTCATGCATATACTATTCAGAGTTCCTCTTCTCTGAGCCTCATTTCCAACCCCTTTATGGACGTTCGAATGGATTATTTGGTCTTTTTGGTTAATTGTGCTCTTGCAGAGGACCCAAGTTCACTTCCTAGCACCCACACAACTCCAATACCTAGAAATCCAAATTCCGGTGCCCTCTTCTGGACTCCATGGGCACTGCACTCGTGTGCAGGTACACATAAGGACACACACACACTTCTACTCATTTAAGTATCGGAATTTCTCTATGTAAACAGTACAAACATTTTCTTCTAGTTAGGGATAGACTTTAAGATTTAAGTCTCTTTTATTGTACAAAGATTTACTTTTTTCTGTGTAGGCACTCTCAGTTTTAGTGCCATAATTTCATCAGGCCATGCCTTATTAGGTTTACCCTAATCTGCTAGTAATAAAGAATGCTTATATACATTTTCTTCCATTTTTCCACCTTTCGGGATCTATAATATATTTATTTGTTTGTTTGTTTGTTTGTTTATTGCATGCAGTGAACTAGCAATTTAGTTGTGTTGCTAACTGAAAATCCAATCTGTGCAGCATCATACACAGAGTAATTGGAAAGTTCCTTACCAATGTCTCATGATAGATCTGTTGAAAAGCAAGCATTTGGGGTTTCGGAGCAAAGTCTCTGCTGCTGACCCTGGATTCCTGAACCCCCTGCCCTCACCCGCTAAGTGCTGGAATACCACCTTTATTATGAAGAAGTACATGGGAGGATTTATTTGGTGGGAATGGATTTCAGGAATAACTTCGGGTGATGGTTTATTATTATTCACTGAGAGAGATCTGACATGCTTGTGTTTTATATAGGAATTTTTTTATGTTTATTTTATTTGTGATTCTTGGGACAGAATCCAGGGCCTTGCATATGCCAGGCAAATGTTCTATCACTAAGGTGTTCCTCTTGTACCAATACTGTTCAGTATTGTTATTGTTCAGTTCCATTATCAAGACTTACAGGGCAGGTAGCATTCATTTGCTTCCTGCAGTCTCTGTTTCCCCTTTCTCCTTAGTTCCAGGAGGTTGCTCTATTATAACATCAGAAATAAAACACTGCCAGGAAATAATTTATGTAACTGGTCTTCTCTCATAAAAGTATGGCCTTGGCATCAATCAACTGGAAAGAAAGCATGAAACGGGAACTCACTCCCTGAATAGAAAAGAGAGGCCTCAAACATCTGCCTTGTTTTTTATTATAGATGAAAACTGGATGCCTTGTTGAACACAACTAGGTTGCTCAGTACCATGCCTGGCAGCAAGGGTGCCTGGGAAAGTGACTCGGTTTAATTGGCCATCAAAGTCACACTTCCATTATTCCCACCCCCCTGAACTGATCACACATTCCCTCAAAAGTTACTTCACGGTTTCTCTGGAGGTTACTTTTTATGCTTGCCTTAATAAAGAAAAGAAGGCTGTCTGTGGCAGCAAACATCTTCAGTCCAGGCACTTTCGAGGCAGAGGCAGGGGGAATCTCTCTGAGTTCAAAGCCACCTTGTCTCCAAAACCAATCAACATCTCTTTTCAATCCCTAAATTATATTAGCACCTGGGAGCATTTTCTTCACTCTAATGACAGCTTTATCTTCTGTTACTGTTTGGATGCTATGAAGGTGTGGCATCTGGTCTCTACCAGTATCTTCGGATCGTCTGTGCTCAGCCGGCTCCGCCCCAGTGTCTGCCAAGTTCTTCTACATACTTTTCCTTTTTCCTTCAGTTTTAACTTTGTGGAGGCATCTCCATTAGTCTTTCTTTTTAAACACTTCAGTTTGAGGAAGGAGGCAGTAATGGTGCACACCTTTAATGCCAGCACTCTGGAGGCAGAGGCAGGTGGATCTCTGAGTTCAAGGCCAGCCTGGTCTACAGAGTGAGTTTTAGGACAGCCAGGGCTACACAGGAAACCCTGACTCAAAAACAAAACCAAACAAAACCAAAAACAAATCAAGAAACAAAGAAAAACAACCAAAAAAATAAAAAATAAAAAAAAAAGAGAGAGCACTTTAGTTTCTATCTTTAAGTGTGTGTGTTTATATGTGTAAGTGGGTGCAGCTGTCTGTGAATGACGAGGGAGGGCCCTGATCCCTTGGAGCCAGAGTTAGAAGTGGTTGTGGGCCGCCTAACACGGGTGCTGGGGACCAAACCGGGAGTCTCTTAAAGAGCCGTATGTGCGTCTAGGCCCTGAGCCACCTCCTCAGCCTGAGTCTCTCAGCCTTGGACTGTCACAGACCAGTGTGCATGTCTGAGTCTCAAGTCCAGCCCCCATTTGCATACAGGCCTGAGACCACATTCCCTGTCCTGATGTGGGTACCACGCCCCTACCCCAGACACCAGTGCCTACAGTGGGTCTTGACAGCTCCCAGGTACCACAGCACTGCTGCTCCGCCCCTCATTCTGGCTCAGGTCCTAACTCCAGGACCCAAGGATTTCCCTTTCTTTGTTTTAAGCTCAGCTTCGTATTGTTATATTTCATCCTGTGTTTGTCATAGGAAGTTGGGGGGGGGCGTTCGGTCGACACTAATCTTTCCAGTTACTATTACTGGAAGTGTACGTAGTCTATTTATAGCCTACTTCCCTCTCACTAGTGTTTAGGACTCCTTTAAAATAAATATCATATATTTTGCTGGAGAAAAACAGACATGACAGAGGCACCTGGACACTCCTGCTTGAGAAAAAGTTGTAAGGTTTCTAACATTCTTCGTCATTTGGGTGCGTAGGGAACAGTCCTGGGGCAATGACTTAAGTGAATGCAACTTTAGCTGGGAAACAGAATCTTCCATAGTTCCTATTTTTCACTTCTCCAGGGAGGTGATCCCGAGGGGAACCTGGCCCTGTGTGCTTGATACTAAGACTAGAGCAGGAACATCTAGAAATCTGTCTCTGGCCATAGCCAGGGCCCAGCCACTCCTGCAGATAATCACTTGGCTGGGGCCTAAGCACATCTAACTCCTGAGAATCCACGGCTTCCCAAAGATGAATGGGACCCATCTCATTTGCATTTCATCATGACTCAAGAATTCCCTTGTACCGGATCCCCAGGCAGTTGAGAGCATACTTGGGTGATCAGCCCCAGGCCTTCACTGCCAAGGTAACTGGATTGGAAGACTTCCATCCACTCTGCTGGAGTCTCTTCTTGTGACAGAATGGTCTAGCTCAGCCTTTTGAGAGAGCGAAGTCTCTAAATATGGCTCACAAGTGGATGACCACACCCAAGGCACTGAGAACAGGGGAACATTCACAGAGGCCAGAAAATAAGTGGGGAGTTGTCCAGCCTCGTAGGCCGCAAATGCTTCTCGACAGTCATAAATGATCCAGCGGATATGGCAGTGGCAGGTGTGTGTGTGTGCATGTGTAAATATACTTGTGGAAAGGCTAATACGGGGCTTGTTTGCTGAGAAGTTAAATTCAATAAAATACGTTTCATACATGACTACAAATACACTTTGTGTGTGTTTTTGTGTTTGTGTGTGCACAGGAAGGAAGAGGTCAAGACTGGGTGTCCTCCCCAATCTTTCTCCACAGGGTTTTTTAACACAGGGTCTCTCACGGAACTTGGAGTTCTGATCTGGCAGGACTGGCTGGCCAGTGGGCTCCCGGAACAAGCCGGTCACTGCCTCCCTAGCATTGGGATTACAGGCAGGCGCTGCCGGGCTCTGTTCTTTCCACAGGCCTGGAGATCCAAACTCAGGGCCTTTACACCTGCACTGTGCGCTCCTTACTGACTGAGCCATCTCCCCTAACCCTTCGCCACAAATAGTCTGACCCAGAAAAGCAAGGGCTGGATGGGATGAAGTGGGGACCCCCGATCACCCCCGTTGCCACTGGCGGTAAGGAAATGGAAGACATGCAAAACAACACATTTTTGCAAAGCAGAAAACACAGCGTCGGGTAGTGCTGGTTCATAACCTGCCTGAAAGCAGAGTAATGACCAGGGAGGGTGGGGGGCTCTTGGGGAAGCGGAAGCCACCTTAGCTACCACAGATGGCTCTGGTCACTTTCTTAGTTTCCTCTGTGGTGTCCTGGGCTGTCAGCTGACAGAACATGGAAGTCCTATTAATCAAGACCCATCGCCACAGTGCTGCAGTGTCCAGTGTCCACCTCCACTGTGTGGAGCCACACCCACTTCCTCTCCTGGGCTCACGCTGTCCTAGGCACAGATTCCATTTCCTCTGGTGTCATGGAAGGGGAGCTTCACATTCTCCTGAGGACTCTGGTTGTGAAACAGTAATATCGGGGGCCGTCAGGGTGACGTAACGGCTCCCCGGCGACCTGACCTCACTCACGGGGTCAGGTGGGAGGGGCTCTTGGGTGGCTGCCCCAGCTGCCACGACTTACCTGTTGAGATACACTCGCTTCTCGGTGAACTGCCCGTTGCCATGGTGAGGGTCCTCAAAGGGCTCATTCTGCACGACCTCCACCCCTTCTCCCCGGTCACTCTGCTCATGGCTGTGTTTGCTGATCATGTACAGCTGTCCGATTTTGTACTGCAAGGCAAACAGAGAAATGGAGACAGGGAGGTCAGCCTCAGCTTGCCTCTGATGGATCCCCCCACTGTGCCCCACAGACATGGTGCTCAGCAACCAATCACATCAACACCTTCTGCTGAGGAAAGCCAGCAGCCACTCGGGTCTAAGGTGACTGTCCTTGGAGCTTGGCAGAGTTGGCTGTGAGCAGAATGCAGAAATGGCATGTTCCTGCAGGCAATGCAAGCGGCCACACACAGCACTCCCTGGGGCCCTGGCAGTCTTTGAGTGGCATGCTGAGAGTATACAACTAGGAACTGGGGTCTGTCTTGCTTTCCATTCTGGCTGTACAGGGTTAAAGGGAGTTTTGTGTCCTATTTGCCTTGGCCAAAGGCAGCCTAGGGTGTGTTATTTCTGTCCTGGCTTTGTAGTTAATTGGCAGCATTGCTGGGCACAAGGATTAACTGTCACCCACATCTTCTTCCTGACTGGAATAGCCGTTCTCACAGGTGGCTAGACAGGAGCATGAGAAAGGTTGGTTTTTGTTGTTTTGTTTTGTGTTTCCTTCTCGTCTTTGTCTTGTTTTGTTTTTGAGAAGGTCTTACAAAGCTCAAGCTGACCTAAAACTCATCATGTAGCCAAGGATGACATTCAACTCTGGCTCCTCCTGCCTTTGAGAACTCCCAGGTTCTAGAATTACAGGTGAGTACCACCAAACCTGTTTTATTCAATGCTGGGGACTGAAGCTAAGCCTTCATTCTTCCTGGGCAAGAATTACTGAATGAGACAGCTTCTCTCTCTCTCTCTCTCTCTCTCTCTCTCTCTCTCTCTCTCTCTCTCTCTCTCTGTCTCTGTCTCTCTTCCTCACCCATACCATACTGGCCTGGAATTCTTGACAATCCTGCCTCAGCCACTCTGATGCAAACATGAAAAAGCCCCTAGATGCTCCAAATAGCTACATCCCACAGCTAAGGACCCAAGTTTCAGAAGCCTGTGCCACAGTGAGGAAGGAATTTTCATTGGTATTTCTGGATCATTTTCGCCCAGATCTCCTAACAGCATGGGGCCTTCTGGAGCCCAAAAGCCACATGTCAACCTTACAACGGTCTCACGGAGCAATCCAGGTCTAGAACAATTTCTGTACTGTCTACCCCCAAGTTGTTCAACTCTCTCCTGCAAGCTGTTCCAGGATACACAGGGGCTATGGCACTCGTACCCCACAGATAACAAAACATTAGGACACTAAAAAACAAGCAACAGCAACAATTCAAACAAAAGCAAAAACCCAACCCAAGACGAGCCGGTGTTCCTTTCCCCAGGGGGCTTCCCACGTGGCAGAATGAATTTGATGCCACATTCCGTGTGAGGGGGGGGGGATAGAGAGAGGGGGAGGAGGGGAGAGGAGGTACAACATTTGCATGGGGGACATGCCTGCTCAGGTCAGGACTCTGCTGTGACGGTCTTTACACACTCAGTGTGAACTAGCATACAAAATCACTATCGCCAAGACCTGCAAGCTAACGCAGACGCACAGGTGTTCCTAAAAGGGCCCTGGCCAGGAGGGATGCAGGGCCCCTGTCTGTGCGCAGGAATCTATTCCAACATTAGAGGCGGCTGGAATATTCAATCCAGCATCGGGGTTGATTCCAAAGCTAAGCAGTGGCTTGCCGCTAGGTCCCTCTTTCATGCTGAGGCAGGGGCATGGGAAGGCAGTGGGAAGAAGCTCCAAACAGGCTCCAGTCTGCAGCCAGCTCAAGGGACCAGGCCCAGTAACCATGACAACGGATCAGGCCGCTGGCTGGATCTTTTCCAAGGGCTGTGCTTCCTATCTGGCCCCGGTCCTGTCCAGAATGAGTTCGTGTTTAAAATGCTTTTAATGTGTGTTTGTGGACTTGTGGGGAGGGAAGGTACAAAGATAAGAGCAGGAAGAGGAGGGAGGAAGCTGGAAGATAAATTCATTTTTAAAAATGAGCCAGAGGATCAGAGGCTTGACCTGGCTTCCCTCTGTCCAGTACCGCTTTTACTTGTGTCCACAAAAACAAGGCCTCCCGCAAGGACGAGGAAGCTACACCTGTGAGATCAACAATGCACCTTATGCAAGCTGTGACAGGGGCTCTGCTGCTCAGTGGGGCCAGGTATCGACAGTAACTGCTGTACTTGATGCTTAAAAGCTTGGCACTCACAGGAAGTGGAATATTACTCAGCCACAAAAAGGAACGGAATACCGACGCCGAAGCTGCTTAATGTATGCTGTGGTTTGAAGCGTTTCTCCCTCCTTAAAAGAGTTCAAAGCTTTTAGTCTCTTCGTGGTGATCATCTTAAAAAGATACTGTCACGATGGGCTTTCACCCAGTGACTCTGGTGCCCTCATACAAAAGAGGAATCAGGGCAGAGATGGCCAGGGGTTTAGAAGCACTGTGGGAGGAGTGGGTGGTCTCCCTAAGCCATAGATGGAGCCTGGGATAGATGCTCACATTCCGATTTTGGCCCTGCTCTCCAGGCTTAAAAGAAAATAGACGGCTGCAGTTCGACCGCCCAGGATGGGCTGCAGAACGGGGGCAGGCTCCGTCAGCACAGCACTTGCCACACAGGCATAAGGTCCAACCTTAGACCCCAGCAACTGTGAGAAGGCTGAGCGTGGGGGCGGGCACCTAGACTCCAGCAATGAGGAGGCAGAGACAGGAGGACACACACAGACACAGACACAACACCCACCTACACACACACACACACACACACACACACACACACACACACACACCTAGTACAATAGGCCCAAAGCAATGAACCGTTCTGACGCACGTGAGGAAAAGTGCTAGACGCTACCGGGCTGCCCACTCTTCCGGGATTACTTGGCAGTGTGGGACTTGAGCATGTGCCTACCCCACCCAAAGCCTGGACTTGACCTGTGGGTGGCGATGGGCTCACCGCCTCCTAGGGGAAGGAAGAGCCGTTTTTGTTTTTTTTTTGTTTTTTTTTTAGTGATGTAGCCACTTTGTTGGCAGTTATTTACCCATGTTTCTGTGAATAAATAACCCCTAACTTATGCTCCCAAAGGGAACTCACTGGATTACCAAAAGCAGGGGTTGCAGGTGGGGGCTGGGGAGGGGCACGGGCATGAAAGTAGAAGGGGGACTGGTTGGGACAAAAGTAGGAGGGAGGACCAGAGGGCCATGGGAGATAAACAGGATCCAAATGCATTGCATACATACATGAAAACGCCGGGTTCTATATGATCGATATACACTTATATACACTTAGTTTCATGCAGTGAGGACTTTTATCTCGAGTTTTAAGAGAAGTGCTGTCTGACCCCCCCCCCCAAATTCCTGTCAAGGTCTTTCTCTAGAAAGCTTTGAGAAGAACTCCCTCTACAAGCACAGTCTCCAGGAGCTCCAACCCACCACACACAGAAAAAAAAAAAAAAGTAGGGTGCCAAGGTCGATGTGTGACACAAAAAAGCCATTAGCCAGACGCGAGTCAGCCTGGCTGGGCACCGCTCAAGTGCTTCCTGCTCGTCGGAGATGGATCTGGACAAAGCAGGGGCAGCTGATTCACAGTGGCCAGTGGAGACCCGGCTGCCTAGCCTCATTGATCATTCCAGTTGGCTCCTCATGGCCGGCCCAGGGCAGACACCAGCCTTAGCTCACTATGACCGCATCAGTCTGGGGGGTTGGGGAATAACCTGTAGTTGCCGGGGATGGCGGGACGCTCAGGGCCAGACTCAGGGATGGACAAGTACTCTGGGTCTGTCCCTTCCTTTCCTCCCAGGAAAGCCAGACTTGGTCTGCTGGCATGGCTGTCAGACACTGACAGGGCCACCCGGAAGCAGTCTGTTACCATTTTATTATAAAATCCCACTGTCCAGTCTCACTTGTGGGGAGAAACAGACAGCTCTAAAACGACCTAAAAATGCCACATCTGGAGGCTGGAGAGATGGCTCAGCATTTAAGAGCACTTGCTGCTCTTCCAAAGGCCCCAGACTCAGTTCCCAGCGCCCACATCTGGTGTTTCACAACCACATATAATTCCAGCTCCAGGGGATCATGTGGAGTGCGCAAGCACCTCCACATGTGTGCAAATATACTCACAAATACACATAATACACATAATGCCCAGATCACTGCTTCCGGACAAATTTGAATGTTGGTTGAAGGCACTAGGGCCAAAGATACAGATTGGTTCTGATGACATCAGGGCCTGAGAACGATCGCATTTACCGACCACCAATTCAGTAGCCCTGATTGGTGTTTTCTGTTCATTTCTAACACTCAATTAGCCATCCCGGTGGGTATCAGCACATGAGGAAAGAGAGTTTCAGAGAAGCCAAAAAAGGTTAGTGGTGCCTTGATTCGTGTGTGTGTGTGTGTGTGTGTGTGTGTGTGTGTGTGTGTGTGTGTGTGGTATGTGTCTCCCTCAGGCACTGTTCACCTTGCTTTGTGATGTAGACTCTCAGAGTTGCCTGGAACTTGCCAGGTTGTCTAGGCTTGCTGGCCATTTGAACCCAGGGATCTGCCCATCTGTGCCTTCCTACCCCAGCACTGAGATTACAAGGGCAGGTCAACGAGCCTGGCTTTTCAGTCTTGGTTCTGGGGATCAAACTTAGGCCCACCACAAGCGCTTTACTGTCTGAACCATCTCCCCAGACTCTCTGTCTTTAACCAGTTAATTTCTTTTTTAAAAAAGAAGAAAAAAAATTGAGGCCTCAATAGGATTTAAAATAAAAAGGGGAGGAAAAAAAAACAAACAAACAACAAACATGCCTCTGTCCTTTGCCATTTAAGAAGAGCATAACAGATCAAAGTTGCCTTACCTGGGTATGGGCATGGCACGGCGGGGCAATTAGTTTCCATCTCTGGAGAATTTATTGTTACAATCCCAGACTTTGGGCGATCATCATTACAGGTAATCAGGACTAGAGGCCTATCCCTGCCACAGGCTAAGTCTCTGTGTGAGCTACCATCTCAACAGCGACCCCAAATAATTAGCTCCATAGCCGAGAACATCAGAGGGATCCAAACGGTTCCTATCAGTGCACGGTGCTGTACGAATGATGGTGCCATGGGGGTGGGGCCGGGGAAGAGCTGCAAAGTGTGCCTAGAGAAACCAAGGTGTCATGGGTGCATGCTGCCCTAACTGTAAGACTGAGAGCCACTGGTTCTACCTCAAGGTGGGGGAGGCAGGAGAGGGAGGAGGTCCAAAGCAGGCTTGGTGGTCCGTGATATAATCCAAGTACATGAGAAGCCGAGTGGGCTAGATAGTTTTACATCAGCCTGACATAAGCTAAAGTCATATGAGAGGAGAAAAGCTCAATTAACACCCCGCTGTGGGCAAGCCTAGAGGGCATTTTCTTAATGAGTGATTAATGGAGAGAGCCCGGCCCATTGTGAGTGGCGCCAGCCCTGGGCTGGTGGTCCTGGGTTCTATAAGAAAGCAGGCTGAGCAAGCCATGAGGAGCAAGCCTCCATGGCTTCTGCTTCAACTCCTGCCTCCAGGTTCCTGCCCTGCTTGAGTTCCCGTCCTGACTTCTTTTGATGATGAACAGCAAAGTGTGAGGCAGACAAACCCTTTTCTCCCCAACTCGCTTTTGGCCATGGTGTCTCACTGCAGCAATCAGAAACCCTAACTACACTGGGGCAGGAGGATGAACCAGTTCAAGTCAGCCAGGGCTACAAAGTGACAGTGTGGCTGGGGACGGTGGGGCATGCCTGTAACCCCAGCACTCAGGGAGGCAGAGGCAGGTGGATCTCTGTGAGTTCGAGGCCAGCCTGGTCTACAAAGCCAGTCCAGGACAGCCAAGGATACACAGAGGAAAAACTCTGTCTCGGCTTTAAAAAGCCAATACCACCCCCCCCAAAAAAGGGACAGTGTGTCTTTAAAAGGGGGCAGCATGGGAGATGGCTCGATGAGTAAAGCTCTTGCCACCCAAATGTGGGGACCGATGTCAGATCCCCAGAACCTACACTGAGACAAAGGGGGTAATGGGCACCTGTTACCCCAGTGCTCCTATGGGGAAAATGACAGGCAGAGATAAAAGAATTCCCAGAATCTCAAGGGACAGTTAGCATGATATGTAAAGGCGCAGACAATGAGAAAACTTGTCTCAAATAAGATGAAGGGCAAGGCCCAACACTCCAGGCGTCTATTCTGACCTTCCTGTGTGCACCGCAACACACACAAACAGGCATAGACACACACACACACACACACACACACACCCCATATACACAAACAAACTTTAAAAAAAAATGACATAAATAAAATTTAAAAGGAGTCTCCAAACTAAAAATTCTGAGTGTGGTAAAGAATTATTGATGGAACACCAATGATAAGACGGTGGTGGTGGCACACACCTTTAATCCCAGCACCTGCGACGCAGGGGCAAGCAGATCTCTCTAAGTTCGAGGCCAGCCTGGTCTACAGAATAAGTTCCAGCACATCCAAAGCTGTTACACAGAGAAACCCTATGTCTAAAAACAACAACAACAACAAGAAAAAGGGAGGTGGGAGGCTGGAGAGATGGCTCAGAGGTTAAGAGCACTGGCTGCTCTTCCAAAGCTCCAGAGTTCAATTCCCGGCAACTACATGGTGGCTCACAACTACCTATAGTGAGATCTGGTGCCCTCTTCTGGAGTTCAGGTGTTCATGCAGGTAAAACACTGTATACATAATAAATAAATAAATCTTTAAACAAACAAAGAAACCCCAAAAAACAAAACCCCAAAAGAACAAAGAATTTTCTCAATTGTACCTTTGTCTAAAGACACACTAGACCCCAAGTTCTAGGTCAACAGAATTCTAAGCTCCCTGCTGAGCTTCAGAACCCAGCAAAGCCCACCTTCCAAGCCCTTCACTCACCGGGTGACATCATCACTCACCAAGAGGATGTCATCAACCAATACCTGTGTGCTCCTGACCCCCTTCTCTTTCTCCAGGTTGAACACCTTCACCACGGAATAGAAGAAATTGCATCAAAGGTGTACACCCCCATGCCTGGCCCGTTTTGTTTTGATTTAGCCAGGGTCTCCATGTAGCCTAGACAGGCCTAGAATGAACTACGTAGCTAACCATTAGCCTAAGATAATTCTGAACTCCTGGCCTTCCTGTTGCTACCTCCCAGTTGCTGAGGATATAGGATAAAGGGCTACCATGGTCAGTGTGAATTTATTTTTAGTAACCTAGAAAGTTTATGAACTACAGACGGGGTGCCCGATTTGAGAACTTCGCATGTGACTTGAAACTGCCATCACTGTTAAAAGCACGCAGTATTGTAAACACTCAAAACCAATGTGAAAACTGTTGAGAGCGGCAGACTCTAATTTATACCAGCCGGGGTTTAGTGCAAGCCTGCTTTACCACACCAAACCCGGAAGCAGGCATCGGGACCTGCCTAAGAATGAGTGTTTCCAAGCCTGAAGATGGAGCGCAGGTCATCAAGGATGTTCTTGGAGAAACCCTCCCTTCCTCAGGACCAGCTATTACCCGGGCCACCAGAGAGGTGATAATTGTTTCCCTGTGGAAAGCGCCCGGTTGTCAAGATGAAAACATGGAGAAAGTGTCCTCATTCTGCCTTTGACTTAGCCTTGTAACTTAAACAAGATTTTTGTATCTCTATTTTGCAATTGTCAAAATGGGAATGGTGAAACCCCTCACAGGGCACAGTAGGAATGAGATGAGAGAAAAAAAAAAATCACAAATTCACACACTTCATAAATCACTAGCCTGGACACAAACTGCTGCAAGCTCTGGCAAATTCTGTTTGGTACCACTAGGGACCAGGACCAGAACCAGGACCAGCCAATCTGCCTTAGTCCTGTGACTCTTCCAGTACAACGCTGAGAAGCTTGAGAAAATGAGGCGCCTGCCGTGGACCAGAAATCAAACAGAATAAACAAATAATAAATAATAAATCAAACCAAATAAACAGATCCTAAACCACCCAGTCTGACCCAGGCACAGGCCTATGATTATTCTAGCTGCTCAGAAGATGAAGATGGAGCCTAAATGTTCATGAGACACAAGATGGCTGTTGCACAGTAATGTGGGCATGGCCCTGGACTGACAATGGAAATGGTTGCAATTCAGGTCGTGCGTATTTTTAATTTTTTTCTAATTACGCCATTTAATTTTTTTTTTTTTGCGCTTGTGGGTGGGAGGCTATCTGTGTGCCACGGTACATGTGTGGAGACCAGAGGATAGCATGTGGGAGTTGGTCCTCTCCCACTGCCTCAGAGGTTCTGGGGAATCAGGCTCAGGAATCACGCTCTTACCCACGGAACCATTTCCATAGTACACAGTTCTTATCATTTTTTTTTTTTTAAAGGCCTAGGTGGCCATCTAGCCATTATATATTTCTCATAATGACCAGAGGAATTCATAAGCAGCCCTGGAGCTGGAGTTACATAGATCCAGCTGAGCCATTTACGAAGCGCTGCCATCTGCCCAGTGTAAGTGCCGTGGACCAAACTCAGGTCTTCTGAAAGGGCAACAAGTGCGCCTATCTCCTGAGCCATCCCTGCAGCCCTGAGTTAAAATTAAAAAAAAATTAAAATATGATTAAGAAAAACTGTTTGGGCTGGTGATGGTGGTGCACGTCTTTAATCCCAGCCCGGTGGCAGAGGCAGGTGGATCTCTGAGTTCGTGACCAGCCTGACCCAGGACAGCCAGGGCTACAGGGCGGTTCAGAGAATTTTCACCCTGTCTCAAGAAGAAGAGAAACAAGAACAGGAACGGTCGGGGCTGGGAGCGTAGCTCAGCCGGTAGAGTGCTTGCCCGGCACGCCTGAAGACCTGGGTTGATTGCCAACCGGATGTGGTGATGTCTGTGTGTAGCTCCAATACCAGGAATACAGAGACAGGAGGAGCAGCAGGCTCATGGTCATCCTTGGCTACATAGTGAATTTGGGGCCGGCCTGCAACACCTGTGACCATACGCGTCTCTGTCTCAAAAACCACAAAACCATTTCAGAAGAGGAGGATCTCTGCAGGGACCTGTTTGGGTACAGAACTCCCGTGAAGGTGTTGAAACCAAAGGGCAGGAGAAACAGGCAATGGCTCCCTCCCCACAGTGTCACCCTGGCTCCCGACACGCCAGGGGAACCATCTGTTCATTGGGTCTTGAACCCTGAGACCACTCAGGAGAGCAGCTCTCCAGAGCAGCCACACTGCAGAGGCTCCCGAGTGACGTGCAGCCGACCGTGCCAAGTGTAGCAGTGACACCGGCAGAAAGAAAGGTGATGGATCATGCCCAGATGCCTTCTGGTCCCTCCAACCTTAACACCCACTGTAGGAACATGGTCCTTGCCCGTTCGTGTCCGTTCCTGACACCCCAGCAGTGGCCTCTTTGGCTGCTTCTCAGTCTGGGTTCTTCCCAAGCCCGGCCCCAACTCTGCCTCCTTAGGGAAAGCGCTGTATGTAACCCTGGCATGTCTCTGTCCAGCCTGAGGAAATGACTCACTAACCCTTTTGTCTTCCAGGCTCTGAGCTTCTAAGTAGATTCTTCCATGCAGACAGGAAAGTTAAAAAAAGGTGTGAAGTCCTTGGGTGTTTCTTCAGAAGTCACTCAGCCAGGTCAATAAACCACAAAATCCAATATCCGATCCCACAATGAAAATCCAGCCCCGGCTCAGATTCCGGGATATCAGCACACCATCACATCAGCCTTCCTTCTGCACTTTCATCAGCAGCCCTGAGAGGCGCCTTGTTCATGCAGTGCCCGTGCCATTGGGCCGAGCATGCAGAGGTGAAAGAGCTGGTGGGTACTGACATTTAACTTAAACAAACCAAACAAAAGAAAAACCCCTTGTGACAAGTTCCCAAACAACCCTGCGCAGGACGTTTAACCCAGCCCATGACCCCGAGGGCAGAAGCGGCTGGCGCGGCGCTTTGCTGCTGCGAGCCTGGCACTGTCCCTGCAGTGACTGCGAGGCAGCGACGGGAAACTTAACATGTCCCACCCAGCCCAGGGGGTCTGGGGCACTTAAAGAGGCTGGAGGGAAAGCTCAGTGGTTAAGAGCACGGGCTGCTCGTCCAGAGGACCTGGGGTCAATTCCTAACACCCGCATGGCGGCTTATAACTGCATTTCCAGGGGATCTGATGCTCTTCTGTCCTGCAAGGGCAGCGGGCACACATGTGATGCACAGACACACATGCAGGCGAAGCATCCACACACATAACATTTTTTATAAATATTTTTAAAAGTGCACACTTTGTCCATTCCAAGGCTGACTCGCATTAGAGGATGATATTCGGAATCCCCCAGGATTCCTCTGACTCAGAGGTCAGGAACTGAAATGACGCCACGCACACTCAGCGTCAAATGAAGCGCTGGGTTCGTCCACCCCTTGCATTTATGAGAAGCTGGAACGTCAGCTGTTAGTGGGAACCATTTAGAGATCAGGGGCGGAACCTTCTAGAAAGTGAGGGAGTAAAGCAAGGGAAGTTGTTCTAGCAGAGTGTGGTGCTCCTCTATATCCGAGCTGTGGGACAGTCTTGGCACTTGAATCCTGTGTACTCGGCATCATTCTTTCGCGTGTGTGTGTGTGTGTGTGTGTGTGTGGTGGGCATGCATGTCTTCCTCAGTCAGTTTCTAAGTTGCTTTTCAGGACAGTGACTCTCACCGGTTCTGGAGCTTACTGATGGAGGGGATGGCTTGCCAGCCTTGGCAGTTTCCTGTGAAACTGCCCAGAGCTGGGATTACAGGCACGTGCCACCACACCGAACTTCACCATGCATCTGCCGACCTGAACTCAGTCCTTCTGCTCACATCATAGTACATACTTTACCCAGGGGCCTCTCCCAGTCCCTGGATCATTAAAAAAACTAAAAAACAAAACAAAACAAAAAACCAAACACAGCGTTTCCCCATACCTGCTGGAACCCACAGACAAAGGAGGCGGAGCTGTAAACAGCAGTCTTGATTGGACAAAGATGGGAGTTTATTGAGGGATTCTGCCTTGACATGTCTCCGTGTTTCTTGAGGACGAATCCCTCAACATGAGGATCTTGAAGCCGAAGGATCTTGACCTATCAGAACCCTCTAGTGATTCGGAGCAAATGTGAAGTGGATCGCGACTCAAATGAAGAGGTCTGATGACAGGCCTGACCTTTAGCAAGCAAATGAGGTGCTTGTGTTGACTACGGGAGAAAATCGCACAGCCTATCCCAGGACCGGGAAGAGACTATATCAAGACGGGGCCTTTTACCGGGACCTGTGCCATCGCCTTGCGGCTGCTCCGTCCATGTTCATCTTAGTACCCTGGCCCGCTATGAGTGTGTTCATGAGAGAAAAGATTCTCAATTCAGGATAACAGGGTCTTTCTAGAACAAAAGAAGCTGCTTGTGCAGCTTCTGGCCCCTGTTGAGGATTTCCGAAAGCCTTTCTCTCTCAATGACCAGTAAAGTCAACAGGAGCCACAGAAGAGCTAGAAGCAGGAATGTCAGCAGCTGGCTCTGTGCTTAGGAGACCTTGGCAGAACAGGAGGGGCCACTGAATACAAAGACAAACACTTGGTGAGTGCACTCAAACAATGGAGGCTCTTAACAGAAGAGAGCGATTCGAGCCGCACCACGCCTATAAAATCAAGATCTCCATGCTGCAGGCCACAGAAGCGCTCCGTAGAACACTGGGGAGGGGGCGATGGCAGCTTCTGTCTGAAGAGCTGAGCTTTCCTCACCCCACTTTGGAAGGGAGACCTGGGTTCCCCGGGCGCGAGGGTGCCCATAGCCAGAAAGGGTACATAGCTGGATGCAGGGAATCCTGTGATTATCAGCCTGGACAGACCTCGGGACATGCCTGTGAGGGAAAGTCCAGACCGTGGTGACCGAGGTGACCAAGTGAGAGACCCCATCCTAAATGTGAGTGGCACCGTTCGGTGGGCCGGGGCCACAGATGCCAGAAAAAGGAAAAGTGAACGGAGCAGCAACATTCCTCTCTCTCTGCTTCCTGCCAGGGATGAAGCAACGTGACCAGCCACCTCTTGCTCCTGCTGCCTCTGTGGACTGTGGCACCTGTGACTGCGAGCCCAAACACAGCCTTCCTTCCTTCCTTCAAGTGGCCTTGACAGGCATTTGGTCTTAGCAACGAAGAATAACTAACACGAACCCTGCTCTGTTATCACTGTTGTTGTTGAAATAGATGGTCTGGCTTGGAGAGCAGGCTAGCCTCCCCCTTGCAATCCTGCCTCCTGGGGTGACAAGCCTATGCTCTTGCCGGCCTAACCACTTTCAAGTACACAGTTCATGTCCTCAGTTGTTTTTAGATTGTTCGTCACAGAGCCACTCCCACTGCCCATCTCCAGCACCTTCCTATTACCCTGATCAAAACCTGGCATCCAACGCCCGGCTTTCCCCACATCCTGGCGGCCCCTCATCTAGTGCCAGTCCCCGTGAACTCGTCTCTTCCAGATGTCCCGCTGAAGTGGAATGGGGCAACACCTGTCCTTTATTATTCTTGCTTTCAGTGTGTGGCATGGTGTTTTCAAGTGCCGTACCATTTCATCATGAGCATCCCCATGGCAGTGTGTGTCCGAATTGTCTTCCTTCCTTAGGCTCAGTAATACTGCCCGGCATGGAGGGGTCCTACCGGTTGGCCATTCATCGGCAGGGAGACGTGTAGGGCTACCTCTTGGCTATCACGAACAATGCTGCCATGAGCCTTGGCATTGAGTCTCTGCTTTCTGCTGCTTCCAGTACAGCCCCAAAGGCAGAAAGCCAGTGTCTATACAGTAACCCTTTGCTTAACTTTAAATCCTTTATTTCATTCGATTGCTTTTGTGCAGGTGTTAACTCGAGGGTGCGTGTGCATGAATCACGGCACGTGCCTGGTGGTTAGCGCATGACTTACGTTCTCTCCTTCCAGATAGGGAATTTTATATATATTAATTTTACGAAGGCTTCATTAGGATACTGTCACAGTATGAAATGTACTTTGATAACAGTCAGCGCTCCCATATCCATCATCTGTCTCCCTTCTGCTGTCTCTCTCATGTTAAGTATCTCTCTTCTTTCTATCATCATGTTCTCCTTGGTCTAGATTCCGCATAGGAGAGAAAACACGTGCTATCTGTCTTTCTGAGCCAGCATTGTTTCATGTAACATGATGACCCTCAATTCCGTCATTTCCCTGCAATTGCCCTAACTTCATTACTAAAGCTGAATGAAACTCCATTGCGGATTTCACCACATCTTTGATCCATTCATCCGTTGATGGACCTTCAGGCTGGCTCCTAATTCTGAATAGCGCAGCAACAGGTCCGAAAGCTCCTCTGTGGCGTGCTGACTCAGAATCCTTCTGGTGTATTCTCAGGAGTGGTGTGGTTAGGTCACATCAAAGGCCTTTCTTCAGTTTTCTGAGGAACCTCCGCACTGCTTTCTACAATAGCTGAATTTATTTCCAGTCTCAGCAGCAGTGAACACGGTCTCTTTCCCCCACACCCTCCCCAGCATTTGTTATCATATTGTATGATGTCCCTCATGTAGGAGCCAGACCTGATGCCACACATCTTTAATCCCAACACCCAGGGAGGCAGAGACAGGCAGATCTCTGTGAGATTGAGGCCAGCCTAGTCTACAAAGCGAGTCCAGGACAGCCAAGGCTACACAAAGAACAATAACAAAAAAATTGTGTGTGTATGTGTGTGTGTGTGTGTGTGTGTGTTTGTGTGTGTGTGTGTGCGTGCACATGTGCCATGGAATACTTTAGGTCAGTTTTGGGTTCTTTTCCTACTAGCATATAACCTCTTATTGTTACAAAGACCATCTGAGGTCATTATGCTTGGGAGGCAAACCCCTCTCCCAGGAAGTGCAGGTGGTGAGGGTGAAGTTTGCACAAAACTATTGAAGTAAGCCAGGGGGCTTCACACTCAGGTGACCCCTGCCATGCTCCGGAGTTGAACGTAGGTAAACTCCAGGCAGTAGGTGGCTTCGAGGTTGAAAAGGCTGAACACAATTGCAGCAAAGTCAGTCTCCGTCAGGGCAACTGAAGGAGGCAGCTGGGCAGCATCGCCGTGGGAGCCGGGTGTGGTAGAGGTGGCATGACCTGAAAAGGCTATTTCTGCTTCAGAAGCTCGGCAGATATTGTCTCCATGGCCGAGCCAGGGTGGGTGGTGAATCACAGACTCCCAGCCTAGAAGGCAGCGGAGAGCTCCAGAATTTATTTATGAATGGCATGCAAATAACATACTCAGAGAGTTGGGGTGACAAGGCCACACTTTTTCATGGAAATCTCCTTTTCCTTGTCCTCTTTTCCCCTTCTTCTTTAGGTATCTCTTCCCCCTCCTCCTCATCCTTCTCCCTCCTATACTCCTCCTCTTCTCCCCACCCCCTCCTCTCCCTTCTCCTTTTCTTCCACCTCCTCCTCCTCCTCTCTCTTTTTTTTAATTTTTTTAAATATTTTTATTTTTTATTAATTACACTTTATTCATTTTGTATCCCCCCTCCTCCTCTCTTTTTTAGTGATGTTGGGGATGGACTCAGAGCCTCATGGACGGTAGGCAAAGGGACTCTACTGATCCTTGGCACATTTCACAGTTTTTCACAGACTGTCATTATTCTGTTTCAGGAGGCCGATGCTCTTGAGAAAGTTGCCTTGGACCCAACTCTTAACCCCGCACTAGCTGTTACAGATGCTGCTCGTACTTTCTGCAGAACACAACTCAGTGCTTCTTAGTTTACTTGTGAGCTGTGCCCCCGGCGGCCAGATCTAATCCCATGTTTCCAGCACCCCAAATGAAACCCCAGTGCTAACCGGAGTAAGAATCTTTGCATGTCTGGCTGCCTTAAATCTATCAACTTTTTAAGCTTCATCCATGTCATGGCAAAACTCAGGGCTTCCTTTTCGTTACTGTAGACCAGTCTTGGTCTCGAGCTACCATTTGCACTCAGCACTGCCCTGCAATTTGGGGTTTTAAGTTACCTATAAAAACAAGAATGCCAGCTGAGTCCATGGCTCAGCCAGGAAAACGCTCGCTGTGCCAGCATGAGGACCTGAGTTAGGATCCCAAGCATCCATAAAAAAAAAAAAAAAGCAAGCCATGGCAGAGTGCACCTCAAAGCCAGGAGGAAAGGATGCCAGGGCCTTTTTGCCAGTTGCTGAGTTCTGGATTTGGGGAAAAGCTGTGTTTCTAGAAACAAAGGTGAGTGCAGTAGAGCATGACAGTCGGTGTTGACCTCTGGCCGCCACACCTGTACACGCGTGCACACACACAAACAAGAATGCCACACAAGTGGCTTCCAACGCCAAGAGTAAACCGGTAGCCCCAGGCCCTCATGTCACCGCCTAACGCTTGGGCAAACATGGTTCGCTGAACAAATGCCCCCAGAACCCTTCTGTCAGTCACGGGACATCTTTAGATTACACAGATCTGAACCTAACCCTTGTGGCCATCAATGTGATTGCTGAAGTAGCAATGCGAGTGTGACAGACCTTGGATGTGCAAGGTGGGAGCAGCGTGTCCCACCTCATCCCCTCACCTCCACCCTTAGCATAGCCTCGGGGGAGGGGCATCAGCACTGATCATGAAGCAGGAGAGCTGGGGAATGAATGGCAGCTGGTCCACAGCCAGCCTGTTACACAAGAAGCTCTGGGTTCCATCCCCAGCCTTCAAATGCTGGGAGCAGTGGTACATTCCTGTAATCCAGGCATGAAGATTCTACCACACAGCAAGTCTGAGGCCAGCCCCCACAAAAGCTCCCCAACCCGCATCCCCATCCCCCCAAAATGGAAGAACAAGAAGACAGCCTGCAAGCCAAGCCAATCCTGCAAATGCACTTGCTTAACAGTGGAACTTCTGCCAAGGCAGGAGAGACATTTTTATAAAACCTGCTCCGTGGCATGCTCTCTGCACAGAGCTCTAAGACGGAGACCCCACTTGCTGGGTTCTTATAACAGCTCCACTGCAGCAATCTCCACCTGTATCTCTGGCTTATGAAGAAACTCATCTCAGGGAGGCTAGGTGACTTGTCTCTGGTCACCAGGCTGGTTAGGTAGTGGACTGTCTAACTCCACTTGGTTATCCATTTCCGTATCCCCGTGGATTGGGAGCCAGAGAGAAGGCCATTTCTAAGTGTGGGCATGAGGACCACGGGAAATGAAGTGACTTTCCCTTTGCCTGCCTGTTGCTGATGATAGAATTTTTTTTTTTTTTTTTTTTTTTTTTAATGAGGTGAGAGAGATCAGGGCGAAGGAGAATGACAGGGGATAGGGAAAGCCTTCAGGATGTCCAAAATTAGAAGCCAAAAGCCTGAGGTCCCCTACCTTCTCCTGAGCACGCCTCCCACGCAAATCCGACACAACTATTAAATAAAGCATACCAGCTCATGGATGTCCTTGAAGTTTGAAGTATAAATTAAAATTAATGAGTCCACCCCATTTGGACTCGGCAAATGTGTGGGTGGCAGGGATTCCAGCAGCTGACAGCTGAAGTGACAGTAATTTCATGAAAAGGAACAAGGGAGCGTCCCTGCCTTCAGGGTGGAATGCATCTGAAGGTGACTCTCTGATTCGAACCACCAGCCCGAAACACTAAACAGAACAAGAGGCAGACACAGACGCTCCCAGCAGGAAAAGGCCTTCCCTGCAACCCGGCAGCAGAAAAGAAGACGGGATGAGATGGACCGACCTGTCTCTGGGGTGGAGCCCAGCTCACACACCAGTGAGAAATGTGATTCCAAGAGCTCCAGTGAAGTAGAGCTCTTGAAATGGCTCAGCACGAAGAGGTGCTTGCCACCAAGCTAGACAACCTGAGTTCAATTCCCAGAACCCACGCGGTGGAGAGCAGATTTGTTCAGGTTGTTCTCTGGCTGCCACTGTGTGCCACAGTGTGGTGCCATGGCATACACACACATACACACACACACACACACACACACACACATACACACACACACTCTCAACACAGTCTTTACTCTGCCATCCTGATGACTCAAGTGTTTTGTGACCCACTGAAGTGACTACTCCACCTTGGAAGAAATACAAAAAGAACGTGAGCCCATGGGGACACACCTGTGGCAATCCTAAGGCCACTCCACCTCAGAGCAGAGTCACGAAGGAGGGAGGTGGCAAGGCTCTGGCCATCCTCTGCGGTCGGTCCTCCCCCTATTTCCATGTGGTTCCCACAACCCTCCTCCCACTCCGGAGGGAGCTGTTTCCAGATCCCGCTGGCAGCCCCAGGAGGAGCAAGGCCTTTCTTGCCTTCTCCTCCTGGGCAGATGGGCTTTGCATACTGACATATTGTGAATCCAGTCACCCAGGTAACGGGGCTCCAGTTAGCAACAGCAAAATGAAGGTCAGCCCAGTTCCTTCTAAAATTAGAAGTAAGGCAGATCTGATTTTTAACTGTTCAAGGTAGGGTGCCCAGCGAGACGTGTGGCTGTGATTCTTAGAAGGACTTTTCAGACAGGGGACTGAGACTGTTAAATCGAAGCAAGTTGGGGACATTACAACAGGAAGGGTCAGAGGGTTCAGCTCTGTGGAAGTTGTGGCCTTGGGGCTTTCCCGGGTGGCCCTCAATTCCCCCACTCCCCCATCACGCAGGATCTGTTTGGTCTACACCAGGCGGTTTCGGCTTCGAAAACTCTGCCTTGGTTCCCTCGTGTTCTCTGTCTCCAAGTCGATGACCTGATCCTCAAGATCATACTCACTCGAGAGGAGACAGTGCAGGAATCCAAGTAATGAATGCGTAGGGGAAAGGAGGGAAGTACCCCCTCTCTTCACTGAGAACGAGGGCCGGGAGGAGTTTCCTTCACCCGCTGCCTTCCTAGACGGCGGAATACTGTGTCTTGGTTGACTGTTTCTGTGAGGAAAGCTGGGGATGCTAAGAGAACCCCCCCCCCCCCAAAAAAAAGACAGGGGATGCCCCCAGGCCAGGCATCCCATCAAAGTCCCTCCCCTAAACTGGAACTGAACTGTTCTGACTTCTGCTTTTCCAGAGTTGTCCCCTACAGAGTATAGTCCAGTGGTTCTCAACCTGCAGGTCCCGACCCCCTTGGGATCCAAAGATGGTTATGCATCAGATATTCTTGTATATCAGATATTTGCATTATGATTCATAACAGCAAAATTACAGTTACGAAGTAACAACAAAAATAATTTTATGCTGGGGGCTGACGAGATGGCTCAGTGGTTAAGAGCACTGTCTGCTCTTCCAAAGGTCATGAGTTCAATTCCCAGCAATCACATGGTGGCTCACAACCATCTATAATGTGAACTGATTCCCTCTTCTGGCAAGTGTAAATGCAGATAGAACACTCATATAAATAAAATAAATAAATTAAAAAAAATTTTATGCTTGGGGGGCCACCATGACACAAGGAACGATATTAAAGGGTCGCAGCATTATGAAGGTTGAGGACCACTGGGGTAGACTATTTTTGGTCTTGCTATACAGTACAAAGACTTAGGATAAGGCTCAAGTAAAAAAAAAAAATGTAGGCTCCTTTGGAATGAAGGGAGTAGAGGGTGCGTGGCTGTGCCCCTTAGGGGAGGATGGCTAAGAGGTCCCCTTTGCCCCCAGGAGGGTTAGCTGATGGCCAGTTGAATACCTGGGAAAACTCCTTCCCTCTATAGTCACTTGCATGTGTGTGCTGGTGCACACATTCATGCAAATGTGAGTGTCTGAGTGTGTGGTCAGGACAACCTCACCTCAGACGCCCCTACTTCAGTTCCTTATTGACTGGGGACGCATCAAGAAGGCCAGGCTAGCAGACCAGTGAGCTCCAGGGACCCACCTGTCTGCCTCCCGTCTCGCCATTGCTGGGACTGCGCGTGGCTTTTCACATGGGCTCTGGGTATCTAAGCTCAGGGCCTCATGCTTTTGAGGACCACCTTCCCCAGGCTGGGCACACCCCTCTCTGGTGCAAGAAACAAGCCCTTTTATTTGCTCTCAGTTTCCCAGTTTTGTTTTTTTGTTTTTTTTTTTTTTTTTAGCAGAGACAGTCATCAAGAACTATTTCCTTCCTCTGACCGAACAAGGCAAGAAAGATGAAGAGTCACCAATGGTGCCCCGAGGCAAAGACCCCCGAGTAGAAACAGGGGTGTCAGGGTGCAGGGCCGTCGAGATGGCTTAGTGGTAAAGGCACTTGCCACAGGACCTGAGTTCTATTTCCAGGATCTATGGTGGAAGGAGAGAGCCATCCCTCAGGCCATCCTCTGCCCTCCATTCATACACCATGACATACACATTCACGAACATTAGAAATAAAATGTAATCATTCCCTTTTTGGTTTTATGTTTTGTTTTGTTTTTTAAAGAAAGGACTAAGAACTCAGGTCCAGCGAGGCCAGCAGCAACCACTTCAATTTCCTGTTTCTCCACAAAAGTTGGAAACCTGCATTTTTGTATCAGCTCAATTAAAAAAAAAAAACACAACAGAACGGCCTGAAGAGGTGGCTCAGCTGTTGAGGACGCGTGCCATCTGTACTTCCATCGAGGATCCAACACCCCCACACACCTTCTGTGGGCACCTGTGCTTATACCTGCACATACGAATCATGCCCACACACGCTCACTTAGGAATAATTACAAGGAAAATAAACCTCTACAAAAAAAAAAAAAACAAAAAAAACAGAAAGAACAAAAAAAAAACCACCTCAGAACACACTATTCTGCGAGAATGTGAGATGGGCCTGAGTGGTGTCTGTAGCCAGCCGACTCGTGAAGCTGGTTACAGTAAAAAGAGCCATCGGAGGTATTCAGTGAGAACAATGCTGCCAGTGTTAGTCACAGCCAGGCTGTCTCAGGAGTGTCTGCGCCCTGGCCAGGCACGCCACGGAGAAGATAGAACACAGCCGCCAGGCGTGGTGGCTCTTGCCTGTGATCCCAGCAGCTGGGAGGCTCGGGGAGCAAAACTGTCACGACTTTGGGGCCCTTTCTCGACCCCCACCAACCCACCCCCTCCCCAGCGTTAAAAAGCTAGTCATGGTATAGCTTCCCAGAAGCCTCCCAGCATCCTTCACCATCTCCATGCTGGCACTGATCTAGGGCGGGGCCGGGCGGGGCGCCCCTGTGACCTCAGCACTCTGGGAAGCAGAAGTGGGAGGATTAGGAGCTCAAAGTCACCCCTGGGTATCTAACAAGCTCAGGCTGGCCTGAGCCAGGAGGTCATGTGTGCATGCATGTTGCCTGCGAGTGTGCCGCAGGTGGAAGCCAATGGAGAGGAGTGTCAGCTCTCACTTTCCCCCGGGTTTGTGACAGGTCTCTTTGTTGTTGCCTACTGTGAACTTCAGACTAGCTGGCCCACAAGCTCCTGGGGACTCTCCTGCCTCAGCCACCCACCTTCCTAAACGAACACTGGTTCCGAAGCTATGCAACCGCTTCCGGCATTTATGTGGTGCTGGGAATTCTAACTCAGACCTTCACACTGCCCAGCGAGCCAGCTTCCCAGCCCCCTTTTTTAACCATTCTCTGGCCCCAGGTGTCTTCATCCTGTCCACTCACCGCACCTGATTTAGGGTACTAACTCCCTGTTCTCTGCTTCCCATCCGGCCAGGGCAGCCAGCCATCTCCTTCACTAAGACGTGCAGCTGCCTGCTCGAGGTGCTTCCTGTACCCGGAGCCACCAGGACCTCTGTGTCTTTAGTGAAGGCGCCTGTGCCTCCGGGCTGGGTAGTTTGTAAGATGGGAAAATAAGAACTGCCAGGGACAGATTCGAAGGGTGGAGAGGTGGTTTTCGATGAAGGACGGAAACTTGGGTTGTTGTTTGGTTTGGTTTGGTTTGGTTTGGTTTAAATATGGACATTTTTATGCTATTGCCCACCCAGACCCAGAATTCACAGCGTTCCTGGCTCCAAATGCTGGAATTACAGGTCGTGCCATCATGTCCAGCTGGAAAGATGGAATCTTCTAAGAGGCTTGTCCCATTTCATTCTCCCCTTTAAGGCCCAGCTTTGATCCTTCTTCTCCCAAGAAATCAAAATAGATCCCTGAAACGGGGATGGAAGTGCCCACTGCATAGAATCCTAAAAAGCCAGGCTGTGTCCTTAAAACACCACCCCCATCCTTCTGCACCATATGACCATAAAATTCATTTGTTTTCACTACAGGAAAATTAGAATATGGGGGGAAAGTTTTTCTGATCCAGAAATAAACAATATTGACATTTAGAGGCATACTCTTTCTAGACTCAGAATTCTTTTTAAAAGAGAAAATGGAGATTACACTGAATACATACCACTTTGTAATGTGCTTTTTCTGACTGAATATATTATCAGCACTTTCTATATCCTGAAGTAGTCCTCAAAAATTATCAATGGCAAGCGAAGGCGAGGTGGCACCCAGCAGCAACCCCCCGCACTGGAGAGTGGAGGCGGGAGGACTTGGAATTCAAGGCCCGAGATCCTGTCTCAAAAACCAAAAATGATTAAGTAAGATATATCTTTATATGGACAGAACTAATTACTAATTGCAAAACTTCAAAAACATTTTTAAAAAAATTTGCACGGCCATCCACACTGCACACAGTTAAGTATGCAGACGATGCTTATGAAATTAAATTTCCAATCACTATAAAGTAATAACAGGCCAGACAGTGATGGCACACGACTTTAGTCCCAGCACTTGGGAGGCAGAGGCAGGCAGATCTCTGAGTATGGGCCTAGCCTGGTCTAAAGAGTAAGTTCCAGGATGGTCAGGGCTACACAGAGAAACCCTGTCTTGAAAAACCAAAAAGACAATAATAGGACTAGAGATCTTACTCAAGAGACAGAACACTTGCCAAACACACAAAAGAACCCAGAGTTCATCCCAGGTACCACACACACACACACGCACACGCACACGCACACGCACACTCACACACAGAGTGAGGGAGTGAGTGAGTGAGTGAGTGACTGAGTGATAGAAAAGGAGAGGGGGAGAGAGAGCCAAGTCCTGTTCTCAATTTATTCTATCATTTAACGAAATTGTTGAGAAATTGTTGAAAAGGGCAAGTAGAATTTCTTTCCAGCTCATAAAATATATATTTGGAGAATTTATAAACGTCTATCAAATAAAAGTTAAGAAGTTTAGTCTGATTGAAATTCTTGACTGGGTAATGATGGCATGGGGTAGGAGCATGGGTGTATTCCTGTACTCCCTGTCACCCTGGCAGAGTCCAAAGAATTCAAGGCTGGCGGGGGGGAAAGCTCAGGGGGACCTGGGTTAGGATCTCTAGGCCCCATGTAAAGAGCTGGGTGCTGCCATTGTGTGCCCCTGCAGTCCCAGTCCGGGAGGCAGGGAGACAGGCGGGTATCTGTGGCTTTCCGGCCAGCTAGTCTAGACAAAAGGGCAAACTCCAGGACTGGTGAAAAGAAACGAAGTGGGCAACGACAGAGCAGGATGCCCGATGTGCACCGAGGCCGGAGGAGGATGGCAGGCACCACATGGAGCACACACAATAGGTAAGTAAGCAAAGAAAGAAAATATTTTTAAAGACTGGGGAGCAGGGAAATGATGAGGGTCAAGAGTGTTCCTACCTTACCAGGACAAATGAAAACATAATGTGGACTGTTAAATCACTAGAGAAGGAATGCCTACAGAAGACCAGTGACTCAAGGAAAAGCCATGTCAATAATAAAAATACAAGATGGAGTCAAGTATGTTGGCACTCGGGGGGCTCAGGCAAGAGGGTCGCAAGTTCAAAACTAACCTGGGCAACTTAGTGAGCCCCTGTCTCAAAAATAAATAAATAAGATAGGGAGTGAAGAGACACCTTTGTGGCTAAGGAGTGTGATCCTGCAGAAGACCTGAGCTCCCAGCACCCACAAGGCAGCTCACGGCTATCTGTAACTCTAGTTCCAGGGGATCTAACAACTTTTAACCTCTGAGGGCACCAGGCATGCATAGGATGCAGACATGCATGCAAGCAAAACACCCGTACACATAAAATGAAATAAATATCCAAAAAGATTTAAAGAAATAATAAGATGCTAAAATTTCTAAAGAGTCATTATCTCTGGGTCCTGGAATTTCCGCTTTCTTTTGAAATTTCTAAATAAGTCTCAAAGCACATGTAGCACTTTTATAATCAGGATAAGATTAAACAAAGCTCATCAAAACATAATTTACAGTCAACGGAGGTTAGGAAAAACAAAACAAAACAAAATACCATCTTGCCAAGATGAGAGAGACGATTAAAATTCTTTCCTTTGCTCTGACTCGCAGGCTGCAGCCTGCTGATGCGTTATTACCAGCCCGCAGTCACGGTGCCTCTGTAGCACCCTGCCCTCCGAGGTCTTGTGCCTGGAGATCAGGCATGGTGGGAACACATAACCATCTTTGTCTCTGTTTTCCGGGGAAAACCAAGCTTTCGGACTGGACATGGCTACAGAGAGCCTCAGCCGCTGCCTCTGAGTTTTAAGCTTAATGCCAGCTCCATAGTCATTGACTCTGCAATGGCGTTCGTGGTACAGAATTGAAGGGGAGAAATGCCAAGGCCTGAAGATAATTTCCTTCTTTGTTGTATACTATTTGGTCTTTCCACTTTTTTACTCAAAGCAAATAGAGGAGCAATCTTCAGTGGCATTTCAAATACCAGAAATAACCTCAGACACTGATAAGAGGAGGAACACAGGGAGAGACAGAGAGACAGAGAGAGAGAGAGAGAGAGAGAGATTGAGAATACAGGCTATGCAGAGAGAGGAAGGCGGCTCAGTGGTGGAGTGCTCACCTAGCACCTGTAAGGCCGAGTTAATCCCCAGCACTGAAAAAGAAAACACCAGACAGGACTCACGGGGGTAAAAAGAAAAACTAGGCAACAAGAAAATTAACTTTAATAAAACTAGTTCCAGGGCCGGGGAGATGACCAGGTAAAGGGCTTGCGTGAAGACCCACGTTCAGGCACCCAGACGGCACCCCAGCTCGGTGTGGGTGCCACCGTGGCCTTAGCCCGGGTAGGAGGGAGACAGGCAGACCCATCGCATGTTCTTGCTAATGCCATGTTCCAGGCTTGGTGGGAGACCCTGCCCCAAAAATCACAGCAGAGAGCGCCAGAGAAAACCACCTGACCTGGACTTCCCCATCCATGTGCCCGTACATGCACGCCTGCACACACAGACAGGCAAACATACAGAAACACACCCAAGATGGCGAAGCAACCTAGCCTCTACCTAAAGACACTGTAAAAAAAAAAATTACAACAACAAAAAGAATGATAGCTGGAGCCAAAGGAAATAACTAGAGTGCAAATTAATAAACTGGAAGATAGAAAAATCAATAAGACTGAAAGTTGGTTCCTTGAAAAGATCGACCAAAAAAACAAAATAAATTGATAAGACCTTAGCAAAGCCATTGAAGCAGCAAAGGAAAATACTTAAATTACAGGTAGCAAATAAGCTGTTTTTGTTAAAATGATTCCCGGGGGCTGGGGAGGTATCTTGGCTGGTGAAGTGCGTGCTACTCAAGAACCTGAGTTCAGATCCACCACACCAACATCAAAAGCAGGGAGCAGGGCCCGGAGAGACGGCTCAGAGGTTAAGAACGCTGGCTGCTCTTCCAGAGGACCTGAGTTCAGTTCCCAGCAACCACGCGGTGGCTCACAACCATCTATAGTGAGATCTGGTGCCCTCTTCTGGTATGCAGGTGTACATGCAGACAGAACACTGCATGCATAAGAAATAAATAAAGCTTCAGAACAAAAACGAAAGCGGGGAGCAGCACCAGACCTTCCCAAGATTAGAGGCTCAGAGACAAGGAAGTCCCTAGACCTCATGAGCTAGACAGTTTGGCCAATTGGTGACCTCAAGTGTGTAAACAGACCTGCTCTTTAGTTTTGCAGGAGAGTGGGGGGGGGCTCTGTAGCTCAAAGTGCTTTGCAAGCTGCTGTGTAGAGCAGGCTAGCCTCGAGTTTGCAACGTCCCTCCTCTCCTGGGAGCTGGGGTTTCAAGGTATGCCCTAAAAGCTCCTTGTGAAAACAGGAAGCCAGAGTGCCTTTTCTGTTTATGTATGTTGCCCTATTTCCGTTGTCTCTAGACTCAAAGACAGATGCTCAATAAAATGAAAACAACTTAACACTCAGTCGCGTGGTCAGGTGCACGGTTCCACGGGAAAGGATGTTTCCTGGACTCCTCTCAGGACTGGAGAAGAACACCAGGACCGCAAAGATGTTACCCCGCGTGTGAAGTGGCACCCCAACAATGTGTCTCCCCGTCCCTTCAGGACAGAACAAGGCCACCTGGATTCTGCTGCGACTCGGGGGTGGGTGGGGGTCGTGGATGACAGCTTACCCATGCTAGACTTTGAGCAATGAAATGGCTTATATAAGGGATAAAATTTCCTCTGAATTCTTGCCGCCCACCTACTGGTGGGAGGTGCAGGAGTCACTCCTGGGAGCCTCCTTTCCCACCAGCATACCTGGAGTCTGTTTCCCAGCAACCCTCACCCCGATAGGCTTATCTGCTGGGTGATGATTCTGCCCCTTTCCATCCAGATCCTACAAGGGTTTCCAAAGCGAATAGCCATGTCCACTCTTGCCCCTCTCTTCCCCCATCCCCTCACTGAATTTGATTTTGGTGCTGCAGCCTGACACAAATCCTTCCCGCTGCCCAGGAAGTCCCTAGTCTTCCAGGTGGGGGGACCCTGTCTGACTGGACCCCGGTTTTCACCTTCAGCCTGGGAATGTGAGTTTGTGTTTTGTTTTCCTCTTGTGGTGCTTGGAATTGAACCCAGGGCTGGTTGTACATACTGGGCAAACGCTCTACCCTGAGGGGTGTGCCCACAGCTTCTTGAGTCTCCTGATTTTCACTTCTGGGGCTTTCACTTCCTGATCTCCCAATCTGGTGATCCACTATGTCCTCCCTCCTCAAACTCTCTCAAACTTCCCAAACAATCCACAGGCTCTCAGGACTACCCCCGGTCTCCCTCACATCGTCTCTCATCTCCCATCTTCTTGGGAAAAAGTCAAGGAGAGACCAAGATGGAAGACCACGACCCTCCACCCCTGCATACATCACTTCCTGACACCTGCTCCAATGTATGCCACATCTTTTTCCCTGTGGTCCTGGCATCCATTGTCCACTTGGGGCTCTGCCGTTTGGTACTTTTCTGCTTCTGTACTTGGGCCAATCCCTTCCCTAAATCTCCCACCTCCTAAACTTTCCCACCTCCTTCCACAGCCTGAACACTTTCTCCCCCAAAAGCCAAAATTGTACTGCACTTTAAATCCATTTCCTGGAAAGGATTATGCTTTCCTTAAACATCCAGAGCACCAAAGCCGGCCTAGTGACATCCCCCACGCCCCAAAAAAGAAATTTAAAAAGCAATAAATCCTTCCCCAACCATTGATTACAGTTTTAAGAAAGCAGAGAAGAAGCCTGCTAAGGAATAATTCATGAGTGCATGGTAACAGGGCTGTTTGCTTCCGCACATAAGCCAGCCTCCTGTTACTTCAGACAGTCCAGGTGGGGTTCCCGGAGCGTAAAAGGCCAGCGCACAGTGAGTGCACTTTCACCTCATGAGAACACTTCCCAGGCAACTCTAGAATGTAGCAGAAGCTGTCCAAGAGTCTTTCCCGCAATAGCCGCTTTAATTCTTCCTAATGGTTCTAGCAGGCTGGTGCAGGTAGGGTCAGCGTAACAGTTAGGATCATCATCATAGTACAACTGAGGGAACTGAGGCAATGACAAAGAAGGCTCGAGGATGGAGGCTTGCAAGCCTCCCCCTCTGGTTTTTCTTTGTCACCTCAAAGAGTAACCTAGTACTCATAAATAGTTACTCTCCACTATCCTAGCGTGAGTCTGTGGGTTCACCAACTATGGACATTTTATGTAGATGGGATTGTTGGCATGCAGCCTGAACTGTGAGTTAATTCTTGAGTGGCATGTTTTCAAAGTCATCGATACATGACGTGTACCAACACTTCTGATACTCTACTGCAGGGGTTTCTGAGATTTATTTACCCAGGAACTTGACAGAACCTAATATAAAATTAAGGGCAGGGGACCTAAGGACTTAACACTTAAGATGGAAAAAAAAAAAAAAAAAAAAAAAAAAAAACCCACGTGCCTAAAATTGATGAGAAGCAAGGAAGTTGGGTATCGTGATGCACAGCTGTAATTTTAGCACTCAGGGTACCCTGAGTTTTACGACAGCATAGGCTATATTGTGGGTTCTAGGCCAGCCTGGCAGTCGGTTGACACAGCAAAACCCTGTCTCAAAAGGAGGAAGAGGCCTAGAGTAATGGTGCATGCCTTTAATCCTAGCACTGGGGAGGCAGAGGCAGGTGGATCTCTGTGAGCTCAAGGCCAGCCTGGGGTACATAGTGAGACACTCAGTCTACAAAAGAAAAGAAAGAAAGAGAGAAAGAGAGAGAAAGGCATATATTATCTAAGATAACAACAGTAGCAAAAAGAGGAGCTAAGAAGACTTGCTTAAAATTACTAAGTTTAGGGGCCAGAGAGGCAGCTCGGTGGTTGAGAGCAATGGCTGCTTTTCAGTGAACATGGTTCAGTTCATAACACCTACAAGCCATTCAACAACCATCTGTAAGGCCAGCCCCAGGGAATCTGTCATCCCTTTCTACCTCTAAGGGTGTGGTGGTGTCATGCACACCGGCAAAATACCTGTACACGTAAATAAAATGATATAAAATAAAATGAATTAAAGACCCAAATATAAGGACTGACACTAGAGCATTTCCAAAAGAAAACACTAGATCGGACCCTGGGGCCACTTCACATTACAACAGGCAATGGTTGGTCACTGGGAAAAAAAGACAAAAAGGATGACACGAAATTTAAACACTCTCACGGAGCAAAAGATACAACCATCAGAGTAAAGGCAACCAAAAGAAGGGGAGAAAATCTACCAACCATATACCAGCTAAAGGGATTGCTACTCCTACTATAAAAAGAACCCCTATAATTCAAGGACAATAGCAAACATACAGCTCAATTTACATTTCTTTAAAAAAAAAAAAGTATAAATAACCATCAAGCACATATAAAGATATCAGACCTTCCTTCTCATCCCAACCCAACAATACAGCACCTCACACCCATCAGATGGTCGCTGTGTTGGGTGACTATAAGAAAGGTACCAAGGCATATTTATTTATTTATTTATTTACCTTGTAAAGGTCACTGTTTAAGAAGGCCCAACCCATAGTCTCTTGAGCAGAGAGCAAAACTGTCACAGAAGCCTGTGAACAGGAAGCAGAGCAGAAGTGGAGAGGGTCCTAGATGAGATACTCAAAGAACTGCCCTAAGGAAGTCTCACCTGCTGAAGAATCCGGAACCTTCCAAAGGAGGGGCATCCTGGGGTGATGAAAATGGCTGCCCCAAATTTTATCACGAGGTCTCTTTAGAATCTGATTCTAATTCTACCTAAGATAAATTTTCCAAGTTTCTCCATCATCCTAGATATTTTTTTCTGTATCTTTTCTCTTTCTATTTTACTTCACTACATCTGAGGCAGGGTCTCATGTAGCCCAGGCTGGCCTCAGATCTGCTATGTAACTGAAGATGACATTGAACTCCTGATCCCCCTGCCTCCACCTTCCCAGTGGCAGGACTGTAGGTATGCCCCAACCACACCTGGGTTCTGCAGTGTTGGGGATGGATACCCAAGGCCTCAGCATTCTAGGTGATCTCACTGCCAACTACATTTGCAGCCCAGATCCTTATTTTTAATGCACTTCAGAAATATTTTTCCTCCTCATGTTTCACATAGGTCTAGCAGTATTGGGAAGGTGAGAGAATTTCTTATGCTAAATAGATTAGGAGTATTTACATACTTCATTTGAATTTTCCATCTCTGGATTTATCCTCTCTCTCCCTCTATTATCACCTCTCTATTAGATCTATCTCTCTCCCCCCTCATTCTTGCTTTCTACCTCTGTCTCTTTTCTCTATTTCTATCTGTAGCTCTTTTCACTCTTTCTCCCTGGGGATGGAAGCGGGGCCTCGCACACACTAGGCAAGTGTCCCAACACAGTTAACCCTTAACCTTCTCATCTCTATTCTAAATAGAAATGAGCTGGCGATCTCACACCATCTCAGTAAAGCTTTTCCCTCCCCATAACTTCCTTTGTTGTTAAAACTCTGATAATGTTATCTGTCCTTCCGAGAACAAACAGCCACCAGAGAGCACCCGTGAAGGCCCCACTTCTTGGAGTAGGCCATTGACTCAGTCATTCCAACCGCAGGGGGAGTGGGACCCAGCACTGGAGTGACACACATCATGAATGACCCCCAAAGCGATGCAGTTTTCACCGAGGCAGGCAGTAAAGTTTACATGACTCAAGTCAAAGATAGCCACCACACATGGGACTTGAAGGCCTCTTGGAGCCAGTAAAAATGCTTCATATTTGGTAAGGGAGCTAAAGGACCGAAAATATTTTCCATATAATAAATTTTAAGGAAAGCACAGCCTGCAGTTAAACAAATGGTAGAAGGAGATGAAGAGGGAGATAAGGGGAGGAGGAACAGCTCTTTCAGAATCCTGTTTCTCAGAGGGTAGAATTTTAAAGGTCAGGCCTTTCTTCCTGACTCTTTACTCCAGTTTGGGTCCCTGGCCTCTAAAGACAGGACTGTTCAGGGGACCTGCCAAAGCTCGCTCCACAGTGCCTGTAAAATCTGCTTCTTGAATCTAATTCCCAGCAACGTTCACACACAAAGCTCAAATATATCATAGATTGTGTGTCAGGAGTGGAAAGCACTCGGATAAAGGATGGGCTGGAAAGAAGGCCCTGCGGTTAGGAGCACTTACTGGGCGTTCCCAGCACCCATCCACGTCTGGCAGTTCACAACCTCCTGCAGCTCCAGCTTCAGGGTACCCCACCCCCTCCTCTGGCCTACACTCAGATGTGCAAACACACTCACAGACATACTTGAAAATCAATCCTTAAGCTGAGCTTGGTGGCACACGCCTTTAGTCCCAGCACTTGGCTGGCAGTTCAAAGCCAGCCAGGGTTACACAGTGAGACCTCGGGGGCTAGCGAGATGGCTCATGACCATCCGTAATTCCAGTTCCAGGGGGTCTGACGCCCTCTTCTGGCCTCATGGGTACCTGGGACACACTTGGTGCATACTCATAAATGCAGGCAAAATAGTCATACACATAAACTAAAAACAAATCTTTAAAAATTACATTACACTATGGTGGCCCACACCTTTAATCCCATCACTTGGGAGGCAGAGGCAGGTGGGTCTCTGTGAGTTCAAGGCCAGGCTGGTCTATAGAGTAAGTTCCAGGACAGCCAGGGCTACACAGTGGAACCCTGCCTCAAAACATCAATAAAATAAAATGAAATGAAATGAAACCTTTAAAAAAAAAAAGAGGTGATGTGTGGATAAACTTTCTCACATTCAGACATTTGTAATCATCTCTAGTCCATGGCTTGGACTCTGCTCTGCCTGTACCTTAAGCGGGAAGCATCTCAGTATGGGCTGGGGGAGTCGGACATTTCCTTCCAGGCTTCCTCCATGCATCTTTTGGTTTCATTATCCTAAGAGAAGGCACTGTAGAGTTCAGCCTGGAGTGTTTGTGGGATCAGAGGAACCACCGGTGCGCTTACCTGCTGCCTTGGCCTGTCTTCCCTCTGCAGTGCCGTGTGTGTGTGTGTGTGTGTGTGTGTGTGTGTGCGCGAGCGCGTGCCCCCCCTCTCCCCGAACATCAGCTCCATCAGGACATGAGCTGTTTTATTCATGCTCTCTCCCCAGGGACTAGCACCTGGCATAGTCACGGGCTGCAGAGACTATTTCTAAGAAGAAGAAGGTTTGTATATGCAGTCACATGTGCAAACTTATTCAACAGTGGTTTAATGGCAGTATGGGATTGCAGATAACTTCCTGCTGAGCCGGGATTTTTTCCCCCCCGTTCTGAAAGAAAGATATACTACTTTTGTACCCGAAAAATAAAGACTTGTCTTTTGCCACGATGACTAGGTTTATCTCCCGCCATACGCCCCATCCAAAATTTTCTCTCTAGGAAGAACAGCCTCCAGGGTGTTTGACTCACCTGCCCCCCCCCCTCGACTCTTCGTTCTGGTATTTTGAGTTCAGCCTCAGCCTCCCCAACCTCCATAAGGATGAGGGGGCACATCAGGCAAATGAGACAGCTCATCTCTCGACAGCTGGGGCCCTGGGTTTTAATCTCGTCCTCTGTGAGGTTCCTGGCTCGTCAGAGCAGGGTATTCAGGAACGCTGCGTGCGCCCCTGTGGATGCGGCCCCGCCTGCAGAAAGCTGGAGAGCTGCAGAGGAGGGCTGGGGCCGGGCCTCCTAAAACATGCAAATTTATTTCTGAGACTTGAGACGGAGGGTGCAACAGCTGCTCCAGTCGTCTTCCCAGTGACGGGTTAAGAATATTTAAAATTCACAGGCAGCAGCCCAGCTCTCCGATTCTCAGGAAATCGGTGAGCTCCAAGGTCTGCTCAGCCCTGGGAGCCCTGTGACGGGCTCTTCAGAGACAAGGGGTTCAGCGGTGCTGCCAGCTCTGCGGGACACAGTCCAAGCCCCCAGTGGCTGCTGGAAACTGTGGTTCGTCTGTATACTGCTATTTATCTTCTATATGACCGTCACTTAAAAATTAGGCTTAACAAAAGAATAACAGCAACAACTAATTATAACGTTAACCAATCGTGGGAACGTGCTATCACAGTACAAATAAAAAAGGCAGGTGGCTGGAGATGGTAGTTCCTGCTTTCAGTCTCAGCACTCTGCTGGCGAGAGGCAGGCAGATCTCTATGAGTTCAAGGCCAGCCAGTGAGAAAAGTCATCAAACACAAAACAAGTTGGGCATGGTGGTACATGCCTATGATCCCAGCAGAACCAGGAGGATAGAGGGTTGAAGGCTGGTCTAGGCTACCTCGTGAAATCCTGTCTCAAAGAAACACACACCCTCCCAAAGTGCGGAATGAAGTATCTCTCACACGGAAGCATGCGTACCAATTGCTTCCATTTAAGGATGCTGAAAGGGCATAAATCCTTTGTGGTTTGGATGTAAAACATCCCTCGTTGTCTCATGTGTTTGAACACTTGCTCTCTGGATGATGACAGTGCCGTTTTGAAAGGTTTGTGGACCCTTTAGGAGGCAACACCTTGCTAGAGGAAGTGAGTCACCAGGGCAGACCTTGAGCGTTGACAACTCAGCACCCCATCCTATCTGTTCCCTGCTTCTTGACGGTGGTCACACTAAACCAGATCTGCCGCCATGATAGGCTGTATCGCCTCGAACTGTAAGCCAAGATAACCCTTCCCTCCTTTAAGTTGGTCACAGCCATAAGAAAACTAATACATCTCTAGCTTACTGGTGTTCCTGGGATGATAGGAAAGGATGGGGGTGGGGCGGGGGGTGATTTTCCTGGGGAAACCCCTACTTCTTGACCTGGCTGTGAAAATTCTATTAGCTTCCTAATCAAATACAAGGTTACCATCGAGGTGGCCGATAACACAATCAGAATTTATACTTTATAGTTCTAGAAGCCAGAAGTCAGAAACGGAAGTGTCCCCCTCCCTCAGAAGGTTCTAGAAGACAGTCTTCACTTCTTCACATTTCTGGAAGCTGTAGGCATTCCTTTTGCCTGCACAACTCACTCCACAATCTGACTCTTTCTCATGGCCTCTTCTGTGTGTGTCTACCTCTCTCTCTCACACACACCCCATTGGTCAATTGTTTGTTTTTTGCTATGTCTTAATTATTTAAATAAGGCCTTCTTTTTAGTCATGGACAGAGTGGCCACCGATGAGAGTAAGTTCCTATTGTTTAAGAATTTGTCACCTTCTGTAGCCAGATCTTGTTTGTAAACACGTGGGGACACAGGCTTATGAGCAGGTGAAGTCACTGAAGAACCTTTGAGCCACTCTTGGGCCATGCTGCCCTTTTCACTCGAGATAATCTGTGCGCATGTTCAAAGCCGGCCAGCTCTAGGGTTCTGCCCTGTACAATCCTGGAAGTTCAACAGCCTTCTTTCCTTCCACCTTATTTTCTGTGTTCTCCTCATTTGAACGGGCAGGCCTCTGTGCCTTGCTCCCTTTAAAGATTTATTTAGGTTTCTGTGTTTACATAGCATGTATGTCTGTGTGCCACATGTGTGCCCAGTGCCCACAGAAGCCTGAAGGGGGTGTCAGATCCCCTGAGACTAGAGGTAAAGACAATTATGAGCCGCCAGGAAGGTGCTGGAAATCAAACCTGGGTCCTCTGGAAGAGCAGCCAGTGCTCGAAACCACTGAGCCCTCTCTCCAGACCCCTTCCTCATCTCCTTTTAGGAACAACCATTAGACCTAGGGTGCCCAGGTCATCTAGGACAGCATCACCTACACATCCCTGAACAAACTTCTTCCTAGGGGCCACGGTAACCATCCTGACAGAAGTGAAAATACTTTAAAGACAGACACAACAATGACCTTAAGAAATTAGAATTTCCCTAGGAGCCTCCAGCTGGGGGGAGGAAATGGCCGAAAGCTGCTGGGCCGGGAAGACCTTGTCTCCCAGGCACTTGGTTCTGACAACTTGTCAGATCCCCCTGCAGGAGAAACTAAAGGTGAAAAGATGTTAGGTCAGTGATGGGCAGGACCACACCTGGACACAGGAGGCTTATATATACCTAAACACATATTTAAACCCTCTGTCTAAACACAAACTTCCTGAAGACGGACTTCAGGTTCACTGGCCTCTTTACTCATTCCCGATATGGCCAGACTGACTGAGTCTCCTTTCTCTGCTTTCGACTCTCTAATTGGCCTATGGAGGATAGGCCTGTGTGTTCCTGGAAATGCTCTGCTCAGAGCCTCGATTGCTAAGGCCTTGACCCTAACAGCTCTGATAACACCACCCTCTAGGTATAGGTGGTATGAAATCCACCCAGCCACACGCGCGCACACTTTCCTGACTGGATATCACACGTTGGTAAGAGAGGTTGTAGAGGTCAGCTCCCAACTTCTCAGACAAACACTCATCAATCACCAGGAGGCATCCTGTACACATTCAATAAATAAAATGAAAGTTCGCAGTGCCAACAAAGCCTTCTCTATCCCCCACCATCCCATCGCAGTTCTGATCTTACAAGGAAGTGTGGAAACATCATTATAAGTTGGCATGTGTTTTGCGGGCGGTGGGGTTGCAGTGTGGGACACACAAGTGTTCCACTGTGGAGCTAGACAGCCTCCAATAGACATTTTTAATCTCTGATTTCCCTCCAGCATCTAAAAGGACAAAATCCTTCAGCAAATGACAAGCTATATAAGACCATGGGACTACAGAGGCTCCATGCTGTCAGCGCAGAAAACCAGGCAATAATTTCTGACAGATGTTGGTGAAGCCAGGGATTCCTGGGGTGTGGACTCGGTGCCTATAACCCCGATGGCAGGAAGGTGGCCTACACTCCGTGCCCAGATGACCCAGAAGGCATTTCTTAATGAATCTCCCAGCATGACTCATGCTGGCTCCCACATCTGGCAGATCTGAGTTACATCACAGTCCTCAGCATCCTGTGTGTTCCTGGGAACGCTCTGCTCTGCCCAGAGTCTAGTGCAGCAGCTGTGGTGGCCGGCTGCGTTCACACGCCTCCTGTGTCGTGCGTCATACTGATGGCCACACGCAATGGGGGCTGGCCCCGTTTCCCAGTCCCAGAAGCTGGAGCTGGCCCAGAGGAGGCCACTTTCCTTTTTCCCTTACAAATCACGGGCCTAACAAATCATCCGAAAGGCAAATTTTGGGCCCAGAGCAATACAGAATCCTCCGGTAACCAGGAAGAGCTCCTGGGATCTTGTCACGGTATTAGTGGTGGGGTGTAGGAGCTGACAAAAACAAAACCTTGAGCCATTCACATTCTTCAGATAGGATCACAGAAGGAAAAAAAGAGAAAAGTATAAGGACTGAAAAGGCCCAGGGAAAAAAGCAGGTGGATAATGGCACGGAGGTGGCCGTTTCTATGATGTGCTTGCTCTATTGAACTGGACCATCACAGCCTGCCTCTGTCCCTTGAAGGGTCCTCAACTCTGTAATGGTCTCCCTGGCAAGATGGTCCTGTTCTCTTATTAACTACAGATTCTTCTAGATCTTTCCTTCCTACTCTTTTATTTGCTGATCAGAACGTTCCCCAGAGGCTGTTTCTGGGGTCCTGGACATCGCTATGCCTGCCCTGTGGGAGGCAAAGCCTCTTTCTCGCCCAGCTGTTCAGTCCTGCTGGATGATGACACTCATCCCCAGGTACTGTCTCCTGGCCTCCCTGCTGCCCTTCAACTCCTCCTGCTCCTTCCCAGAGTCAGAGGAGATGCTTTAAAATATCATTAATTTCATTCTTCCAACTGGTTTGCTGATCTGTGCTCTAATTTTAAAGCCAAGGCTTAAAAAGAAAATGCTGACAAACAGAATAATCTATCATTCCTGGTTGGATAATGACACAAATTTTTGTGTGGCCCAAGTCTCACTCTTTGTTCCAAAGTCTATCATGTGGAATCATTAATTTAAAAAAAATGTTTTTTAAACTAGGGATATAGGTCAGTTGGTAGCTCTTGCCTAGCATTCACAAAGCCCTGGATTTGATAACCAGTACTAATCAATGAGGTATTTATATGTATAGCATATGTCTGTAATCCTAGTTATTTGAGAGGCAGAAGTAGGAGGATCATCGTTTAAGCTCAATTTCAGCAAAATAGGGAAGTTTACAATCAGCCTAGGCCAAAGGCTTTATTTATATTAAAAATAAAACAAGGTTGAAAGCACAGTTCAATGGTCAAGTGATAACCCATAATGGAGGCAGCTCTGGGTTCTATCCCCAATAGTGCCAAAAAAATAGTTTCCTTTTTTAATTCAAAAATCAAAAGTGATAAATAAAAGGCAAGTAGGTAAGGTTATTTCCAAATCTTTGAAATTTTGGCTGAGGTTGTTTTGTTTGTTTGTTTGCTTGCTTGCTTGTTTGACTTAAATCTACACTAAAATCTATTCTAAAAAACAAATGAACAAACAAAACCAAAGAGTCAGGTGTTATGGCACACACCTTTAACCCCAGCTCTCAAGGAGGCAGAGGCAGGCAGATCTGCCAGAACTCTGTGAGTTCAGAGAAATCCTATCTCAAAAAAACTGAAAAAAAAAAAAAAAAAAGCCAGGAAGTAACGGTATACATGCTTAATCCCAGGGAGGCAGAGGCAGGCAAATCTCTTAGTTGGAGGCCAGTCTTGTCTACAGAGTGAGTTCTAGGATAGTCAGAACTACACAGAGAAACCCTGTCTCAACACCCCCCCAGGAAGAAAACAAACACAACAACAAAAACCAAAAACAACACCCCCACCCCCGCAACAAACAAACAAAAAGAAGATAAACTGAGATGGAAAAAAAAATGCTGGTCATCATGGACAGGATCCTGGAGAGCCCAGAGGGGTGTGTATCAAGCCTCCCGGGAGCTTGCAGAACTCCCCAGGTCTCATGTCTGCAACAACAGCATCTCCAGAGGAGAGGAGCCCTCATCAGGAGGCCTCGGGGTGGGGTGGGGTGGAGTGGGGTGGGGTGGGTGGGGTGGGATTCCCCTAATCATCACACAGGAAGTACTGATTCCCATTCAGGCTACAGCAGCTGTCCCTCTAGACCAAAACTTAGAAGACAAGAGAAAGAGAAGGAAGACAAAGGGGGTTGTCCGTTACAAGAGAAGCTCAAGTTGAAACAAAGCCACCCTTCCCTAGCAAACACAGGATGCCAGAAGCCACAAGGGTAGGGAAAAGAAACAACTGGGTCCTGTGGACTCGCAGAATCCACGGTTCTCAGGGTACTGTCCTCTCTTAAAAACAATAAATAAATAGGAACCCATTATAAGGCAGCAGGGGGATGGGAGGGAGCACGTTGGGTACCATGTGGTCTATAAACCCCAGTTCTGAGCACATGGCCCAGAGATGTGGAAGTGGGGACTCAGACATGTGTTCACACATCCACATTCACGGCAGCATCATTCACCCATAGCCCAAGGGGAAGCGAGCCAAGTCAAGTGAGTGGAGGAAGAAAATGCGGAAGAGAAAGAAGGGAGGATTGCTCGGTCTTAAAAACAGGAGGCCTGGAGAGATGGCTTGGTGGATAAAAGGGCTTTTCCTGCAACCCCAATGACCTGAGTTTGGTCTCCAGAAACCACAGCAGAAGGAGACAACTAACTCCTAACAGACATCCTCTGGCCTCCACAGGTGTACATTTTTACTCTCACCTACACCCTCCCCCCAACCCCCACCCAACACACATACACAAAGTGTAACAGGAGCTGGAAAGATGGCTCATTAGTTAAAAGTGCTTATTGCTCTCAGAGAGAACCCAAGTTCAACTCGCAAAACACATGTCAGGTGGCTTACAAACACCTATAACCCCAGCTTTAGGGGATCTGACACCCTCTTCTGGCCTCTGAGGGTATTGCACTCATGTGCACATACCCATATTCAGACACACACACACACACACACACAAATTCAATTACACAAATTTAATTACTGTTTATATCTCACTGCAGTTTCAAAAGTTAAACAAAACATGGAGCCAGACTCTTGCTTAGCCGTGCTCAGGTGTTGGTGAAGGTTACTGAGGATACTGCCTCAATCTGTAAAATCATGAGGGCTGCAATCTGTGCCTTGCACGTACTCCATCGGAATCTATTGGGCTAGCTCAAGAAAGACTAGAGAGAACCTGGCATCTCCCCAGGACCTGCTGAGGACCGGCTGGCGGGCCTCAGAGTCCACATTACATAACCGTCACACTGCCAGCTTCCAAAGAGTGTTCCAAACAGCACGAGGTGAACCACGATGGGCTCCAGGCCCAGGACAGTCAACCGATGCTGAGGGTGAAGGGCGGCCTTCTAATCCCCAGTGCTACGATCTGCTAGCTGAGCAACCCTGCTTTGGTCTTAGGTGAGTTGACTCAAACCTTCTTTTGAAAGAGGAGTTTGTCTTTCATCTTTCCCTTCCCTTTTTCTTAGCATTCTAGATGCAAAGAAAAACCTCCGGCAAGGAGAAAAATCCAGCCGGCGACAGCTCTTTTGAGCTCTTCAGTGGTCCAGACCTTTTGTGCATGTATGCTTTTCCCCCCGTGGAAGCCCGGTAACAGAGAAGAAAAAAATAACTGAAGCCTCTCTCTTTCCGATCTGTGGTTCTGACCCCTCTCCTCCACTAGCAAGCACTGTGTGGCGATCCTGTGCAGGGATGGGGACAGGAAGGCATTTCCTGGGGGAGATCACTCGGGCTCTGGAGGCTGACCCCTGAGTCCCTGGGTCTCAACTCTGGCCAAGCATCTAAGTAAAATGGTCACGCTCCTCCACCCTCAGAGCTGCAGCCCCAGAGCGCTACTCACACTTGGCCTAGAAAGCTAGTCCTGAGGGTTCACCGTGGAAGTCCAAAGTTTGACAGCTGACAACGTTTAAACTTTCCCCCTTTCTAGACTTTGCAATTAACAGTTCCACCAAAAGTCCATCCTTGAGAGGAGCTGGGGGAAGCGCCTCTCGTACAGACATCCTGGGAGCTCAGGGGTACCCAGAAAAAAACTCGCACTTGTTTCATTGGTGTGACTTTTCAAAACAGAAACGTCACTAGATCAGAACAATAAGGGAGGGTGAGATGGGCTCCTTGTCCATGGTGGTCAGGAGGGTTTAACACCAATACCTTAATGGTGTGATTTATTTTAAATATGTACATAATGCGTTGTAAGCAGCATTCTTAGGTGTTTTCCAGCCATATACCCATTTAAGGATGAGTTGTGGTGGTGCCGTCTCTGTGGTAGAATGTTGCCCTGGCATTCTCAAAGCACTTTGAGCTCTAGCACATAAGTAAATAGCAGTCCACCTCAGGGCATTTCTGGAATGCCGCAGGAGGTTGTGATAGCCGTTTCCCTGATGTTTCCTCCAGCCCATACCCACCATTGGAACTGCTTGGATGCCGACCCGTCCGTCAACTCTTCCTCATGGTGTGTCTGGGCTAAGGACACATTCCCTGTCTCCTCCCAGCCTCGTGTTTGCCGCAGCTGCTTGTCCTTGGGTAGGATGGAGAAGATGGGGGCTTGTGGTCCCACTCGATGGTAGAGCTCTAGCCAGTGCATACAAGGCCCTAGATTTAATCTCTCTAGCGATGCAGGAAGTAAAAAGGAAAGAAGAGGAAGAGAAAAGGGAGGGGAAGGGGAAAGAGAGGGGAAGAAAGGAAAGGCTTGAGTGAAGTGGCCGGCACCCATAAACCCCAGTCCTGGCGGAGTGATAACCCAGCCCTGGCGGAGTTCTAAGTTCCAGGCTAGCCTTGGCTAATGAGTATGAGATCACCCTGGGAAGCATGAGGTCCTGTCTCAAAGAAAACAGAAGCCTCCCTTTTCCTCATGATTCCGGAGTCCCTAGAGGTCTGGAAACATGACAAAAAACAGAACATGGGTGGCAGCAGGACTCTGGAACCATCTCCGACCAGCCCTGTCCTCATCAGGACTGTGTGGGAGGCACGAGCTCAGCAGAAGTACAAGACCAGACCTAAGAGGAGGAGGGGAGTGCTGTCTTCCTCTGCGGCCTGATATAAAGAGCATCGTGCTATACAATCAGCCTATTCTTTCCTTCACCGGGAAGAGCAAGCGCAGCTCATAAAGTAAACACAACCATCAATATATATTGAGTGTTCAATATATATAGCCCAGAACTAAGATAATATACTATATTCTAAACCACTGCCAAGACTCCGAGAACATTTTTTGGCACCTTGAAACAGCAGCATGACGATAAATTATGTAAAGGGAGAGTTTTCTTAGTATATTTCACGAGAACTACGCTAAAACCTGCGAGCGGCAGGATTTTGGGCTTCCCAACACTTACACGGTAAAGCTTCCCTTCATCAATGGCGACTGCGGACGCTTCATTCCATGCATCTCAGAAACATCACCAAAGGAATAAGTTGAACATGGCTGCTAGATTCAATTAGAGCAGTTACATTTTTATGACAGGGAGCACTTACTTGCAGGGCCATTCTTTAGGGCACAAGTTATTAAATCCCACAGTCCTTTAATGCACACTGCAGACCAGGCTAGCGTATTTAAACCACCCTTAGGCCGGCCTGCACACACCGGAAGCGTTTTGTTTTTGGGTTCCCCCCCCTTTAACTGAAGAAGATATTTTTTTCCTCTTGACATCTTAAGAGCCATCTTTAATAATTTTCCCCTATCTCTTCGCCATCCTTCACTCCTGACACTGCCTTGGCAAGCCATTTCTTCTTCTCCCTCCGAAACACTCCGAAGCTGCACCTGAGGGCCACCCAGGCACTGCCTGGAGGATACAGAGAAGCAGACCCCACAGCCCCAGGGGAAATGGAAGCAGCTCTGGGTTCCAGCCTGCTCCATGCAATGCCCACTCCCTAAGACTATGAGGCATAAGCATCTCTTTCGACAGTCAAAATAAAATTGAGGCCAAGGCAGGTAAGACTGTTTGCCTAAGCAGGTACGAAGCCCTAGTGCCACGTAAAACCAGTCTGCTGATCCATGCCTGTAATTCTGGCATCAAAAGATGAAGTTCCGGGTCATCCTCAGCTACCCAGAGAGATTGAGGCCATCCTGGATACATGAGACCTTGTCTTCCCCTATTTGCCTAGACCTCTCCATTTTGTAACCCTCCCACCACACCCCACACACATACCTTTCTCATATTATTGGCCTCACATTTTCACAGGTCCAGACTAATCGGTAAAGTAAGTGCCAGCATGTCCTAAATTAGTCCCAAAGCCTTAAATATTCTTCAGAACAAGGTCAGATGTAAATTAAGAATGACAGCTGCCCCAAGAGAATTAGACCCGCTTATGTGGTGACTGAAGTAAGGATGAATGATTTGATGTCAAGACAGGATGGTCCCAATTTAGAACAACAAAACAATTTCAACAGAGGGTCATGTTTTTAATGTGGAAAAAAAAATGCCTATGAACGACCGCAAGCTTCACAGAGATCTAATTAGGCAAAGTTGAGGAGGAACAACAACTCCCTGAGACGGACGTTACGCTCATCTCATGGAAAAAAAAAAAAAAAAGGAACGGAAAAAAAAAAGTCATTAAGGGGCCGGAGAGATGGCTCAGCCAGCAAAGTGCTTGCCCTGTAGCCTGGGTGTGAGTCCCTGCGCTCACAAAAGAAGCTGGGTGTGGAGGTGGGCTCTTGTCGTCTTAACGCTGGGCAGACGAAGATGGGCAGATCTCTAGATTGCGCTGGCCAGCCGGTCTAAATGGACTGGTGAGCTCTGGGTTCAGAGAGGGGCCTTGTCTCAAGAAGTAAGGCGGAGGCTGACTGGGGCAAACGCACCTCTGGCCTCCACACCCGACGGCACGCATGCATTCTACATGCACTACACACGTAAACAAATCAAACAGTTTATAAGGGCAACACTATTTGGATTCAGTAAGTTGCATGTACATGTCCATATATATACATACATGTATATGGAACAATAAGAATTCTAGAAGAAGGGATATGAATTTGAGAGGGGGTAGGGAGGATACCAAAAGAGTTAGGGGAGGGAGAGGGAAGGGTAGAAATGATGTAAGTATAGTTTTCTCATGTATGAAATTCTAAAAAAAAAAATTTTCTTTAATTATAAAAAGGATGAGAAAAAAATAGTTATTTCATTCCCATACCAGTTACATCAGAAAACTCCCCTCTCGCTAGTGACAAAATAGAGTTGTTCTTTGGAAGTGAAGAACGCACAAAACTCTGAGCTCACCCCACAGAGCCCCAGAGCCTCAGGCCTCAGCCCAGGAATACCCATGTGTGATCCCAGGGCTGGGGAGGTGGATGCAGGAAGGCCAGGGCCATCCACGGCCACATACTGAGTTCAAGGCTGGTTTGGGATACATGAAGCCTCCTCTTGCAAAGGGGAATACAAGGAGGCTAGAGAGATGGCTCAGTGGTTAAGAACGCTTGCTGCTCCTGTACCTGGATTCAATTCCCAGCACCCACATGGCGGCTCACAACCAACTGCATCTCCAGTTCCAGGTGACTCAATGCTTTCTTCTCACCTCCAAGGGCCCTGGGCGTGCATGTGGTACACATACATACATGCATGAAGGGAAAACACTTATACACATAAAACAAAACAAAACAAAAAGAGCCACAGTGTGAAGCTGCCCTAGACATAAAGGCTACAAAGAGTAAGCTATTAGACATGAAAGGAAAACTCCCAGGCTGCTCCGGGAAGGGTGAACAGATGACGGATAGACAGACAGATGGATCTTCAGAGTCTTGGAAATCAATAAGCCTATAGGTCACAAACATTTCCCTAGGAATACTCTAGGAACTGAATTGGCTCCATGCCTCCATGTGGCAACGCATGCCTGTTCACACAGAGAAGAAGCTTATTCTGAAAGGTAACACTGCTTTTCAACTCTCTGGCCCTGTCATAACGAGACAGAAATGTTTTTGGTCGGCAGTGAGGTTTCAGCTCTCCCCATTCTGAAGCCAGTGGACAGAGGGAAGGCTTCTTTATCTACAGAGGCTCTGGCAGTGAAACATCCTGACAAAACTGGCTGCGAACCGGAGTCCTGTCCAAAATGGAGTTCTCATTCATACACATCAAAACACATTCCTCATCCTTCCTGAGACATCTTGTCGTCAGCAGAACATGCAGAAAACAGGGCTAGCAAGATGGCTCAGTGGGTCAGAGTGCTGGTTGTGCAAGCAAGACAACCTGAGTTTGAATCCTCAGAACCCATAGTGGAGGAAAGAGAACCAGCTCCTGAAAGTTGTCCTTACAGACACACACATACACACACACACACACACTACCATCACCACCATCACCACCATCACCACCATCATCACCATCATCACCACCACCATCAAGCAGAGAAGCATCTCTCCCCTGAGGAGCCCATACACAAACTTGGGTAGGTTCTACTTTTTGCAACATTCTCTTCGAGAAGCCCTACTCCTCCTACTCCTACTTTTGGGTGTGTTTTTGCAGAATCTTTTTCTTAACCCCCATGCTTAAGCTTACATTTTAATAACATTATTAACTCCACACACATCCCCAATCTATCAGAGACAGAGAGAAAAAAATTCTATCCAAGAAAGGAAAAGAAACAACCCTTTCTGTTTATGGTCCGTGCTGCCTTCCAGTTGTATCTCAGAAATAACCTACATGAGATAAACATATTCAAAACTTCAAAGCCATAAATAAAAGCTTAGACATTTTTCATTTAAAAGATGGCTTTCTGGGCTAAAGAGATGGCTTAGTTAGTGGTTCTTAGCAGCATGTTGGGTGGTCCACACAGCCTGCAACCCCAGCTCCAGGGGAATCAGACTCCCTCTTCTGGCCTTTGTGGGCACTGCACACATGTAGCATATACTCACTGAGACAGACAGACAGACACATACACACACACACACACACACACAAGAATAATCGTAATGATGTTTTGTTTTGTTTTGTTTTGTTTTTTTCAAGACAGGGCTTCTCTCTGTAGCCCTGGCTATCCTTGAACTCAGAGATCCGCTTGCCTCTGCCTCCAGAGTGCTGGGCTTAAAAGCATGTGCCACCCCCACCCCCTGGCTACATGAATAGTTTTTAAAAAGACAGTTTTCACATGAAGATTACAGCTCCTCTTCCAAAACACTTTGTGTTCACCACATATGTAACAATTATAGGTAAGTAGAGCTCACTTAGAGACTTACAGTGATTTTTTTTAAGTCAATAGACAAATGTGATTTGGTTCCCCTGTGGTGTACAAGGTCACGCTAGCCTTGAAATATCACAAGACACAAATAGAGTTATGTCTTATGTAAGTGCAAGCAGTCCTGGCAGTTTACTGAAGCAAAAGTGCAAGCTTTTCAATTGCTCTAAGCCCACCTCGTGACCCTGGCTGCCGCTCCGCTCTGTGCTTCTTGGGACATTCTTCTGGGACTTTGAATATGCTGTTTTGAATTCTTCTGCCAGTCTCATTTCTCAACCAGACTGTCACCCCCCAGGAAAACAAATCGTGGCCCCCTTCTGTCCGTTTAATTCTCAAAGGGTGTGCCCTCTGAAGACACCTAATCTATAACCTTACTTCCTTTAATTTCTTCATCTCACTTCTTATTACACAGGTAATATATTTAGCAGGGACTGCGGGCTGCTCAGGAGAATTCATTTCCTCTTCTTGTAGCTGGTCACAGAGAGATCACTGACCACCTCACACGTCACACCGGAGCACAAACAAGGGACTAGATCCTGAGTGATACAGGCTCCTCTAGAAACAGGGCCAGGAAGTGGGGGATGTGCTGGCCCCACAGCACCAGAGGCTCCTAGTGACAGCCTTGCTTAGCACAGGGCTTTAGAAGGTGACAAGACCTTGTCGAATGGAGAGGTCACAGGCAGGAGGGAATCTAGGTCCGTCCACAAAGGCGGCAGAGTTACCTGTCCTTCTAGAATACTTGCTGTTCAAGTACAGAAGTTCCCATCTTTAAACGACACAGCTGAATGCCTGGGTTTAGCATCCTGACCCTTTTGTGATGAGTAAAAACCTGTGTATTTATCATGGAGATACTAAGAAGATATGTAAAGCAGAAGAAAAATCACCCTGGGTTTTCCTCTTCCTAACTAGCCATTATTAATACTTCAGAGAAATTCTTTTTAGACTTGCAGCTATGCAAAAGCAAAAACAACCCCAAAACATATTTTCCACAGAAATGAAACCATAATGTCTTAATTCTTTTTTTTTCATTTAATATTATCTATTTAATTTGCTAATATATTTTCCAAATGAAAAGTAAATCTATCATTTTAATGGCTGTGTAACATTTCACTGGGTATACTAGAATTGGTATAGCTCGTTTTTCATTGTTAGATTATTTTGTTGTTATTGATGTTTTTGGGTATGTGTCTGTTTGGTTTTTGGTTTGTTTGGTTTTTTTTTTTTGGTTGGTTGGTTTTTTGGGGTTCCCCCCCTTCTAAAATTCATTCATAGGGTCAGTAAGATGGTTCAGCGAGCCACTGAGTATGATAACCTGAGTTCATATCATGGATCCCACACAACAAAAGGAGAGACCTGATTCCTACAAGGATTCCTCTGCATGTATCTATGCACACTTATGGCATGTGTGCCCATACATGTACACACACACACACACACACACACACACACACACACACAAACACACACACACTAAATGTAATTTTAAAATGTAAAATCCAATCATAGGCAACATTGCAGAGACTATTCTTATAAGTGAGCTTTTAGAAATCCCAGACAGTTTCTTCTTTTACATCTCTATTCTCCTGTCCCTTTGATGTTGCTATTTGGGTTTTTAGTTCTTTGTCTTGTTAGTTTAGTTTTGTTTTAAACAGAGTCTCATATAGCCCAGGCTATCCTTAAACTCTGTGTGTAGCTGAGGCTGTCCTATATCTCCTTATCCTCTGGCTTCAACCTTTTGTCTCTCTCTACTCAGTCCTGGCTGCCCTGGAACTCCAGGTTAGACCAGGCTAGTCTGGACCTCAGAGAACTGCCTGCCTCAGCATCCCATGTGATAGGACTGAAGGTGTGCACCACCACAGCCAGCTTTGCTTTTCTGCCTCTTGCATGCAAAGATCGCAAGCGTGCACCGTCATACCTGGCAAGAGTCTTAATATGTCCCTGCGAACAAAGATGTCATTTGTTTTCACAGGGGACATGAGGTGGCTGCGTCTGAGAGCCACCTGCAAGACTGCATTCATTAGCTGTTTCTAGATGAACTCTCATCTTTGTTTGAATAGCCACAGACTAACCTGGAAACCAAACCAGGCCCCAGCTTGTCAGCAACGGGATGGATCCCTGACTCCCTGAGCTACGGCATCCACAGTACAGCCTCGGCTATTAAGATGCACAAAAGTCAAGGACGCGGGAGGCCTTGTTGCCTGCTGACAAACCTTGATCTACATCTGTGTTGCCAATCACTTACTCAACAAACCTGTTACTTTTTTGGAAATAATAAATAATTCAGGGAAAATCATTTTGAATCCTCTGACATCTGTTGCTTGTATGACTCTGAATTATTCATCAGTGCACATAAACAGTATTAATTAAAGAAAAGTACCGAGGCAAGCCATTGAAACAGAAATGAACAGTGCAGGAGAAAATGCCTTCACTCAAAGCACGCCTGGCATCATTGACAAATGCTGCAAGAGAGAAAGGCCAGGCTTTACAATCTGAAGGAACAGCACTTTCAGAAACCAGAGTAAGGAAAGAATGAAGAATCTTATTTGATGTTTCCAATTTTACTTTTTTCCTTTATCCACTTCAGAAAATTTAAAAAAAAAAAAATACTGCCTTTGACTTGGTCTCTTTCCATATTCTACTTGCTGGCATTTATTTCAGCAGTGTGTTAATATATCCTAAGGGAAAGAAATTCTCTAAAGGAAAACGCCACTGCAGGGTTGGGGTGCTGGCTCGGCCAGTAAACCGTTTGCCATGCGAGCATGAGTTCAATGCCCAGAGAATCCAAGCTAAAAACCACATGTGTGGTACAGGTCCCATTGATGGGGAGGCAGAGACCGGATGGGCTCTGGGGCTCTCTGGACAGCCAGTCCAGCCTGCCGGACAAACGTCAGTGTCGGTGAGAGAATGTCAAACCTGACAAGCAAACCTGACAACCTGGGTTTGATCCTCAGGACACATAGTGGAAGAGGAGGGCCAACCCCCTAAAGTTATCTGATCTACAACACACTGTGGCACATACCTGTCTACACACAGACCATCATATACCAAATAACAATTAAAAGAGAGGAAAAAAAAAAAAACAACCAAGGAGTTTGGCTCTTTAGAAAGAACCCCAGAGATTAACCTTTGGCCTCACATGTGTACCCATGCATGTACGCACTCACACACACACAGGGTGATGGTAAGGACTGAGGTCATCACGCTCTCATTAGTAAACTGGATAAGACATACTCATGGAGGAACCATGCCTCCCCGCCGAGGGTTAGCTCAGTTCAGAAAGCTGATGGCCTATTTCCATGACAACTTTGCCATTTCCTTTTGACAAAACATCTTCTTGTGACAAAGAGCGAGAGAAGAAAACCCTGCAGCCTGGCTACCCAGTCGGCATGGTTGGCTGGTGGCATCACAGCCTCCTTGCCCTGGGCCGTCTGCTGGCTTCCCGGGAGTGCCAAGCATGAAGCTGACAACCTTCCCGGGAGTGAGTGAGCGCGCATGCAACGTGTGAACAGAAGGAGATGTGTGAGACTCTTTACAAAGCATTGTTGGTAAACAGACTCCTCCAAAGGTGGGGCCATGACAGAGTCTGCCTGGGAGGAAGGGACAGCTCACAGAAAGGCAAGATGGACGAAATGCTGATGGTGGTTGGAATCCAGGACTAATGGGAGAAACCTGATTCCCTTGTGGCTCTGGTGAATGGCTCAGCATCCCTCAACGTCAGGTACCCTCAATGGCTTCCATACCGAGGCACCAAACAGCCACTGGGGTTGCTGTGGGCAACGGAGGAATAGCGCTGGATTGAGAAACGCAGAAAGAAAAAAAAAAATGGGGCTGGAGAAAGAATTTTTTCTTTTAAAGTCTCAAGTCTTAAGCCCAGTTTGGATCCTTTCAAAACCTCTGAATTCAAAGGAATTCAGCAGGGCAAGGTCTTCAGCCCGGTGGCAACTAATGAATGGCTTCTGTGAGAATAATCGTTGCTGGGTCTCTCCAGGGCGCTTCCACACAGACCTCCCAGAATTAAAAAAAAAAAGGGGGGGGGAGGGATGGGGCACAGACAGCTTTTCTCAGGGGCAGCATTTCAAGAGACAGACCGCCCCTGTTTTTCAGAGTTTGGGCTGGAGTTGTTTGCCTTCAGGAGAAAGTTCGGAAGCTGTTCAGGAGCCAGGGAAAAAGGAGACAACACCCCATCTCCCCATCCCTCCCATTCCCACAGAAAGATAGAAGAGGCCAGGGCCTTGGGTGCCCCCCCCCCAAAAGCCCGGTACAGAGGCCCCTATGTCTCATCTAAGAGCTGTCAGTTGAAAAGATAGACTTAGAAAACCCCACTGGCACTGGAAGTTAAGAAATAATCTAAAAAAAGCCCAACACATGTGGTCTATGCCTGTAATCCCAGGACCTGGGTGGCAGAATCAGGAGTTCAAGGTCATCCTCAGGGGAATACAGAGTTTGAGGCACCCTGTCTGAAAGGGGTTGCAACCCCCAGCCACGAAAGGATCAGGGACTCAAGGTTAGGACTGAAGATATGGCTCAGTGATGAACAACACACTTTCACTGGGCAGTTCACAACTTCACCCAACTCTAGCTTGTGGTGACACCTGTGGGCTCCATACTAAGATCTACACACCCAAATACACCCACACACCCACCCACAATTAATAATAGTAATAATAATAATAATAATAACAACAACAACCAAATCTTTAAATAGAAGAGGGGGCAGAGCAGGAGTAAAGGGAAACCTTTTAGAAAGATGGCAGATGGGTTTGGCTCAGGAGGTGCCTCCTGGCTTAGGGGCCCCAGGCAGGCAGGCCTCCACACTTAATTCCCCTCTTACACTCAGGAGCAAGCATTTACAGGAGACCTTCTTTCTACTTAGAAGTGAAAAGGGCCTCTGTCTCTCTGCCTCTGAGTCTAAGGTAAAGCCACCTCTCATATGTTAATCCACCACCATCTAGCCATCTCCCTCTTCCTCTTTCTCTCTCTCTCTCTCTTCCCCAGGAGGAACCTAGAAGCAGCCAGGTCAATGAGAAGCCCAGGTCCTCAGTGGAGACCTTGCAAACAGGGCTTTAGTCACAAGGGTTTAAAAGGGACTCTTATGACTGCCCAGGCAGGAGAAAAGTCAGTTTATCTGGCAGTAAGGAGAATTACTGGGGGGTGAGGGAGGAGGGGATTAACCAGCTAGCTGTTCATACCATGAAATTTAGTCTCTGGGTATTTCAGAGGGGCCTTTTTGGTTTTGTGTTTCTTGAGATAGGGTCTTGCTATTGTAATGTAGGCTGGACCACAATTCTCTAAGTGGTCCAGGTTGGCCTGGAACTCAAGCTCCTCCTGCATCTACATTCCAAGGTTATGGGTTCAAATCTCCATGGCCTGCCTGGGTATCTGGGGTTTTCACTCTGTGGAACAAGGGAATTGAACCTAGCTCCTACATCCTAGGCAAGTACTCCATCACTAAATCTATTTGATTTTCGAGACAGAGTCTTATGTACATCAGACTGGCTTTGAACACACTGTGTAGCCAAGAGGACTTTGAACTTCGGACCCTCCTGCCTCTGCCAGTGCTGGGATTACAGGTGTGCATTATCTACACCTCGTTCATGGAGTGCTGAGGATCAAACCCATGACCTCATGCACGAGGGGCAAGTACTCTAACCACTGTGCTACCTTCCCAGGCACGGAATCTCAGTGTTGTCATCAGGAATATGCACGCTCTGGCTTGACTGGACTGGTGCGGAAACAAATGTATACCAGCCAAGAGACCTCTGGAAGCAAAGAGAATCGAATCACCGTTTCTGTGTGCTACTGTCTTCATTGCTTTCATTAGTGCGGAGTTGTGTTCTTCCATAATCAAATTCCACAAACAGCAATTGTGTGCTAACTCTGTGAAAGACACTGCGGTTCTGTAGTTCTCTTCTATTTGGAGAGCTCGCCACAGCTCTGTTAACTCCCCACGGTCCGATTTCTTAGCTGACAATTGACTCCTAAATGGATTTCAGGTCCCAGTAGCATCCCTGCCAGGACCTTGAAAAACAATCCTCTGAAAATTTCCCAGCACCACCTGACTTCTAAAAATCTGACCTAGGAAGCCAGGCCATCTTCCTTCTCCTACCACTCCTTCCTAATCCTGTGGCTCTCAGCTGCCAACTTTCAACTCTGGGCAATCAACAGAGCTCCACCAAGACCAAGGGCATCAGTTCTGCCAGCCACCAACAGATGGCATCGATGGGTGTGCAAGGTCGTTCAGGCCCCAGCCTTGGCTTCTTCCTAACCCTCTGTCACCTTTGCTAGGTTTGAAACGGCAACGTCATAAATTACTGAGCAATGAGAAAAGAGGAGAAGGAAAAAAACCCAACAAAACAAAAACAAACAAAAAACTAGGACAAAATGCAAGTGTCTTCAAAGAAAAAGGAGAGTTGTAAAGAGAGTACAAGTCCCCAGTCCCCCAGCTGCCTTGGGAAATGACTTTACCGGCAACCAATGCACCCCCGGTGCGGTAGGCGTTGTGCTGGATTTAAACCAAACAGGCTTTCAGCGACTAACGGGTGAGAAGCGCTTCTGTGTCCCCAACTGTCATAACAACCAGAGTTGATTTTCGAGGCCCACACAGAAACCACAGAAAAGGCAAAACAACTCCCCGCCACGAGGATAGCAGGCTACACACAGAGAATCGCTTTTCCGAGTCATTTCAGACTCAGTGAGTTAGAACCGGTCTCCTCCTTTATTTGGCCGAAGGCTATGAGGACCCTCAACTGCCCCCAAGAAATCAAGGTCTTCTATGGGGGAAGGGAGGGTAAACTGCCTGTCTATGTAGCATGAGGATCTGAGTCTGGTTCCTCAGAATGCGTGTGGAAAAAGCTGGGCCCGATGGCTAGGGAGGAGGAAACAGACTGGCTAGCTGGCCCATCTAGACTAATCGGTGGAGGCACGTGTCTGTGTGGAAGAGCACTGGTGTGCGTGTACATACACAAAGCGAAACAAAAACCGAGGCCTTTCTCCTCCTGTGGCCACACTGTGCTCATGGGACAGTGCCACACTCTTCTTTCCATAGGGAAGCAACAGGTGAATGCGTGGACTTGGATTCCAAGAATGATCTTGTGGCATGGCAGGGCCGTGTGTAGCATCTTACAGTCCTGGTTTACTGTTGTTGTTGTTTTTCCAGACAGGGTTTCTCTGTGTAGCCCCGTCTGTCCTGGACTTGCTTTGTAGACCAGCCTGGCCTCAAACTCACTGACTCTGCCTCCCTGATTGTGCCAGTGCCCGGGACATTCTGATATGCCCTTCTGGAGACACGGAGGAAGATGTTCCCCACCTGCAGGAGGCAGAGGTCAGAGATGCTGTTGACCATCTCCAGGTGTGCAAGACAGCACAATTAATTCTGCCCCGGGCAGAGAGACACCACCCCAAAGCCCAGGAGTTTCAGCCAAGCATTACAATCACAAAAGCCAATTTCCAACGGTCGTGCTGTCACAGCAGACATGGTGACCGAGAAGACAGGAGCGCCTTCCATGCCCTCTCTGATGTGGTCCACCCCAAGCTTTCTTCCCGAGGGCTTTCCCTGGTTTGGTCAAGGCCTTCCTTCCCTTCTGCATCCAATCTTCACTGGCTGCTTTCTCAGGATCCACCGCCTTGCCTTCCTCATTACCTCCAGGGAGGCCACTTGTCAGTTTTAAAAACAGCTCTCAGAGAATACATATCTGCGAGGTCATTCTGATATAAACAAATGATCAGATAAATAGATACATGGAGACTAAGGGAGGGATTCCACTTTGTGAACATAGGAGGAGGGAGAGAAACAGGGCAGGAGAACACTGCTAATCGGGTGGCTGCAGGTGAGGGCCACGGGGTAATGCTAACTTCAGAGGCCAGACTCAAGACCCAGAGGGTCTCTTGAAAACTATGCACTGGGCTAGAGAGCTCTTGCGGAGGACCAGAGTTCTGTTCCCAGCACCCACCATTGGGTGGGTCACATCGGCTGGTAACTCCAGCTCTAGGGATCTGACCCCCCCCCCCCCTTTCTGGCAACTGCATTCACGTGCACATGAATAAGTTTAAAAATAATGAGAATAAATTCTTTAATGCATTTGTTACTGGAGCAGTTTTAGCTACACCTATGAATTCTTTAACTTTTTATCACATTTTTATTAATTTTATTTTGCGTGTGTGGCAGGGAGGTGGCTTGCACAAGCCTTGGTGTGCACATAGAGGTCAGGGCGTACCTTGAGGGAGGCAGTCCTTCCACAGAGTGGATTCCTCAGGTGGTCAGGCCTGGCAGCACGTGCTTCTGCCCACTGAGCGTCAAGCAGGCCCGAACCCAGCGTTTCTAACACTTGACCACCAAACCTGAATCTGACACTGTCCAGTTGAGCACACGCCTGGCTTTATTTGATTTTTTTAATTGAATGGGTCAGATGTCTCTTTAATTTTATTTATCTGTGTGTTCATGGGTACGTATGTGCACCCACACATATGCACGGAGACTGGAGGAGAACACTGGGTGCCCTAACATTCTACCCCATTCCTTCAAACAGGAGCTCTCAAAGAAGCTGGAGCTAGGCCGCTGGACCCCCAAATCTGCGCTTTCCCCTCTACCCCCAGCCCACTCTACAGTGCTGGGATTACAGGTGCAGGAGCAGCCACACCCTGCCTTTCACATGGTTCTGTCCATCTGCATGCAGGTCCCCATGCTTACAGAGCAAGCACTCTTACCTCCTGAGTCACCTGCTCAGCCCTCAATTCATTTTCTGGAAACAGGGCCTCGCTATGTGCAGCTCAGGATCCTTTTCCTGAGCTTCCCAAGTGTTGGGTTCACAGGAACATGCCACCATGGCCAGTTTTGTCCACCTCATTTCTAAGCCCTCAGGAGCCTCTAAACTTGTTCGTTAGGCACCCAACATGTCTTTGATGACTGCTTTCTAATGTTGTCCTAGGAAACACCTCCAGGTGAGGTTGACCTCTTGAGATGAGCGTTATTTTATTCCTAGAGTGTGGAGATACTCTGACATGACCCAAGCATACAGCACACCCCTGACTGTGTCTGGAAGGAGACGTCATGCTTTAGCTACATGTTTGCCCTAAGTCTTGATAACACACAGCATAAATCTGCTAAGACAAACAAAGCATGTTAGGTCCCAAAGAGACAGGTCACGATGACAAGAAAGCAGTACCTGCTTCCAAGGTTCACCACTTGGCAACGGCCACTTCAATCACACCAGTCCCCAAATAAAAAGAGGCCAAAAATTAAGAGAAGACGGCTCACCAAGGGAAGACACTGATTCTGACTGAAATTCAATCTCCAGAAACAATTCCCAGGAGCCAGAAGTTGTCCCCAGACTGCCACCGGCACCACGGCATTAGCTCTCCACCCTCCACACACAAAGCCCACTAATAAATGTGAAAGAAAGAAGGAACAAAGCAGGGAACGAAAGGTGAAAGGGAGGAAGGGGAAAGGGCGGGGCTGGAGTCCCTCTCACCAGCCCACGTGGCCTTCCACAGACCTCGGTTTGGGAAAGAAACTGGAATTGAGAAAAGCATCTCCTCGGTGGCTCGGGACCTTCTCAGGTAGAACAGAAGAAGGGCAGGGTCCAGAATCATTGACGGGAGCCTCAGTGCAAGGACACCCAGCCATGATTCTGAGAAAAGGTAAGGCCAAAGCCTTGTTTGTGAGAGCAACGTTTTCGTGGAACCAGACTGGCTGTTGGGATTGTCTGGGGCAGAAAATGAACCGTTGCTGTTGAGCCTTCTCTGCCTCCCGGGGCAGCTGGAAGGACGTCGCTGAAAGACACCAGAATTTTACTCATGTCCTACTCCACCTGATGCCCAGCATTGGGGCCCACCACGCCTCTAGCCACCCCAGAAGGCCCCACTTAAGCCAGAGCTACAGAGGGCACAGGGATCTGACCTTCATTCTCCCATGTGCAGTAGCGTTATTCGAGGCACAGTAGCACATGGCTGTGATCTCAGGACATGGAGGCAGGGAGTTCAAGAACACCCTTAGTCATACACCAAGCAGGGAAACAGCCTGGGCCACGTGACAACGCCATCCCAGTGCTAAAGCATTCCAGCCTATCCTCCACGGGTGGATGTGGCCCAAAGGGACAGAGAAGGACTGGCATGCGAAGGGCTCCAGGTTTGATTCCCCCCAGCACCCAGAATGCAAGATTCACTTCTGTGCCCTACACCCAGCAATAACGTATTTTGCATCATGCTTAAAAGACCTTAAAAGCCAGAGGTCATGAAAAAATGATCAACAAGCCGAGAACATTATAAGACTTCCAACACTGGGCTCCTTTGATGGGATTTCAAATTCGCTTTACAAATGAACTCTCATCAATCTTCCCCGACTCTACCGAGCTGCCGACACAATACAATACAGTGTTCAACAAATTTAATGAGGCTAGTTCTACGGTATTCCTGTGTTCTAGGCTTCCTTTCTGACCTCTTCTGGGAGTTCATCAACCTATGAGTCCTTGAGGACTGGGGTGGACGGGGAAAAAAAAACCAATGAATTAATCAAAGGAAAAGCGTTCTGTTTCTCCTCATTAAGAAATTCCTTGAAATATAGATGAGATCCAACCTGAACAGCAGGCCACTCCGGAGAAAGCCATCAGCCTAAATGCCTTTATGAATAACTGTTATGTTAGAGATCGTCCATCCCTGCTAGGTGAACAGTCAGCCAAGCAGCAGCCTCGAGAAGCAAATGCATGGGAGGCAGGCCTGGCTGATTCCCTGTGTTCCTCCGCACACAAAAAGAATGCCTTCATTTTTATCGCCACGGTCCCACAGTCCCACTCAGAAGCCTCTCCTGAGACTGATGGTTTTTTACTTGGAACTTCCTAGAATAGTGGTTCTCTCTCTGTGTCTCTGTCTCTCTCTCTCAATATTGATTTAATGTAGGTGAGTGCTCTATCTGCATGTACACCTGCATGCCAGAAGAGGGCACCAGATCTCACTATAGATGGTTGTGAGCACCTTGTAGTTACTGGGAATTGAACTCAGGATCTTCGGAAAAGCAGCCAGTGCTCTTAACGGCTGAGCCATCTCTCCAGCACAAATAGTGGTTCTCAACCTTCCTAATACTGCGGCCCTTTAATACAGAGCCTCATGTTGTGGTGATCCCGCAACCATAAAAATGCTTTTGTTGCTACTTTATAACTGTAATTTTCCTACTGTTAGGAACTGTAATGTGAATATGTGTTTTCCAGTGGTCTTAGGCAGCCCCTGTGAAAGGGTCATTCGGCCCAAAAGGGGTTGTGACCAACAGGTTGAGAGCTGCTGTTCTAGCAGTTAAACCTGCTTCTTCAGGCTTCCAACGTACCAAGTGAGATATGAAATGACAACGTAACAACCCATGTCCTGTGAGCCTGGGCTCAGGAAAGCTGAGTCAGTGGTAAACCCATGAATTCATAGACTGGTCAGCAAATAGAATTTTTAAAAACTGACCAAAATTAAGCTTTGGTTCCACCTAGCCCATCCAAAAAGGTAAAGAAGCAAGTTACCAGTGCTTAAACGTCTTCTATTATAAGCTGATACTTAGAGAGTAGGGGAGGGATTTCATGGTATAGCATTTACCCAGCATTCCTGGGGCCCTGGCTTTGATTGCCAGCACTACAAAACAATAATAAATTGTTTCCTGCTATGCAGAAGAATGCATACATCTGAATTACTATAGGATGCTTTTGGTGCTCAAAGTACAAATGCTAGGCCAGGTATGGTAATAAACTTTAATCCAGAACTCAAAAGGCAGAGGCAGGTGGTCTCTCTGTGAGTTCAAGGCCAGTTTGGTCTACAGACAGCTAGAGTTACATAGTGGAACCTTGTCTCAAAACAACAAAAGTATAAATGCTAGGAGTGAGGAGATGACCCCCCGGGAAAAAGGGCTTGTCTAGACGCATGAGGACTGGGTTAGGTCCCTAAAACCCATATATAAAAAGCTAGGCATGGTAGCGTGTGCTTGCAATCCAGTGCTGAGAGGCAAAAACAGGCAGATCCCTGGGCCTCACTGGCTGGCCTGCCCAAGCAATTCTGCCAACCTCAAAAGCAAGATGAGGAATGACACCCAAGGCTGTCCTCTGTCCTCCAAATGCACTTTCATGTGCAGCACACACACGAAATGCTGAAAACAATCACTATTCTTGAGGCACCCAACTGAAAAACAAAACGGGAAAGAAAACTGGTAGTTAATTCCACGCCTCCCGTAATAAACAAAATTCCTCTCCTGGCCAAAGCACCAAACAAACTGAATGCCAGTAAGAGAGCAGGGAACATTTGTTATTTTTTGCTTCTAAACTTCAAGAGGTATGCTGTGAGAGCAAACAGAACATCGGTTACCCAACAGAGAAACAAAACAGAAGCCTCGTGGGCATGGTGATGCCCAGAAAGTGGGCAGACCCACACTGTGAAGCTGGCCACAGGGCTCTCCAGGTCTGCCCTGTGTAAGCTATGCAATAAATACCTTCAGGCCTCCGGGTCATCATCAATGAATTCAGATTTCTCAATGAGAAGATTGAAGGCCCACGTCAGTTCAAAATTCTAAGACTCTTTAGAACAATCTCTTCATTCTCTGAGTATGGCTGAGCCTCAAAGATGCTGACCCCTGGCTCCCCAGGCCCTGTCTTGATTCCTGGAGAAGTTTCTGCTTCGTCATTCTCCAATACGATGGGGTGGATGAGCATGGAGATAAGACAGCAGCTTCATCTCATATCAAGCAGGCCCACCCAGGCACTCTCCTCCTAAGCTGTGCCATTATCCTACCGGCTCTCCTGGGATCCATTATCCATCTCACTCCAGCAGACGGTTCTAGAAGCATTTTCTGAACCTACAGAACGTCTTATTCCTCACTTGAGAAACCTGAAGTTCCGGTGTAATTTGCACAAAAAAAAAAAAAAAAAAAGTTGAAGCCAGGAAAAGTTTTGAGCCTTTCAAACATGGAGCAGGGGAGGCACCCTGCCACCTTCAACTGCTTGACCACCTCTGCACAACAGTGGTAATCTGGAGGCTGGCAGAAAGATATGGAAAATCAATGAGGGCTCGCTTTGACAGACCATTTTTGGATGCAGGATGCCTGCCACAGGTAATAAATCACTTCATTTTAAGTTTATCTTTTTAGCAGAGCACCATGGATTAGACCCATACATCACTCCAACCTCTCTTTTCTGCCCCGGTGACAAAGGACAAATTGAGAAGAATGGTGGGAAAGCTGGGACGAGCAGGTGGGGTAGAAAAGATCTATGTTACCAGGCTTCTGAAATAGAAAAATAGCACGGGTGGAATCATTCATTTACATTTAGACTGTGAGTGCGTGCGTGTGCGTGTATGTGTGTGTGTGTGTATACCTTTGCGGTGTGCATTTGGTGGTCAGAGGACAACCTGTGGGAGTTGGCTCTTCCACTATAAGGGATCCAAAGATCAAAGTCCAGTTGTCAAACGTGGCAACAAGTACATCTGCACCATCTTGCCAGCTCTATTTTTTTGTTTTCTAAGCAGCCATTTGTAAAATCTCACAGGGCCATGCTTTGGTTTTTGTTCGTTGTTTGTTTGTTTAAATCTTAGAAAGGTTTGGGAAGTAAAAGGAGCTTTCTTTCTGTCCCCCCCAAGACGTAAAATACGTGCCACTGTCAGTCACAATATGGGTAACATGACTTAGAATCCAGTGCCTGAGAATGCTGAATGAAGGCCCAAGCTCGGTGTGACAGAGGAGACTTCTAGTTCAATAACATGGTGGCAGCGAGAGCTAAGGGGTGAGGCCGGTAACACAACCCTACAAACACAAGGATGCAGAGTAAGACACAGCCCGAAGGAGAGGGAAGGACAGAGTGAGGGTTCCAGCACCATACCCAGCCCAAAGCGGAAGGGAGGAGTCAGGAGGCAAAGCTTTCCCTGGTTCCTGGGCTGTAGAAGCAGCTTTCAGATCTGCATTTTAAAATCCAAGTAGACGAAGGTGAAACCCCGCCTGTACCACCCACACTGTGAGGGATAGCCAGAACTGCCCGCCAATGGGATTCAGGATCCTCAAAGGGCTACTTCCTCCGTGAAAAGTAAGGCAGGTGGAGAGATACCTACCACTGTCCCGCAATGGGAGGGCAACTGGATGAGTCTGGACACCTAGTTCAAACGAACAAGAAACATTGCTGGAAAATGGATATTCCAATATCCCAATTCTGAGCTTTAAGTAGGGTGATCCTGGAAGCTGCTAACTAATAACTTAGCAGAAACCTTGGTTCCAAGCCAGAGACACTCTTTAGGCCCTCCAGATGAAGTTGGGAAAATTCCATGAGAGGCAACCTAACGGTCAGCTTAAACAAAACTTAAAATGGCCAGGCACAGTGGCACACACCTTTGATCCCAGCACTCAGGAAGGCAGAGGCACGTGTATTGCTATGAGTTCGAGGCCAGCCTGGTCTACAAAACGAGTCCAGGGCAGCCAGGGATACACAGAGAAACCTTGTCTTAAGCCTCCCCAAAAAAGGGAGGGATAAGGGAAGGACTGTAAGGATTTATTAGGGGGTAAGAGTGTTTATTGTTCTTGAAGAGAGCAGGGGTTCAGTTCCCCACACCCATATGAAGGGACTCTGTAACTCTAGTGCCAGGGTATCTGATGTGCTTTTCTGGCCTCCAGAGCTCCTGCATGAATGTGGTAAACATAAACTCATAAAAGAGCACACATAAATACACACACAATATAAATAAACATTAATTTTCTATAAAAGATGGGAAGGCCACTGGCACAGAAGTGCACACCTGTAATCCCAGCATTTGGGGAGACAGAACCAAGCAGATCTCTGTGAGTTCAAGGCCAGCCTGGACTACAGAGTGAGTCCAGGACAGCCAAAGCTACACAGAGAAATCCTGTCTCGAAAAACAAACAAACAAACAAAAAAAAAAAAAAAAAGGGAGGGAATAAAGGAATCGTTAAGGACAAGAGAATACAATGTGAGGATCCATACACATTTTGTCTAAGGGCATGTCAAGGAAACATCTGAAAAGGAGGAAGAGGAGGAAGCAAGAGTTGGCAGGAGAAGACCTTCAGAGGCAGTGTGAATGGGCCAGAGAGAGCATCAATACGCATAGGGCTAGAAGGAGTTTAGAGAGTAATGGAGGCAGAGGAACTCTCGAAGACCAAGGGGGACCGCCATGGAATGTACAAAACTCTGGGTTACAGAAGGAAAGAGGGAAGGGGGAAAAGAGGGCATTTGGAGCTGATGGAGACTACGGGACCAAAGTCACTTATCACAGGAGTCTTGATCCCTCGGGAACAGCCAGGCACCTGTCATAGCCTACGTTAGCCAGGGGGAGTGTGTCTTCGGAGAGGACTGAGGCCTCTGGGGCCTTCGGTCAACTCTTTCATGCAGATCCTAGCAGTACGTAACTACAAAGCAGCAGAAGCAATATTTTAAAAGATAATATTTAAGAAGCTTTGTAATGAGTGCAAGCACAAACCCTCCCTATGAAGAATGCCAAGTTCTGAACAGAATTTAAAACAAAAAAATCTATACACATAGCAGTGAGACTGCAAAAAAGAAAAAAAGAAAGAAAGAAAAAAGAAAAGAAAATGAAAGACCAGAAACCCCTAAAGAACAGCAAGGAAAGTGGGTCATGGTGGCCACATCTGTAATCTCAGCAGTCAAGATCACCTTCAGCTCTGTAGTTTTAGTTCAAGGACAGGGAGATCCAGTCCCAAAAACAAAACAAAAAAAGATAACTCACAAAGGAACCAGGCAGACAGGAGACTTTGTCAGACACACAGAGAGCCCAGGGGACAAATAAAACCCAACTTCGGAGTGGGAGAAGAAGATCCTTTACCTACCTAAATTAAATCACTGAAGGCTGAATGGGTGTGGGGGTGGGGGTAAAGGGTAACTCTGCTTGCTGAGCTGTGGTAGTGCAGACCTTTAATCCCAGAATTCCAGAGGCAGAGGCAGGCGGATATCTGTGAGTTGGAGGCCAGCCTGGTCTACAAATTGAGTTCCAGGCCAGCCAAGGCTACACAGAGAAAGCCTGTGGAAACTCCAAAGAAAGAAACAAACAAAGATACAAAGAAACAAACAAAGAATACTACTGCTCTCTCAGAGGACCTGAGTAGTAACTACTCAGAAGCCATGAAAGGCAGCTCAAAATCGCTACACACAGAGAATTCTAAAATTAATAATAATTTGAATTAGAAAAATTCAAAGCTACAGAACCACGCATGGTAGTGTATGCCTCTAACCCCAGAGCTCAGGACCGCAGGCCCACCCGGGTTACCTGGCAAAACTCTCATCTCAGAAAACCAAAACTGGAGAAATTAAAAGTTGAAAAAACACAGATATGACAAAAAAGTGCCAGGGGATAGAAATTGAGGTCTGAAATGAAAAGAAAACTGGCAGGGAGTGGAGCAGGACTGGAGGTGGTTATTTAGGACACATTAAAAAAGTAGCAAAGCCTATGGAGGGTGAAAGGGAGGAGTTGATTAAAATTTAACAAGAGGACAGGAGAAGAAAACAAAGGAAAAGAATAGAAGGTGGGAAACATGACTATAACAAAAGGAATTTTGCAAATGGCAAAAAAAAAAAAAAAAAAAGAACAGAAGTAGCTGGTTTGAAAATTTGGGCTCCCGGTGCCGACCTGAGCTCTGTTTCCAAAACCCACATTTAACAAGAAGCCTGGCCTGGTAACGGTTTCTATCATCCCAGTGCCGAGGAGGCAGAGGCAGGTGGATCCCTGCAGCCTACTGACCAACAAACCTAGCCTAAGCAAGCTCCAGGTCAATGAGGGACTATCAATTTTTTAAGGTTTTATTTGTATGTATGGTATGTGTATAGAGTGTTTTGCCTATCTGTACAGATGTGAACCATATAAGTGGGCCAAAAGAGGATGTTGGAGTCCCAGGAACTGGAGTTACAGATAGTTGCAAGCCTCCGTGTGGGTGCCAGGAACTGAACCTGGCTAAGAGAAATGAGTGCTTTTCAGCACAGAGCCACGCCTGCAGGCCCCATAAAGACACTATCACAAAGCCGATGGTGGTGGGACATGCTTTTTCATCTCAGCACTTGTCTGGGCAGAGGCCAGCCTAGCTACCAAGTGAGTTCCAGGCCAGCCAGGGCGGCACAGAGAGACCCTGTCTCAAAACAACAACAACAACAAAGTAGCCAGAGCTTGGCGAATGAACGACACCCAAGGCTGTCCTCCGGTGTCCACACACACGAGCTATGTGCACACACAGACACAGACACACAAAGTGTCGATGGGCTTCATTGTTTTCAGGGCTGGGGCTCAACGCGGGTGCCCTGCCTGCAAGCACTCTGTCATTGAGCTACGTGCCTCCAGCCCTCAACCGTCTTTAATCCAGCAATGCAACTCTGTAATTTACCCCCAAGGAAATCATCAGATCTGCGTATGAACACGTAAGTGCTAGTTTAGCGTTGACTTAAGTCTAACGGGAAAAATAAATAAATAAATGCAAAACCCAAGCTTAATGCTCTTGAAAAATCGCACAGGTACCGTTTAGTGCATTTGTCTAGCAGAATAGAACAGAATGCCCTTGTAAGACTTCAGAGCATAAGAATATTAAGGACAATATTGTATCATAATAAGTGAAAATAATACCAAGTGGTAGCCATGACGTGGGCTTGGGAGTTACTTTAAAACGCAGGCCGAGGGGAGGTGGAGGGATGGCTTGGTGGTTAAGAGCTTGCTGCTCTTCCAGAGGACCCGAGCTTGGTTTCCAGCACCCGCAAGGAATGGCTCACAACCACTGGTGAATCCAGCTCCACTGCTCTGGCCTCCTCGGGCACCCGCCCACAGTTGGCATACACGGCCACACAAGGAAACACACCTATCCATACAGAACAATAGCATGAAACAGCGACTCTGTGTGATGTGCACAGGCCGCACGGCAGCCTGTACACGGAGACGCTTCCCCAAGCTGTGGACAATGTGATTCATTTTTGTCTCATTGTGCTTTTCTGTGTTTTCCAAGTTTCCTGAGGTGAGCATATGGTGCCTTGCAATTAACAGAGGAAGCGATCATTGTTTCTAAGTAAGCGGTAATGATTACAGGGACTACCCCTGTGTTGTGTCCACAGACTGTATCTGTAGGCCACATGCAGCCTGAGACTTAAGGGCCTACACTTTAAATGACTGAAGAAAAAAAAAACCTCAGCAAAAAGAATGACACTCAAGCCACTTGAAATTTTTTGTGTTTAATTTTATGAGGACCCCGTGAAAGAGGCATGGTCCCACAGCTCACCACCTCCTGCCCGTCTTCCCCCCCATCAGAGTTTCTCTGTGTAGCCTTGGCTGTCCTGGAAGAAGTTCAAGACCAGGCTGGCCTTGAACTCACAGAGAAGCCCGTTTCTGACTCCTCAGGGCTGAGATTAAAGGCCTGTGCCACCACGTCTGATCAGTCACCCAGCTTTTTAAAACTCTTACATTCAGTGATTTTCTGTTCATGAGGCAAGTGTGTGTGTGGAGGAAAACCTGCAGAAATCAGTTCTGTCCTTCCTCCGTTCCAAGGATAAAACTCAGGACACTGGGCTTGGCTGAGCTGTCCTATCACCCTTTTTAGTAAAAAGAGAGAAAAGATTCATTACTTTTATTATATATACATAATATGTATATTATATGTATATAATATATGTATATGCATATTATATATATACATATATGAATACATATAGTACATACATATCCATATATGTGTATTGTGTATACATATGTAATCTATGTGTGTGTGTGTGTGTGTGTGTATGTGTATGCATGCATGCATGCTTGGGTGTGCACGGACACCAGAGGAAGGTGTCAGACCTCCTGGAGCTGGAGTGACAGATGGTTGTGAGTTCCCTGAAGTAGGTGCTGGGAACAGAGCCCCTGTCCTCCTGCTTTGTAGCTCCCACTGACCTTGAACCTTGAACTCACTACGTATATGTACTCCAGGCTCAAACTCTCACCCTCCTGCCTCAGTCTCCCAAATGCCTGGGATTACAGGATTGTACTGCTGACTGAGCTCACCATTACTCATGAGGTAAGAGAAAGTTCTAGAAAGGTGATTAAAATGAGCACGGATGGCATAGTTAGTAGCCATTGAGTTTGAGTTCAAATCCAAGGAACTACCTCAGATTCTGAGACTACCCCCTTGTGCCCCCCCCACCTAAGAGTGCCTCAATATCACAGAAGCCACAACACATACTGTGGAACTTTCTCCAGCTCCGAAGAAGTTTTGCAGGAAAAAAACGAGGCCATATTTCTATCACCACAACAGAGAACGCTCACTCTCGGTTTGCAGTTCGGTAAAACGCCTCTCTCCCCGAAAAGAATCCATTCTTCTCCTTGGTGAACCCGTGATCCCCAAAATAGTGTCCGGTATGATTGTGTTTTGAATCTTATCGATAAAAACACTAAGAGCACTGGCTGCTCCTCTAGAGGAGCTGGATTTGGCTTTCAGCGCCCACATGGCAGTTCATAGCTATTTTCAACGCCAGTTCCAAGGGATCCGACATCCTCTTCCGGCCTCCCTGGACACCAGGCTCGCACATGGTGCTCAGATACACACATATACATTATACAAAGAAATAAAAACGGACATTATTTTTATTTCATTACATACACCTACGTGATGATATCCCCTATCATTGTCTCCTGGCCATGGTGCCTTAAAAAAAAAAAAAATCACTCAATCCCTTCTTTCTAGAAATATTTGCAGGGCTCCAGCTGAGTCAGAGGGGATGGAAGATGCAGGCAGGATGGCAACTCCCACACCTGGGACCGTGGAGTATGTTATGATCCAAGTGGCTCTCACCCAGCTCTGCCACAAGCTCTGAGTCACGGAGAGGTGGGGTTTCTTTCCTCCTTTTCTGCCTATAGTTCATCCATTTGCCTCTCACCAAGGGGTAAGCATTGAGAAAGACAAAAACAAAAACAAAACAAAACCCACCTAACTGGTCAAGAGTGTTATTTCTTAGAAACTGGCAGAGTTGCTGGCTGAGGGAGAAAGGGTCTAACTTTCTTACCTTCGGGACTTCATTTATCTGGTATACAACGGTCTGGCCAGCCACTCAGGATCTTAGCCATTCTTCTAGGCTGACCAAATATCAAATGAGAAGCAGTGTGAGGAAAGGAGGGTTTCTGTGGGTTCACTGAGGAGACACAATGGTACCATGGAGTGCACAAGCAGGGAAGGTGGCCAGGTGGGCAGCTCCTGGATGTGGCAGCAGGAATGTGGGGCCGCTTGCTCACCTCCCGGTGAGCCAGAGACCAGGAGAACGGGAAATGTGGGCACTCGGCTGGCTTTTCCCGTTTGAACTGAGCCCATGGGTGCCATTCACATTCAAGGGGAGGCTTTCTCCAGTCAGTCCTCCCTGGAAACACGCTGGCAGACGTCTGAAGGTGTGTGCACCTGTCCCCAACATCCAAAATGCGTCTTAACCCAATCAGGTTGACAACTGGCAACGAGGAATGAGGATCACAGGGAATGGAGGTCGGAGCCTCACTCAGACCCTGAGTATGCCCCTCATACCCTGCCCAACTGCAGGGCTGGGTCAGCAGTCAACCCTTTCCCCAGCTCACGGGTGCTAGTAGAGTTTCATAAATAACACAGCGGGACACACTCTATAATTGTAAGCGGTCTTAACAGAGCAGAGAAAACCACAGGTTGCTATCACCACCCATGAGAACAGCTGCGATATCAAGACGGCAGGAAGCTCCCGGCAAGGGTGTGAAAAAGCCCAAACCCTCTGCCCAGCACAGCGTAACCCACCACAGCTCCTGTGGAGGACAGGGTGGGAATATCTTTCTTTCTTTTTAACAATCACGTTTATTTGTTTGTTTATTTACGAGGGAGGGGCAAAGGGAGGTCAGAGGACAGATTGCAGGAGCTGTCTCTCTCCTGCTACCACAGGGCGGGGAGAGGTTGGGGGGCCAGAATGTAACCTTAGGTCAAGAGGCTAGGAAGCAAGTCGCTTTACCTACTGAGCCATCTTGCCCACTCGGACAGAAAATATGTCCACACCAAGACAGATGTATGCACAAGTAATCATAAATAGCTGAAAACACCATTAGTGACCATCAGCAAGCGCTATACTCAGTCAGAGGACTCCTCCTCAGCAACACAAACCAACCAACTACGGACATACTCAACACTACGACTTCTTTTGTTTTGTTTTGAGAAAGGGTTGCACGTAGCCCAGGCTGACCTTGAACTTGCTAGGTAGATGAGAGCGGCTCTGAGTTTCTTTATTGTTTTAATCAATTAATCTTTTTTTTTTTTTAAGACTTCATACACGTACTAAATGCATTCTGGCCACGTTCTCCCTCTGTTGCTTTCTCTTCTCCTCTTCCATTTCCATTGAACTTTTTCTCCTTCTCAACTCGTCCTCCTTCTGCTTTCCTGTCATCGTCCTAAGTGTGTCAATGGGAGATTACAGACGTTACAGAAGCTGCAAGTCTCACACAATCCTGCAGCAGAGAGATACCTCGGCCTGTCCTGCTGCACCCCAGTGGGGTCTTCAGTCATCGATTTTCCCACCGTATCCCTGAGTCACTAGCGGCGCTGCTGGCCGCCTGCTTGTCACCATCACCGCTCGCACAGCTGTTAGCTCATTCACGAACCAAAGCACCAGTGTGGTAATGCTGGCAATTTTAGTGTATTTGTTACAACTAACCTATGGCAACAGTTATTGTAAACACCTACGGTTTTCAACTTATTAACTGACGCCCAAGTACGAACAGGGATGGAAGCATGGAGTGATTGTGGAATTGGCTTCACTTGGTGGCCGCCCACCAAGGCAGGCCTCCAATTTCCGTGTCACTTCGCTGACCAAGTTTGATCCTCGGAATCTATGGTAAAAGGCCAGATGTGGCGTCTCATAATTATAGTCCCAGCACTCCTACAGTGAAGACAAACAGCCAGGAAACTCGTAAACTAGCTAGCTGGTGGTATGTGTGTGTCATACATACACACACGTCATACATACACGTCATACATACATATGCATGCATGAGCACAGGCATGCACACATGCACGCATACACACACACACACACACGTGAAGAAGGAAGGAAACAAATAAAAAGAAGGGAGGAAATAAAGGGCGGGGGGGAGAGGGACAGGAAAGGAAAGAAGGGGGAGGAAGTTCAAGGTCTACCAGGGCTACAGAGGAAGTTAAAGGTCGGCCTGATAGAATTAAGCCAGGCCTTATCTCAAAATTAAAAGAAAAAGAAAAGGGAATTCCATCCTCAGTTCAAAACACAAACAAAAAAGACAAAAAAAACTTTGCACACGGGGGCCATAGCTCAGTGGAACACTAGCCAGTGGTAGCACAGGGTCTGGAGTCTGTTCTCAGTCGTAGAAAGAGAAGAAAAAAGGGGAAAGGCCTCCCATGTGGCCTCTGACCTAGAGGGCAGGGAACTGCCCGTGGCTCCTCTCTGATGGCTGTTTCCTCCTGAGCAATTTTCAAGAACCCACAAAATACCCAAGAAGGACGAACTCTGCATTCAGACAGCTCCCATGAGAACTCTAAAAAGCTCTAATAATAACAACAAAAAGTGTGTGTGTGTGTGTCCACACAAGTGCTTGCACATGTGGGGGTCAGAAGACAACTTTGGGGAGCACATTCTTTCCTTCTACCTATGGGCTTTGAGGATCAAACTCAGGTTTCCTCAGGCAGACACCATTACCCACTGAACCATCTTGCCTGCAGCATTAAAAAAAAAAACAAAAAACTTAACTTTTAAAATACTGCAAGAATCGGGAAACTGAGTCTTAATTTCCTAAGTCATGAAAGCAAACATGAAGTATAGCTTTAACAACAGCTGGTAGCAATGGAGGAGGCATTCCTGGGTGCCACTTGTTACTGCTGCTTAATTCTTGGTAGACACTTACCTACCAACCTCTAAAAAGAGTAAAGTTGACTTAAATATTCAAAATCTGAGCCTTGAGATCAAAAAGATCTTTGGTTGCTTGAAGGAAGGAAGGAAGGACGGAAGGAAGGAAGGAAGGAAGGAAGGAAGGAAGGAAGGAAGGAAGGAAGGAAGGAAGGAAGGGAAGAAAAAAGAAATTAAAAAAAAGAAAAGAAAAGAAAAGCCCACAGCCTGAAAGTGTCTCCAGCCTGGCTGGGAGGTATCTTGAGGGTACTTGTCTGGTATGTGCAAGGACTCGGGTTCCAACCCCAGGGCCAAAAGAAAACAAAAAGATTTCCAGTGTAACTCTCTCCTCAGTACCAACTGAGGATTAGCCTTTCCAAAAGAGATACATTATAACTGGCCAAAGCACAGACAAGGAGTGGCTGTGCTGTCCTCGCTCCTAAGTGGGATATCCGGATTACTACTTCCCAAGGCTCAAGGAATGCCACAGAAAAAGGGGTGGAAAGAATGTAGGATCCGGGAGACGCAGAGAGGTGAAACGCTGTATGTTGGACGTGAAGTGGCCACTACGCTCGTGAACTCACTGCAGCTAGGGACATTTGCAAGAGACAGAGCCAACAAAGCGTGTCAACATTTCAGCAGGCAGAACTAATTGTACTCAGTGAGTTACCAAAAAGAAGCCGGGTTGGGGGAAGAGGACATGAAAATCGGAAGGGGTATGTAGAACATAAATGAAACCGTCAAATAACAAATAAGTGACATTTTAATTTTTTTAAAAGCTAAATAAGTAACATAACAAACATCACTCTCTAGAGAAAGTGACAGTGAGATACGTTAGCCAGTCATGTTGGCTGACCCTAGCACTTGGGAGGACTGAGGCAGGGGGATGACCATGAGTTCCAAGCCAGCCAGAGGGTACAAGAATCCCTATCCCAAGAACCCCAAAACAAACAAAAGGAGATGTCTAATCTTTTCTGCGTGACCGTTTTGACAAGTAGCTGTCTGTAGCCCGTCTCCCCAGGGGCAGACACTGGGTTTCAGTTCTCTGAGCTGTCCAGAAGATCAGGTTGAAGAACGCATAAAAAAGTCAAACCAAACCTCCCAGCAAGGCTGGATATCTTGTCAAGGTAAAGGCAGGGAAGATTTTCTCTTTGTGTTATCTGTCAAGAACATATAAAGGTGCTCGTTTTTAATTTTTTCTTCTCTCTTAAGAATTGCGCTCCTTGTAACGGCAGCTTAATAAATAATTACAGAGCCTCGGAATAAGTAGTTAGAAGGCGACATTACTGACAGACTCCGAATATGCTGATAAAACCCAGTCTATGGCTTCAAGGTGTGTGTAGTTGGCCTGATCACAAGCAGGTGTCCGGGCAACTCTAACTTCTCATTACTAGCCACGTGTGAATGGATGGTGTGCGAGTGCGTGTGCAAGCGTGTGTGGGAAAACTTTGCTGACCGTCTCTCACCATTATGTGTGTTCCATGGCTCAGACTGCCTCTTTCCCTCACTAATTGGGGCATGGTAAGATGCGTTCCAGGGCCGCTGGCTGGGCGTGCTCTTTATCACCATAATAAGATTATAACGAGTTTGAGGTCATCCGGAGGGCCAACCTGGCAGTTGAAGCAGGCAGACACAAATGGCCTGGCGTTCACCTCCTTCACCGAGGTGGTGATCACTGGGTGGTCTCCGACTGAAAGCCCCGTGGTTAGTTAGCAGCTGTGTATTTAACTCCTGCAGGTAAGCAGCACCTAAACACAAACAGAGCTGAAGCGACAGCAGGGCAGACAACCTGTAATTTGGGATTTCAAGCTGGTGACTCAACAATCCGGTGCTACCTTTGAGTTTGGATGGCAAGACCTTTTACCAGTAAGTAACAGCTCTGAGTATGGACCAGATACCTGGGGATCATGAAGGAGGGGAGGACGGTGTGGGGGGAGGGAGTGACACAGTGGCCTAACACATACAGGATCTCACAACGTCAAATTTTTGATGGAATAAAATAATTAGCCAGACCTGATGATGAATGCCTAGAATTCCAGCAACGTGGGAGGCTGAAGCAGAAGGACATAAGTTCAAGGCCCGCCTGGGCTATATCATGAGATCCTGGCTCAAAGTGAGAAGTTAGCAGATAAAGACCTGAGGAATGCAGCTCAGTGGTGGGGTGCTTGCCTCACATGGGCAAGTCCCTAGGTTTGATCCCCAGCGCTGACAGAAAAACACAATCTGGGTTCTGGGGATACGGCTCAACGGTAGGGCAGGGTGTTAGATCCAATTCCTAATCGCGGCCCCTTCAAAGTTTCTTATTCAGAAACATAATTACCTCCTTGCCACGCTCCTCCCAGCTCTGTTTCGGTGGCCCGGCATGGCAGAGCTCACAAACATTTTCACTGACAGTCTAATTTCGACACAGGAATTTTCTCTGGAGCAAAAAATGCTCCAGAAAAGGGTGTGCTGGGCCTGGCTGGGAAAGTGCCAAAGATGCCAGAGCTGAAGCTATCTAGAGGAAAGGACCACCTGTGGCCTCAGGGAGGAGAAAGGGGAAAAAAAAAATCAGCCAACCAGGAGGAGAGAGGAAAAATATCAGCCAACCAGAGCTACCTGGAGTCAGAGTGGAACTCTGCTAGCAACGTAAGCCTTCGGCCTAAACAAAGGCCCCTGTTTATGCACAGTTCCAAAGGCTCCTTGCATCACAAGGCACCTTCGGGGGGGGGGGGGGGGAACAACCCAGCAGCTAATTCTCCCAGTAGCAGAAATCCACTCTCACGGTTAACAAAGCTCCCCTCTGTTATTCATAAGGAGGATTAGATCCAGTGGGATAAAGAGAACAGTTCCTTGCCAGGTCACCTCCGCAAAACTGGGCATAGAAAACCGAAAACCAGAGTTCTCACTTCTCCCCCCACTTCAGAAAGCCTCAGAGTGGTCCAGGAACTGATGGAAATCGCTTCCTTTCAAAAAAACGAAACAAAAAAATCCACCCTTGTCATAATTACTAACAAGCAAGGTGCTTGGTGCTGGCGGCATGGCTTACGTAGCACTAAGGTCCCACCCCACATTCTCACTTCAAACACAGTCCTTCAAAGGGACCAAAAGGTTTCCCAGCCTCTCCTCGCCAGAGTAAGAAGCAGCCTGTGTCGCTGCCCAGTTTCTTTCCCGTCCCTTCCCCAGACCCTCCCCACTTCCCATGAAAACCACCTGCTGACCACGTGACCTGTGACGGCCTCCCAGTTCCAAAGCTTCTCTGCAAAAACCTGTATTTCCCCCTGAATGGCTTGCTTCAGAGGGCTTGCCCATGCATGGTCCAAGTTCCTTGTGAACTCTACCTGGAGTTCACGGAGAGTATGAAATCAACTGAAATGCTCATCTTTTGCAGGGAGAAGAAGAAAATAGCCAAAAAGAAACACAGGATGTCAGGGGCAAGAAAGCAAACTGGCTGAGAGCCCATTCGTGGGATAGGTGATGTTTATGATGTAGGCGATCACATTGTTTTCCATTGGCTTTGTTTTTATTTAAAAGCTAACACAGTCATCATAGTCGTCCTCCCCCTCCTCCTCCTCATCTAGGAGCTGGAGAGATGGTTAGTGGAGTGCTTGCCTTCAGTGCTCCATCCCCAAGGGGGCACACAGGTGTGGTCATGTAATCCCAGGGCTGAGGAGGCAGAAACAGGCAGGTCCCCGATGTTAGTATTTACATAAAAATGCCACACACATAGTCGATAATATATGAAAGAGGTTTACTGGCTGGAAATGGAGAGAGAGAGATAGAGAGAAAGACATGGGGGCAGGAGGGGACACCCCGACAGAGAGAGGAGAGAGCAGGAGAGGGGGAGAGAGCAAAAGAGTGAGAGAGGGAGGAAGTGACAGAAGTCACCATGTACCTGGCCCCAGGTCAGGACATTAGGGCATTGTCAGGACCCTAAAGGTTTCTAAGGGAAGGCCAGTTGAATTGCCTGCACCCTGACTGACTGGCAGTCAGCCTAGCAAAATCACTGAGCTTCGAAGTTCAGTGAGAAACCCTGACTCAAAAAGTAAGGTAGAAGGGGCTGAAGAGATGGCTCCTTAGTTAAGAGCACTGGTTGCAATTCCTGAGGACCTGGGTTCTGATCCCAGCACCCACACAGCTGGCTCACCACGATCAATCTGCAATTCTCATTCCAGGAGACCTAAGGCCCTTCTGGGGGGCCCTATGTGGGGCACTTACATTCATGCAGGCAAAACACACATACACATAAACCAAAAAAAATAAATTAAAAAAATTTTTAAATGTAACAAGTGATTGGAGACACCAGGCATCAATCTCTGGCCTCCACATGCACCCATACACACATGCACACACAGAAAAACACACACACACCAAACAAACAAATCTGGAAATGATCAGTGTCACCAAGCTGCATTACAATCAAGGCGGGAACTCAGGCAGGGCCCCCTCTGCCGAACCACTGTCTACCTCAGGGTATTTGTAACTGCAAACTGCTTTTTACCCCACTGACCCCACTGTACTCATTTATCCACCTGACATGAAAAGCCCTGGCCGCGCTCCTCAAGGCACTGGCAGTGGACCCGAGGACACAGCTAAACAGATAAATCACTGTCCGATAGTGAACACGATAACCATGGCACGAATAGAGAGGAAACACACAGGAAAGCAGGACAATTCAGCCTGCCTGGAGGAGCCCAGCTAGGCGGGACTAATTTGGGAACAGGCAGAAGCAAGAGTAGAGTGTAGAGGCTAGAAGGAAGAAAGAAAAAAAACAGGACCAGGCAGGGTAGGTACTCCTGTGAGCTAAGGAAGAGGGGTTGACTACTGAGGCAAAGGAGCTAGGTTTTAGTTCTCCTGCACTCAGGAGCCAATGAGAGCCATGATCGCGGCTGTAGAGAGAGCCGGGATTAGGGTGAGAGAGGAAGGGATCTGCCTCGGGTGCGGGGCAAAATTTAAGGGGATCAAATATGCAGCTAGCTATTGCTTTAATGCAATGTTTTGTATCTTAAAAACAAACGGGGAAAATATGGTCCAGGAAGACGGCTCCTTCGGTAGCGTGCTTGCTTGCCTTGCAAGCACGAGGACCTGAGCTCGTTCCCTGGGACACAAGAAAAAACTGCCAACAAGCTGAGCTTGCTTATGATCCGGTGGAAAGCGGACAAGCAGGTATCTGGGACTTGCTGCCCGGTGAGCCGAGGCTAACTGTGGAGCTCCAAGCCAATGAGATATCCTGTCTTAAAGGAAATGGATGATGTTCCAGTGGATGACACCCATGGCTGTATCTGTCTCCATGTGCATGCATATACGCGCACACACACACACACACTCAAGCATGTATACATACATTCAAAAGTATAAATAACAAATCTATCAAGAAGATATCCCTGCTTACACAGACACACTGTTCTATTTGCTTTACCAAGTGGCTCATTTATGTGGGGGGGGCACCCCTCAGCTCTTCCCTAACTCTCCCTCCCCTCAGTGGAGGCAGATAACTTTGTGCACAGCTGGGGTGCAGCTCAGTGGTAGAGCACTTGCCTAGCATGTGAGAGGCTCTGAGTTCCTGTGCCGAGAGAAGCCTTTTCATTACAGAGTTCTATCAGCTTCTCCATTTGTTTGACGGCACAGGCATCAGTTCTGCTGAGTACCTATGCAGGAGTCCACATCTTCCTTTGCCTCAGACCCCAGTGCCATCTGCCATGTCAGAGCAACAGATAAATCAATCATTGAGGAGGCAGCGTCCTACAGCAACAGCGAGAGGCCAGGGGATCGTGACCCGGGAGACCCAAGAAACACATCTAGGGCTGAAATGAGAAAGGACGGACACAGCCCAGAGGGAAGCTCCAAGCTGGTTCAGGGTAATAGCACCCAGTTTACCGGACAAAGGCACAAAAGGCTCTGGGAACAAAAAGCCCATTCTCCTGTTCTTTGCTATCGTTCTGTTCCCTCATTCAGTAAGTTCTTGTTAACTAACGAAGTGGAAAGGCAGAGCTCAAATCCATAGCGGGGCGTGCGCACACACAAGCACACACAAGCACATACACGCACAGCCTGGTGCACATCCCTCTACACAGAGCAGCACTCTCCAAACAGCAGGGTGCACTCATGAATATTCAAAAGTCCCAACCATCAGCAATCACTAAGGCTCCCAAAGTCTAATAAGTTATTTTAGTGACACACTTCTGTCATTTTTGCCTGGTCTCCTTCTGGATTCTTAGGACGAGGAAGAAGAATAACTGAGGCGGGCGCTTCCTGGTCTCCGAAGCTAGGAGCCGATCAGAAGGGAGGCTGGCAAAACGCTGCCTTCAACTGCCAGGCGCAACTGAACGACAGGGCGCCCCCCCCCAGGTTGCTGGATCTGATAGTTCCTGCTCCCCGTTTCCCTGGCCCATGAGCTCCACTCTGCCTGTGCTACCTCCCGTCTCCCAGGATATGAGCCCAGCCCTAACTCCACCATGGATGGTGTGAAGGACAGGAAAGCGAGGAAGCACACTGATGATTCATCAGGTGTGGGACATGCATTCCGGGGACGGGAGGGCCTCAGTGAGTAAAGATCTGCAGGCCCTGGCATCTAGACGTCTACAGAAAGCCATGCTGCTCTGAGTGGAGGAAGTGCTGTGATGCTTAGCTGTGGCCTGAGCCTGGCCCAGGAAAGGGGCTATGACTAAACAGGAAATCAGTTACTTCGCAGCCTAACGGAAGTAGGAGTGTTCACAGGGTGGGCGGAAGACCTAGCCTCTGATACAACCAATGGAGCCTCAGTATTGTTTATCTTGATTGTTGAGGTTTCAGCACTTAATTTTGTTTTTCACCCAGGGATAAAAACCTCCTTTGGGTTCCCCTTAAAGGTCCAGGCAGCCTGGGTTGCCTGTGTGTAGCCAATAGACATAGCTTATTTCAGAAAGATTTTCTATCCTCTTCCCACTTGCCTCAGAAGTGTTATGTTCAAGCTTAATAATACCTATACCTTCTCGGGGTAGGGAGATGGCTCAGCAGATGGGAGCACTGCTTTTACAGGTCCCAAGTCTGGTCATCCTTCTTGAGTGGCTGACAACCACACCTAACTCCAGCTCCAGGGAACTTGACGCCCTCTTCTGGCCTCCACGGGCACATGCAGTCACATGCACATACCCACACACATACACATCACTGCTCAGCTTTTACATGGGTTCTGGAAATCTGACCCCAGCTTTTCAGTCTTGCACAGCAAGACTATATCCAGTGAGGCACCTCCCTAGTCCCTACTTTTTTTTTTTATGTCTGAAACAGGTCTGGCTATAAAATCCAGGCCAGCTTTGAACTCATGATCCCACTGCCTTGGGCCCCCAACCCCAGATGCTGGGATGGCAAGGGTGCCTATCAAGCCTGGCTTTGTTTGTCCCTTTACTGGTTAATCACTTTCTTTTTTGTCATCATTTCTTTCTTTACCCATCACTGGATGATCTCACGAAAGCAAGAGATCCTATGATCAACACTGAAGTTGCCCTCTGACCTTTACACCCAGCACTCACACTGGCATGGTCCAACACACACATGCACACACACCCACACACCAATCAAATCAGTCCGCCAGTCAGTTAATAAATATCTTAGGGGCAAGACACACACCTGTAATCCCATTGGTCTGGATGAGGAGTCAGGAGATGGAGAGCTGTGCACTAGTCCAAACTACACAGCAAAATCTTGTCTTAAAAATTAACATAGAAAGTAAAACTTAATCATAGCATCTATAATCTATGAGCTGCCATGTGTCATACCACAGATACCTATAGAGCTTTTCATTTGCCTGTGAAGGAGTACTGTCACATGTCCTTTGTCCGAATGGGAGAACATACTCATTTCTATGAGAAAGAAACTAGCTTCTGCAATTATCAGCCTTTCAAACATCTGCCTCGCAGATTGCTCTCTGAGACCTACAGCGTCTGTAAAAACAAACAGATCCTAGAAGCCGTGGCTGTGACTGTCACTAGTAGCCGGGGAGAGATAAGTCGTTCTCAGGCCTCTAAACTTTGCCTCTGCACATGAGGCCACGTAACCACCATGCCCACAGCAAACACAGCTGCTTCCAATCCTATCCTGGACTCCTTTTATTAACTAAACAGGGTGCTCTGGTTAAAAAAAAAAAAAAAATCAACAATGGGAGGCTCATCAGTCACACGGGAAAAGAACCATGGCAGAAACTGCTATCTTTTATGTATTCATTAAAAGCTTGACTATAGGAGCTGGAGAGAGGGCTCCGCTTGCTGCTCGTGCAGAAGACCCTGATGGGGTTTCCAGAGCCCATGAGGGTAGATCACAACCATCTGTAACTCCAGTTCCAAGGGGTCAAATAGCTTCTAACCTCTGGACTTCAAGCAGGAGCATCCTGGCCTCAGGGCTGGCCCAAGAACTTGGGAAACTGAGGCAGGAGGGCTACTAAAGTTCAAGTCCAGCCTAGGTTAGGTTACAGAATAAGACCATGTTTAAAGAAAAAGAAAAAAAAAAAGGCAGGGCTGCAGATGCGACTCAGATGGCAGAGTCCCTGGCATGCACCAAGCTCCAAAACCACTTATGCTAGGCCTATTGATACCTGTCAGTCATCCCAGCACTTAAGTAGAGACAGAGGGTACAAAGTTCAAGTCCAGCCCAGGATACATAGGGTATTCAAGGCCAGCCTGGGCTAGACAGACTCTCTCTCAAAAAAATAAGGGCAGCAAAGAATATAGCTGGCTAAGTCCTAACTGTCTTCTTACGACATAAGGGAAATATCACACAAAACACTGCAAGATTCCCTCCCTATCAATAAAACAATATGAGACAGAAACACTTTTTCAAATGCTGCAGACATTACAGATACCACTCAGGAACATGGACCCAATACATTCCCTAGGGGTATCAGATGTGTTTTGATCACAGTATAAACAAACTCAAGGTGCCCTTAGCTTACAGAGAGGTGTGTCCTGATGATAAACAGGACCCTGGTCCCGAGATTAACTGGGAGCTGGCTGCACAATGCCAACCTGCCATTGCGATGGAGTATCTGACCACACAGCCCCAGCCAGGAAAACACCAATTCCATGGGCTGCACCACTGTAAAGTAAGAAAACCCCAACGCAGGGCCTAACAGGCTGTATACTATGTAGGCTGTCCTTTGGCTTTGATTTCAATTTAAAAAAACAAAAAACAAGAAACAAAAAAACGGTACCTATTGCCCATCTAACGCCAAACAGGACCTCAGACAGAAGGCTGGGCTACCTGAGTGATGGACGCTGCCGCTCCACCTGAATCTTGCAGACAGTCCATCAGCTGAATCATAACAGAGTGCTTGATCGAAAGCCGGCACGCTTTCACAGAGCAAGCCTGGAGAAATCCAGCCACAGAGGATGGGCCTCCATGGGGCCTGCAATACAATTCCATCCCTAGCCTCCCTTCCCCTTGAGTATTCGGGACGAAGAGCAGCAGCCAAGGCCCCTGCAAGGCTACATCATGAAGCTCTTTAGTCACCTGGTGTTCTAAGCGGACCTAATGAACATTTTAAAGGGAGTGTGGGGAAGCAGGATGCATGTAGACAGACAGGCCTGTAATCCCAGCTGATCAAGAGTTGAAGGGCAGCCTGGGCTAAAGTGAGATCCTGTTTCCAAAACGTTGGGAGTGGGGGTGGTGCACACGTGTCTTGCCAGCAGAAACAGTGCCCTGTGCTCACGGTCCAGGCCATGCAGGCCAGCGAGGGCCACACAGCGAGCCCGACTTAAATATTAACAGGGCTGGGAGTCTGGGGAGTGGGTAAGAGCACTTTTGAGACTACCTGAGTTCAAATCCCCAGCACCTATGTAAAAGCAGAGCTTGGGAGACGGATCCTAGGAGCTCGCTCTGCGGCTCTCCTGGCTGAAGCAGTGAGCTTTGGGTTCCAGGAGAGACTGGGTCTCAAAATAATAATGTGGGGAGAGAGAAGATACCTGATGTATCCAACCATCCCCGAGCACGTGCGCACGCACGCACACACACACACACACACACACACACACACACACACACATACACCAGGCAAAGATTACTGTATGTGTCTAGACACACTTGTGGCACACTAAAAAACAGCAACTGAATGAACCTAACAGAGCCCCCACACCCCCGAAAGAAGTACGGTCGAATCCACAGACGTTTACAAGGGCCCATGGAGAAATCAGAACACACCTGGGATGGTGGTGCATGCCGCAACCCAGCAGTTGGGAGATGAAAATGGGAGGATCCGTGGTTCAAAGCCAGCCTGGATTACAGAAGACCCTACTTCAAAGGGCAGGGGGGCGGGGGAAGAGGTGGTAGAATAAAGAAAGAAGACACAGAGAAAGGAATCAAGAATAAAAATAACGATGAATAGTGATGAAACCTACTTTTTAAATTACACTTATTTGTTGTGTGTGTGTGGGTCCCGGGGAGCAAGAGCCTTTCGGGCTTTCCAGCAAGTGCCCATATCCACTGAGCCACCTTGCAACCCCACCTTGCTGATCAGTTGAGGATCAGCCTTTGTGACATAGGCGGTTCAAGGCCATCCTGGGCCATCAGAGACTTTTTTTTGCTATTGCTGTTTTTGGAGGGATAGGGTTCAAAACAGAGTTTCTCTGTGTAGCCCTGGCTATCCTTCAGTTCACTATAGACCAGACTGGCCTTGAACTCAAGAGATCCTCCTGGGCCCTGGGATCAAAGGTGTGTGCCACCACTGTTCAGCTAGTTTATCATTTTATGCTGGTAGAGACAGAAGAATCAGGAGAATAGCCTAGCGCTCTACAGTGAGTCCAGCCTGGACTCCGTGAGCTCTTATTCAAGCACACATGCACAGATGAACACAGCAACAAATGCTAAAAAAATGCTAAAAGAAAAAAAATGTTTTAAAGAAAGGAATGAACACTGGGGAGGTTGTTTTGTTATTTACGATCACAGGAAATAATGTTCTTCTTAAAGCAGTTTCTAGAACATAGCGAGTTCACAAAAACATCAGCTTGTACTCTAGAAAACACACTAGAGACCTTCCTTTTCAGGAACACCCTGCTGCTCGCTTCCTGAGTGCATCAGAGAGCCACTTTCCGGGAGTACTGATCCCTCTGGGTGGGTGTGGTGAAGCACGCTAAAACCCGAGCAGGCTGAGGGATGAGAGACACCTGAGAGAAACACAGCCACTGGCAAGAAAGACCGAGGAAGAAGAGTCTGTCTTGGCGGTGGCACCTTCCTTGTTGACGTGGATGTGGGGGTGCACCCGTGTGCTAGCCAACCCTACGGTCTGCTGTGCTGAGGGAGCAGTGGGGATGGAGAAACACTGAGGGTTGAGAGGCCTCTCAGCAGCAGCCTGCTTGCTTAGCATGGTCCAAACCCTGGGTTGGAAAACTCATGTTTTACAAATTGCCCTGTAACTAAACAGAAGCACGTGAGGTCTATTTTCAGAGTATCCTTTCCTGGTTCTCATCCTGCTGCTCCGTGCCCAAGTCCGTCATTAGTATCTCTAGCCAAAACCACAATTTGGAGTCTGCAGAGCCACTGTCACAAACTTACTGGACGATGAAGGAAGATTTTCTAAAGCCAAACCACCAGGCAAGCTAGGAACCCTGTTGTCAATAAGGGTCGGTGGAGGCTGACAGAATATAAACGGGGGTGTCGGGGAGAGGCTCAAGACACAGAGAGGAAGGCTTGAGGTGAGACCACACAGAACACTGACAGAAATCAGCAGACATGGCTCGACAGAACCATGTCATGGTGGTGCACAACTGTAAAGCGCCTAGGAAGTGAAGACAGGAGGCTCAGTTGAAGATCAGCCTTTGTGACGTAGGCTGTTCAAGGCCATCCTGGGCCATCAGAGACTCTGTTTCAAAAACACAAAACAAAGCCAACCAAACAAAATGTCATTAAAGGGACAGTTTAGCATAAGACAGAAATTCATAATGAGCTTCTTCCAACAGTAAATCTTGCCTCACAGAGCACTAGACAGAGTTAATGATCCAGAAAGAAAAAGTCACCACTGATAAACTTCCTTGAATTCTTAATCCTTTTATAAGCCTGACTGTTGTGCCTCAGAAAGGCAGTTCTTCTGCAGGTGAATAGAATGAGGCACAGAGAGCCAGTGAGATGGCTGGGTGGGGTCAGGGCCCTTGCTGCCAAGCCTGACGACCTGAGTTTGAGCCCCAGGACTCAAATTCTAGAAGATAACTTGACTCTTGAAAATTACCCTCTGGGTCTTCATATGTTAGAACTGGTGCGTGTGCATGCACACAGAATAAATGTAAATTTAAGAAACAACAACTTAACGAGGGCTAAGGATAGAGCTCAGTTGGTACAGTGCCTGCACAAAGCCCTGGGTTTGACTCCCCAGCACCAAATAAGCCAGACATCATGGGAACAGTTGGGAGTTCAAACGCAAGCCAGGGCTACATGCGACACCATCACAAAACACCAAAACAAACAACTGAAAATCAAACTTTGTGCTTTTTTCTTCATAATGATACCGATTGATGAACAGCATCTATCAAACACAGGAAAATGACATAAAATAGTTCAAATCAGCCACGCTCCATCCCGGGACTGCACAGGACAATGTTCTCACTTGCTGTGTGCAGTGCGTATCCTCTGACACAGAAGGACGCACTCTCGCAGGGTGCTGACTCTGCGAGACGCCGTGTCACGAGGGAGGGAAAATATCCAAAGTCTGGAGGAACCGATGTCATATCAGACACCCAGACCTCCATCAGGCTCTTGATTACGAAGACGGGTGAGTTGATTTCCACCCACCAACCTTGCTCACACGAAGGAAGGGATCAATCTTCCATCTTCAAGACAAGCCTTTGATTCCACCATTAACATTTCCCACAAAGCCTCAATCAAATCAGATTATATATTTGCCTGGAATTTTGCTGCCATGTGTTAGATATGATTTATTTTTAGCTGTTGGGGGTGATGGGATTTGCGTTCACAGGCCCCGGTGAGAATAAATCAGTTCACAGCCCAGCCTGAGGTGTGGCCCGGGTTCACATGGAAGGAAGGTTGACCTGGGAGGATGGCAAACGGCCCGAACCCCTTGTAAGGAGTAAGACTAAGAGAGCGTGGGACCCAGCAAAGGGATAAAGCGACCAGCCAGTCTCGAAAAGCTGAGCCTTGAGGATGAACATCCGAAAGTCTGAGACGGAGGCAAGCCATGGTGCCTCCTTAGGGTTAGGGGTAGGATGACCCCCCCCACACACACACACACACCACTGTGCAGGATTCAGGGGCTACGAGCATCTGTTTGCTACAAAAGAGTGTCTGCACAGTGCTAGAACTCATCACATGTGAAAAAAGAAATCCAAAATACCTAAGAATTTGATCTTCGGTGTAAGAAGAGGCCAGTTGGGAGATTGCTTGCCTCACAGGCATGACAACATGACAACCTGGAATCGAGCCACGGAACCTGACACACTAAATGTGCCTGCTGACACCTGTAATCCCAGCAGGAAAAATAGAAGCTCAGAGTTATTCTCAGCTACACAGTGAGCTTAAGGATCACCCTGACATGCATGACACCCATCTCGGCAATATTTCCTTTTCAAGAGAGAGAAACAGCTCGTGGGTTGAGGGAATTGCTGCCAGGCCTGATGATCCAAACCCATGTAGTGGGAGAGAACTGGTTCACACAAGTTGTCCTCTGACCTCCACAGGCAAGCTGAGGCTCCGGAGTGGGGGAAGGGGGACGCGATTATTATCAATGAATTCATCTCAACTAGAACACCACACCCACCGGGTGGCTGGTGGCACACACCTTTGAGCCCAGCACTAGGGAGTCAGAGGCACCCAGATCTCTGTGAGTTCGAGGCCAGCCTGGTCTACAAAGTGAGTTCCAGGACAGCCAGGCCTACACAGAGAAACCCTGACTTCAAAAAATAAAAACAAAACAAAAACCCCACACACTACCCTTACCCAGGATTTAGAATGAAATACGTGCCATTTTGCCATTTGTATGCAAATTTAAAAAGTCTATTTTGTGACAGGATCCCAAGTAGCCACGGCTAACCCCATACTCTATTATACTCTAGTTCAGGGCTAGCCTTAAATTCTTGATTCTCCTGCATCCACTTCCCAAATGCTGAGCTTACAGGCATGGATCAAATTACCTTTTAGAAAAGCAGCATGATATGCAAAAGCAGGGACTCTTTTTCCCTATACATACAGACTATATATTCAAATGCCTTTATCGTTCCACTGTGCAGTTTCATACCCATAACAGCAGGCGTTGTTTCTGGTAGTCTACATAGGCATCAGTTAGCTGAGGAGTGCAGCTGAAGTCTGGAACTCCCTGTCTAGACCAGGGTGGCCCAAACACAGAGACCCCCTGCCTCTGCCTCCCTTAGTACTGAAATTAAAGGCGTCGTGCTCTGTGTGTTCCTATGACCCACGTGTCAGCTGCACACAAGCTAGATCACCTGGGAAGACACTGTCTGCAATGGGCTGGCCCGTGGGCGCAGCTCCAGGAGAACATCCTGCTGTTGGCAGCACCACGCTCCCTTCGGGGTGGTGTTGGTGACTCCTGCGGGTGAGAGGATACAGAGCTCAGGGCAAGCGGGCAAGCCTGTTCCTGTGTCCCTCCGAAACATACCCTTTCTCCCCGAAATCGCTTCTTGCCCGGGTATTTTTGTCACAGCAACAGAAATGAAACTAGAAAAGCAACCTTATCAGAGAGAGACAGACAGACAGAGACGGAGGGGGGAGAGGGGTGATTCTCTCTCTGGAGACATTTTCTAAGGAGCACATAAAGAGCTGTGAGATGCAGCAGGATCACCCATAGGTGTAGGATTGGTGTTAGACTAATCTCGGAGAAAGCATGTCTCTCGGGGCTACAAGGAATCCACTCAAAGCTCTTCTACGAGTGTTCAAAATGAAAGGAGGCTCAGGAGGCCCCGGAGAAGCCCGCAATCTGCCCAAATGTGCCACACAGTCTGGGCTGAATGACGGGGGATCTGAGCCCCACTTTTGAAAGAGCTGCAGAAACTCCCTTTCTCCTTTTAGCAACTTTCTTTCCTATGTCCTCATCCGCCAAACCATTGAATGGTAAAGCCACAAAGACGTGCCTGGGTGCACACACCCCCTCCCTCAAACACAGGCAAATCCTGTGGGCTAGAAGTATTCGTAGCCACACCTTTCCTAGGAAACCTAAGTCCTGTGGCTGCTGGGCGAAGTCACAAGGCTGTTCCAGGCAAACGCCAGCTCCCCAGGATCAAGGTCATACCTAGAGATGCAGAGAGTGGGGGTGCAGTGGGCGCTCGCTGCTTGTCTGAGGGTTCAAATCTACAGATTCAGCCGATCAAAGGCGGGACATATTCTTAAAAAGAAAAAATAGGGTCAGGGGGCCAGGGAGATGGCACAGCTGATGAGCCAGAACCCATGGAAAAGGCCAGAAGAGGTGGGGCGCCTATGATCCTAGCACTCCTGTCGATAAGATGGGAGAAGGAAACAGGAGACAGACCCATCCGGAATTGGAAACTCGTGCTGGCCAGGAATATTCAAGGCTGCAGAAATAAACAAGGCTTCCTGGAAGCCACCTCTGACCTCCACACAAGTGCTGAGGCACACGCACAGTAATTAAAAAAGAAAAAAAAAATGGTGTCAAGGCTAAAGAAATGATGCAGTAAGAAACCACTCTTGATGTAAGCAGGACTGGGATTCAGTCATACCGCCCGCTTCCACCAGAAAGCCGGGTGCATGCAAATACGTGCACCTACATTCGAGCATGAAAAGTGCACACACACTAAAGAAAGGGTGTTAGTATAACAATCTAGAGGTGGGTGTAGATTAAAAACAAAAACAAGGAGTTTGAGCAGCCTCAGATTCTGGTACCCTCAAAGGTCCAGGAACCTTCCTCAGAAGCCAGTTTTATTTCCACTAATGTATTTTATAATAACACCTATAAGTAAAATCAGAGCAAAGACCTTCTCCAGTTTATGTGAAATGATCTGAAAGCCAAAGCGAAACCTCCGTTAAGTACCACCTGACAATACCTCCGTTAGGTATGATCCTGTTTCCTTGGGGACTTTTAAACTCAACCTGCCTTCCGAGCTAACAGCGTGGACGCTGACTCACTCAAACACTAGCCAGCACTCCTCCAAGAAAAATCAATGGACATGCATCACAAGAGTTAGCAGTTTTGCAGGGGTACAATTAAAGCATGGCTCTTCCTTACCTAATTCTCAAATTAAAATTTTAAAAATCAAGGCGGGGGGGGCGGGGGAGAAGATGCACAGTAGGTAAAATGCTTACAAACCTGGGGACCTGAACTCAGGTTCCCAGCACCCACACTATAAAAAAATAAAAAATAAAGAATGTGAAAAGCAGAGTCCAATGAGTCTGGAGAGGTGCTTAGGGATTAAGAGAGGATACTATTCTTGCAAAGGACCTGGGTTCGGTTCCCAACACCCACTTGGTGGCTAGCAATCTATCTATCTGTATGTAACTCAAGAGCCAGAAGATTCATGACCCTCTTCTGGCCTCTGCAGGTACCAGGTGGATTTCTGTGAGTTTGAGGCCAGCCTGCTCTTTCAAAAAAAAAAAAAAAAAAAAAAATTTACTTCAAAATTAAAAATCATCAAACTCAGTCCGGTCTCTCCCACCCCTCAATGCTATGCACTAGCAATTAAGCAGCGCCAAAGTGCATGACCTCTTCTTGCTGGCACAAGTCTGGGACATGGTATTTGGTTTTCTCCCTGCCAATCCCTTTACACGTCGGGAGCAGATGTTGGCAAGTCCTTTCTTCAGATGACTTGGTTGCAGCCTTCCTGGTGACAGTCAGGATTGAGTCATACTTCCTGCAAGTTACACCAGCTCACCTCGCCTGAGTTCTGAGGGTTCACAGTTCCTTGGCTCATCTCTCACACCGTGAGTCTTAACCTGAGGTCATTTCCTGTTGGCCTCATGTATCACCTACTTGTAGAATTGGACTCTCGCTATGATGCCTGGAAGGATTCTAATTTGTCTTGGCCCCGGTCAGACTATACGCCCAGAAAGGAAGGATCTGCTGGCTCACTCACCAGGGCATTCCCAGAACCTGACCAACATTCGTGAGGTGATTGGACACCCCATTTCAAGGCACTACAAAATGAAGATAACTCCCCTAACCCGAAAGGTGGGGCTTTTATTTTGTATAAAGCAACTTAAGAACACCCAGAGTCTGGGCAGGGGTGCCCATCTTCTCCCCACCCCCCCCCAAAAAAAAAAAACACATCGTAAAAAAGGAATTGGCATTGTCTGAGTAGAGCGGCACACTCTTCTAGTCCAAGAGCTGGGGAGGCAGAGGCAGGCGGCTCTCTGAGAGTTAAGGCCAGCCTGGTCTACACTGTGAGTTCCAGGACAGCCAAGGCTACATAGTAAGACCTTGTCTTAAAAAAAAGCACAGTTACCATCCTTTCTCCCCAAGTCCTTGGGTTAAGGTAAAGGCATCACCCTACGCGTGGGCCATGGCGGAGAAGCAGGCAGCACCCGGGTTGGGGAAGGGCTGAGAAAGATGAGATGCCTTTCTTGTTCTCTGGGGAACCCTCCAGAAAAAGCCTTCTGTCAGTGTTCCTAGACAGGAAAAAGACACACAGGGATGTACAGCTGTCCCTCCTGGGCCAGTAGGACCCTGTTGAGTCCCCAGAAGGGACCGGCACCCAACATTATTTCCATTAACACTGTGGACAGTGCGGCGCTCAGGGCCTTAGCGCTTCAGCACCTTCGAAATGAATCCGGCGCCCCATCAGGGTCTGACTCTCCCGCTGGGTATGGAGGTACAAGGGAAGGGCTATTGATTGGGTCGGAGGAAACAATGGCCAACAAGCCTAAGTGCTCCTACCACGAGGAGGACCTAAAAGCCAGTGAGTGAAAACACACCCACGAGTACAGAGGTGTCTAAGTAGCTAAAAGCACTCGCTGCTCTTACAGAGGACCAGAGTTCGAGTCCCTGCACCCATGTGGCAACGCACAATCGGCTATATCCATCTTCAAGGGATCCAAAGCCGTCTTCTGGCCTCCTGAGGAACCAGGCACATAGATGCAGAAGGTTGAAGTATCTGTCCCCTGACCACATGTATGGTAAGGCTCAAGTGTGCCCACACACGTACACACACACACGCACGCACACGAACGCAAGCATGCACATTTGTGGGGGAGGCAGACAGACAAATTGAAAAGCTGGAGTGGCTGGTTTCTCCACAGCCTTGAGAATCTGTCCATGTATGGCGGCACCTTTGCTTATGGCTATATTCGGGCCTCATAACAGGTGGCCGTTCCTGAGAATCTTCCCCTGCAGGGCTCCAAATCATCCTTAATACAAAGCATGTCATGAGAAGACTCACTAATCACTGATTGAGAAAACACATTCCCCTGCATGAACGTTCCCTTCTTTCCCCTCTGATCTGAAAACACGTTGCTATTTTGGTCACCTACTGAGGATCAAAGATGGCCTAGAGTCAGAAGCACAGAACTGGGAGCCAAGGGCTTTCCATCTCTGCCAGGTGGGAATGGCTCTAGAACAAAAGGTTTTTGGGTGTTCGAAGGATCTGACGGAGGGTTTGTTCCAGTGAGGGGAGAGGTGAGTACCCTTTCTTCCTCAGGGTTTTCCAGATCTGATATTTAGGGCCTAAAGCACAAAGAATGGCAAGCAGGTAGCTGGCACTCCTGTCTATGGTGCAAACAGATCATCACTTACGGCACACGGCAAAGACAGGAGGAGCCACGCAATTTGCCACAGCAGTCTGCAATGAGGGTTACAGGACAGGAAATACACTGGCAGGACATGGAGCGTTCCAGATCCTGTACTAGAGGGATGGAACTGATGATGCTCAGGTGAGCATCCAGCCCATGAAACTGTTTTCCCCAATTTCCTTGCCATCTTTTTGCCGTTTCCCCCCTCCCTTAAGCATCCTTTTACAGTGGAGAACTGTAGTCTCTGTCAATTCTAATCCTCCGTCAACCCAGACCGTGAGGTTGCTAGTCACTCCATTTTAAAATGGTTTCTTTATTGTTATCATATGTGCACTGGTGTTTTTGCCTGCATGTATGTCTGTGTGGGGGTGTCAGATCCCCTGGAGCTGGAGTTATAGACATTGTGAGCTGTCATGGGTGCCGGGAATTGAACCCAGGTCCTCTAGAAAAGCAGCCAGTGCTCTTTACTGCTTAGCTCCCATTTTTTTTTGTTTTGTTTTGTTTTTTGTTTTTTTTTTTTTAAGGACAGATTTTCATGTATTCAAGGCTGGCTTCAAACTCATTATTAGCCAAGAATGACCTTCAACTCCTGCCTTCATCTCCCCTCCCCAGCACTGAAGTTACAGGCATATATCGACATGCTGGTTAGTTTTAGTTTTTTGTTTTTTCAATTTGACACAGACCAGAGTCATCTGGGAAGAGGGTTTTTTTTTTTTTTCGATTGAGAAAATGTCTCCATCAAATTGGCCTGATGTGGAAGGGGCCGGCCCACTATAGGCACTGCCAGTCCTGGGCAAGCACTCCTGGGTTAGTTACAGAAGAAAGCAGGCGGGCAAGCCGTCACAAACAAGCCAGTAAGCGGCATTGCTCCATGGCCGCCGCCCCAGTTTCTGCCACCGGGCTCCTCCACCTTCAGCCCCTACACTGAAGTCTCTTCAAGATGGACTACAAATTATGGACTCCCTCTGCAGACCAGGCTGGCTTCGAACTCACAGAGAGCCACCTGCCTTTGCCTCCCCAGTGCTGGCATGAGCTAGGCAGGCTTCCTAGCAATTGAGGTACATGCCGGCCCCTCTGCCCCTCCCTCCTGGGCAACCTTGCGTAACAGGATATGCTTTGTAATGCCCACATAGTTCTGACAGGCTGGGAGGCCTCTGAGGACACCCAGAGGCATCTGCAGCACCCATTCTCTCTGTCCAGGGCACTCCTCCCCATCAGGACTTCACCAAGCAAAATTCCCAAGACAGCTCCCCCCTTTTCTGCCTCTTTCCCTTGGGCTTCTCAGACTATGAAAAAAATCTGCTTACCTACCCAAAGAATAAAAACTGCAATTCTCCCGAGACAGGAACTTTTTGCATAAAACAGTGAAATTCCATTTTCCCCGCATCGTGATTTTTAGGTCACTACTTACTCAGCAGCCTTACAATATTGCGCTTAGATCTGAAAAGGTCTTCTCCCCTAACAGGCAGAGCAGTGCTGTGGTGACAAGGCCCCGCAGACATGTAAAAAGTAAGAGTCTGCAGTGAAAACAGGCTCTGAGGGATTTATGTACTTACCAAGGCAATGGACAGACCTTAACCTACCACCTAATCACGATTTGGTAATAATAAAGTCTTATATATGGGAACCACAAAACCCCAAAATAATTTATTTGGGTGGGGAAGGTTCAAGGCACAGGCTTCCCACAAGCTACCTTGGGTCACAAGCTACCTTGAACAGTCGGAGCTCCTCTGTCTGAGGAAGACCATGTCAGCTTTTTTGACTACAGAGGTGTGTTATCACTCGGGGTTTGGGGGGAGGGAGGGGTGGCTTAGTGAGAAAGTGTCCCCATAAGAAGCTGAGCTTTACAGCATGTGCTTATAACCTCAGGGACCGGGAAACAAACACAAGCACATCCGAGGAGCTCACTGCCCAGCCTAGCCTAAGTACAGAGCCTGTCTCAAAAGCAAGGCGGGGACTGAGAGACGGCTCAGCAGTTAAAAGCACTTGCTGCTCTTTCAGAGGACCTGAACTGGGTTCCCAGAACCAACAAAGTAGCTTGCAACATGCAGTTCCAGGGGAATCTGAGGCCTTCTTTTGGCCTCTGTGGGGACTGCACACATGGGAAGCATACACACACATGCAGACAGACAGTCGTGCACATAAAATACAAATAAATCTTTAAAACAGGCTTCTGAGGCCCTTTACATAAGCACAAACACAAGTATGTTCTCTCTCTCCCTCTCTCTCTCTTTCTATCTCTCTCTCTCACACACACACATACAGAAACACAAAAAAAGATGTGTAAGAACCATTGATTAGAAGTAACTTTAAAAAGCGCACAATGAATACATGTGCCTGCAGCTCTGTGTTCCATCCCTAGCATAAGAAAAGAAAAAAAAAAAAAAAAAAAAAAAGCAGGGTTGGGCAGGGCTGGGGTTCAAATACAATACAAATCCCCAGCAGAGGGAACCCAGAAATTCACAGAGTTGGGAAAGTGACTCAGCGTCATAGTGGTTGGCCAGCACGTACAAGGCCCTATACTCCTCCTTCAGCCCCAAGGCAGAGTGCAGATACTCACCCAGAGCTCTAAACACTACGCATTTGCCACGCAGTGGGCTGTAAGAGACCCAGGAAGCCTGGCAAGCAAGGCGACACAACAGGTGAGTCACGCATGCGCAGGGGAGCTGCGTTGCCCTGGCCTCCCGTGTAGGTTGCTCGGGAACCAGGAGGCCTCGGGAGCTGTGACGGCTTCCTCTCTAGGGTACAGACCGTTGCTGTAAGTCATTGCTGCCCGGTGGTGGTACCGGTGCCAAGGTGAACCGCCTGTGGGCTGGGCACACTACAGACTGAATTCCTCAGGCGCGGCACTTCAGCATCCTTACACCTGGGAACCGTGAGAGCAAGATGGCCTGTAGGCCGAACCGCTCACAGCTGCTTTGTTTTCCTTAGGTTTATGTATATTTTGGTAAGAGCATTGGCTCTTAATCTAAAAGCAAAAGAAGGCAAAACTTCATAAAATGCAATCGCATGCCAAGTCACCTTTTGCTATAATCAAATAGCAGAGCCGGAGAAATGTATGAAGTTCAGAACTTGATTCAGTTCACGGCGCTGGAAGCTACACACTTCAAGAGCATGCTGCCTGCTACTCTGCCGGGACTCTGAGGAAGAGCCTCCTGCTGCATCTTAACAGGGGGAGGCCGTTACTCAGCGAGATCGGAATAGCCTGTCCCGGGTCCCTCTCTTCCTTTCTTATAACCTGGTAGCCTCGCCTATTCTTTTTCCTCCGTGTTAATTCTGGCTGTCCTGGAACTCACTTTGTAGACCAGGCCAGCCTTGAACTCAGAGATCCGACTGCCTCTGCCTCCTGCGTGCTGGCATGTGCCACCATTGCCCAGCAACCCTCCTCGCCTTTTTTGGTAATATGGGAAAAGGGTGTGTCACTTTTTAGCCTACTCTGGCCTAGATTCATAATATAGTCCAGGCTGGCCTCAAACTTCTTGGCAATCCTCCTGCATCCGCCTCAGGGCTAAGTTACAGTTGTGAGCCATCACACCCAGCTCACTTAATCCTAGTTACCTTCAAACTAGCACTAACATATAGATTTGAAGATTGAATCCAAAATAACTTTTGGGGACATGTCCAAACTATGGCATACAAAACAATGACAAGAGTATATATTATGTAATACACACACACACACACACACACACACACACACACACACATATATATCAGCCAGGCATGGTGGCACATGCCTGTGACTCCAGCGCTTGGGAGGCAGAGGCAAGTAGACCTCTGTGAGTTTGAGGTCATCCTGGTCTACAAAGTGAGTCCAGGATAGCCAAGGCTACATAGAGAAACTCTGTCTCAAAAAACCAAAGAAAGAAGAGAGAGAGATAGAGGGAGAGGAAGAAAGAAAGAAAAAGAAAAAATCTTATTTGAAAGCTGAAGTTTTAAAGTCAGTTCCTGGATTAACAAGGTCCTATTCCTAGCCACCCTCACCTTGCTACTTCCCATATTAATCCATAGACAACATTATATTTGCTCTGCTTTTAATGTTGTAATTATTATTCAACATGAGCAATAAAGGGGCTAGGGAGAGGGCTCACTTGGCAAATTCCTTGCTGAGCAAGCATAAGGAACTGAATTCAATCCCCGGCACAAGGAAAAGCCAGACACGGTGACCAGTGTTTGTAGTCCCAGGGTTGGAAGGTAGACACAGGTACAGCTCTGTGGGCCACAAGCCCGTCACCCTGGCAGCCTCTGTGAGCCCTGGGTTCAATAGGAAACCTTGTCTCAAGTAATATACATACATACATACATACATACATACATAAGGTGGAGGGCTGGAGAGATGGCTCAGTCGCTAAGCGCCCTGACTGCTCTTGCAGAGCACCCACATGGCAGCTCACACGATCTGTAGCTCCAGTTCCAAGGTTCTCCATCTTCTGACATGGGTACCAGACAAGCACACATACATACAGGCAAAAAACATATATGAACACACACACACACTCAGAGTTAATAAATCTTTTTAAAAACAGGAAGGGAGACTGAGAAAGTCACTGGATTTCAACCTCTACCCTTCCCCCAATACATGCACTTTCACCTGTCTGCACATGCTGTGTATGCACACGCCTGAAACGCACACTTGAGACACACATACACACACACAGAGAGAGAGAGAGAGAGAATGTGAGCAGGAAAGAATGAATACCTGTAGCTGGGTGTGGTGTCTCACGTCTTTAAACCCAGCTGGAGGGAGGCAGAGGCAGACAGATCTCTTAGTTTGAGGCCAGCCTGGTCTACAGAGTGAGTTCTAGGACAGCCAGGGCTACACAGAGACCGTGTCAAGGAGAAAGGAGGAGGAAGAACTCCGGTAGTGCACTTTCCAGCATGTAACAACCACACTCTTCAAATTCGTTTTTTTCGGGTAAACAGGTTTGCTTTTTTTAAGTCAACACTTTTATTCTGAAGGACATGACTACCGCACATTTATCGTGTCTAACTTTATCCCTCTTGACCAAATCGTTGCAGAAGAAAAAGACAGGACAGCATGAAACTTCAGAAAATACACCAGGGCTTAAGGCACACTGAGCCAGAAGCGGATTCTGGGTTCAAGAAGACAGAACAGTTCAGATCGCACTTATTAAGGATGCCATGGAGCCATTACAGAAGTGGCCGTGTGACTGTGATAGCCGGCGTTTCATTAGCTCTGGTTGCTTTCTGAGGGAAGCAAACACTAAAATAAAGAGATATCAGAAGTTGACTGCACTGCACGTTGGGCAAGCTGTCATTAGTTATTTGGCAGCAGCGCCAACTACAGGGAAAGGCAGAGCCAGCGGGAGCCTGCCCCGGAAGATGGTAAATGCCACACAATACAAATCTGACCCAAGCTGGAGTGGGCTCGGAAAGTCTGATGGCACAGGACTTAGCACAAGGAAATTTACAGGAAGACGGGAATGAATGAAGACAGGTGAAGAGAGCTGGAGAGAGGGGCCCCACCTACCTACCTTCCAGGGGCTTGTCTTCGCCTTCTTTGTTGGCCTTGGCTTGTTGGGCTCTCCCGGTATTACTCCCTCTCATCAACAGCAATCGATATACTCCCAACCAGAGAGAGCTCCATCTCCTCCCAGGTTCTAAGCACTCCATACCCAAGCCATCACCTGCCATGCCTGGATACCCTGCACACAGGGATCATTCACATCCCAAGAAGAAGAGAATGAGACCTTGTCGCTCATAAGAATAATAACAATTTAAAACTCATGAACTGTTTATTTCTAGACTTCTCCATATAGTATTTTCAGAGCATGTTCAGCTACAGGTAACTGAAGCCAGAGAGCGAAACTGTGGATGAGAGAGACTACTGTATCGTTAGCAAAAACCTCCACCACATCAACCAGCCAAAAACAGGTTTACACTACACGCTAATAGCTATAAATTTAAGAAGATATTAATTGCAGAGTAGATTCTCCAGAGATCCGCCTTTTGCTTGTTTACCATAATTCTTACTAACAGCAGCATACCAGAGGCTTAAAATGCAAATCTCACATGCAAATACCACATCCTTTCAGTGATGACTTTTTCCCCCTCCAAAGGGGCAAAAATAAAAACCAAACAGAATCCTTAAGACTAAATTTTCCCAAGTGTAATTTTCATACATTGCCCACAGCAGCGCAGACACTATAATCATTAAAGAAAACAGGTTCTTACGTTCCACTCCTAGGCATAGGCCATAGAGAGCGACTCTCACACAGGAGAACCAAGGCAAAGTGGAGTGTTCTCGTGACAACAAGCTCGTGACAGCAACCTCTGTGACCAGCCCAGTAGATGGAGAACAAAGAAGTATGCATGCCATACAAAAAAATAAAAATAAATCACTCCAAGCAGACCCAGACACAGTTCAGTCAGCTCCGGCTGCTCTTCTGGAGAACCCAGTGTGATTCCCAGCACCCTCGTGGTGGCTCACAACTATGACTCTAGTCCCAAAGGGGATCCAATGTCCTCTTCTAGCCTCACAAGCACCAGGCATGCATGTGTATAGACCTAACATAACATAGCAGCCAAAATACCTATACACATAAAACAAATAAAATTTTAACATCAATTAATTTTTAAAATTTAGTTAATTAAATTTTTTAAAATGATTAATCAAATTTAAAAAACTAAAAGTGACTACAAAGACCTCTGAGTTGCACCTGAAACTATGAAACTTGTAGGAAAACGTAAGTATAAATCTTTATGACTTGGATTACAGAATAATGTGAAATACAAAAGACAAAAGCAAAAATAGATAGGCTCCGCCGATTTACTACTTCTGAGCTTTAAAAACCAATACATAAAAAAACATGAGATAACGAATGGAAGAAAATAATAAAAAATCAAGTGTGTGATCAGAACCTAATACTCAGAGGCTGGGAAATAGCTTAGTGGTTCTGAACCTGCACTGCTCTTCCAGGGGACCTGAGTTCAGTTCCCAGCACCTATACTGGGCAACGCACAACTCCAGTTCAAACGGATCTGATGCCTTCTTCAGTCCTACCCAAGCACTGGCATTCATGTACACACACACACACACACACACACACAAAGACACACAAAGACACACACACACACACACACACAGACATACTAACATGCACATAAATAAAAATTAAGATAATCTAGCATCCAGAACACACAGAAATAAACACACACACACACACACACACTTTCAACTCAAATGTAGCCCAATTAAAAGCCAGACAAAGGATTAGAATAGAAATTTCTTCAAAGATGATATAAGAAATGCCAACAGGCACATGAAAAGATGTTCAACATTTTAAGCCATTAGGGAAATGCAAATCCAAACTACTTCACACCCTCCAGGGCGGTTAGAATAAAAAGAAAATGAGGCGCGTTGGCAAATTGGAGCCCTCACATTCTGCCAGAGGGAATGGTACACTGGAAAACAGTTTGGCAGTTCTTCAGCGGCTTGAGCAGAGGAATTTCACATGACCCCACAACAAGTCCACCCTGGGGAATAACTCTAAAAGAACTAAAAACAAATGTTGTCAGGACAGCAGGGATCACGTAGAGAGATGCTGTCTCAAAACAAACAAACAAACAAACAAACAAACAAACAGAGAAAACCCAACAAAACCAAAAAGAATGATGTATGGATGTTCACAGCACCAGTGTTCATTACCAGAGCTGAAAGAACCCAAGAGTCCATCATTTGGTAAATACAATGTCAATACAATAAAACACCACTCAGTCACAAAGAGGAATGGAGAAGTGTTCCATGCTGCAACACTGACCCTCACAATTGATATGCTGGGCAAAAGCAGCTGCTGTAGTTTGCTCTACTGCTGTGATAAAACACCGGCCAAAACCAAGTCCAGGCAGGCATGGGTTCATTTGGCTTACACCAAGACAGAAACTCAAGGCAGGAGCTTACATCAGGAAGCACAGAGGAACTCTGCGTCCTAGCTTGCTTCCCAGGGCTTGCCCTGCTGCCTTCTTACACAGCCATCTGCCTAAGGATGGTACCACCCACAGTGGGCTGGGCCTTCCCAAAGCCATCATCCATGTAGAGAATGCCCCACAGGCCAGTCTGATGGAGGCAATTCCTCATGTGAAGCACCCTCTTCCCAGGTGTCGGGTTGACAATTAAAGCTAACTATGACAGAAGCCAAACACAAAAGGCCACATGTTTATTGTACAATAAATAGCTACGTTACGCAATGTGCTGAACTGGCAAATCCAAAAAGACTAGAAAGTAGACTTTCGGTTCCTTGAGGCTCAGGGGTGACTACCATCCGGCACTGAGTTTGTTTTGGAAATTGTAAATGTTCCGAGGTCAGCTGCCAGTGGATACCGGTGGAACAGCCTTGGCACGCCTTGTAATTGTTTAAAGAGTGAAAGTTCAAAAGCAAAACAAAACAAGAAAGAAGGGGCTAAGCCTGGTGGCCCACACCTTTAATCCCAACACTGGGGGGGGGGGGGAGCAGCACTCGGACTACTGTGAGCTCCAGGTTGGCCTGGTCTGCTACATATAGAGTACCAGCCCAGCCAGGGCTACACAGCGAGAACTTGTCTCCAAAAACAAAAGTGAACTTTAAGCTGGATGCGATAGCTCATGAATAGCACTAGAAATCCGGTGCTTCGGAGACAGCAGCCATAGAATCATGGTGAATTTGGGGCTACATACTGAGTGTCAGGACAGCCAGGTAAAGGAAGGGAGAAAGAAGGGAGAGAAAGAAGAGTGAAGGAAGGAGAGGTGGATGAATGGCAAGAAGGAGAAAAAGGGGGAAGGAGAGAAGGAAGAGAAAAAAAAGTAAAATTTGTGGTATGGAAATTATAACAGTTTAGAGTAGCAGCCACTGGAGACTGTCCTGGGCGGTAGTGTGCCCAGGAGGCTTGGGGTGGGGATGGGCTCTCGGCTACCAGAGCTTGTGCTCTTCCACTTCTGAAGCCGGGCAGGAGGACTCTGAGTGGCTGCCCCATAGCTACTCCCCATTCAACACATTGCCACCTGCCTTCAGACACAACGCACACGATTAAATTTGAGTTTTTTGAACGATAGCATTCTTAGCAAATTCTTTGGGTTTTGTTTTGCTTTTTCTAGACAAGGGTTCACTACGTAGACCAGGCTGGCCTCAAACTCGGAGACCCACCTGCCTTGGCCCCCTGAGTGCTGGGATTAAAAGAGTGTGCCACTCTACACAGCCGCTGGGTGGACTGCAGATTTTCTCACTATAATGTATTCTTACTATTACTGTTATTATTCATTACTGTTGCAAATGTGTACGATGTGTGAATGAGTGGGAACGGATGCTGTCCTCCCACCATGTGGACTCTGGTGATCCTTAGGCTTGACAGCAAGTGACCTTAGCTGCTGAGCCACCTCCCTGGCTCCAAGTCATGTATTTTTAAAGCCTTGACTTAGAAGATATCCTTAGGTGATTACAGCTTCTCATCTAGGCCCCACCGCATTTTTGAATCTGAATATTCATGCAATTACACACCCAAGTACCCTTTCTGCAAGATGCAACCCAGATAGAGACACTTTCTAAAAACAAAGTTTCCCTCAAGATTTAAAACAGCTGTAAGGTAATCTAAGATCGTATCTATGCTTCCTCTTTTGCCAAAGAATGGCAAAGGAAGATGGCATTGACTTCCAACTTAGGTCAATATCTTTGATTTATATCATTTCTGGGCTACCTGCTCCAGAAATGTGTCATTCCAGTAAACACTTCAGGACCTTTATATGAGGAAGCAAGTGACCGGAGCTGACCCCTCAGCTCCTCTGCCACTGATGATGTGACTGAGTTTGAACAGCAACAGTTACACATGCAAATGAAGATGATAGGAACCTCACTTTGAAGGGTATCTATAAGGAAGAAATGAGACATTTGGAAGGTAAAGTCCCAGTCCATCACTGCAAGGAAGTCAAGGTTAGGATTCAAAGCAGCTAGTCACATCCACAGTCAAGGGCAGAATGAATGAATGAATGAACGAATAAATGCATGCATACTGCTCAGCTAACTTTCTTTCCTTTATAAAAAAAAGATTTCTTGTTGTACAGTGGTAGTGTTTGCTTTTCATCCCAGGGCTTGGGTGGCAAAGGCGGGCAGGATGGTTGCTCTGGGACAGGATCTCTCTACCGGCTGAACTCAAACTCCCAGAGATCCACCTGCTTCTGCCACCACAACTGGTTCTATTTGTATTAGGTACATCGGTGTGTGTTTGTGTGTAGGTATGTGCACATGAGTGCAAGTGCCCGCAGAGGCCAGAAGGGGGCTTCAGATTTCCCTAGCGCTTGAACTACGGCTGTAAGCTGCCCTACACAGGTCCTGTGCAGTACAAACTCAACCCCTGCACCGTATTCCCTGCCCCCCTTTCCTCTTTTACATAGCCCAGGACCCAAACCCAGGAAATGGTGCCACTCACTTTTAGGCTATATCTTCCCACATTAATAGATACAATCAAAACCATCCACCACAGCCGTGCCCATAGCCCAACAGGATCTAACTCCTCGAGGGGACCCCTCCCAGGGGATTTCAGACTGTGCCAAGTTGACAAGTAAAACCAACCAACGCAATACACTTGTGTCAGGTGCTTTTCCATCGCTGTGACAAAACTCCGTGACCACGGCAACTTATAGAAGGAAGGGGTTATTTGGGCTTATGGTTCTAGAGGGATAAGAGTCCATCGCCATCATGGAAAGGAAGCGTGGGAACAGGCAGGCATGGCAGCTGGATGGGCTGAGAGCTCACATCTCAAACCACACCAGGAAGCAGAGAACAAACGGGGAATGGCTTATGGCTTTGAAGCCTCAAAACCCGCCCCAGTGACATGCACCCTTCAGCAAGGCTGCACCTCCTAACTACCCAAACAGTACCACTACTTGGGGGCCAAATATTCAAATGTCTGAGACTATGATCGGACATCTCACTGAAACCACAACCATGGTTAGCACACTGAATCTGTCCTGCTGGAGTGGACCTCACACGTTGGCCGTCTGTGTTTTCCCTTTGCCACCAAAATCGAAGCAATGCTGTGAGTAAATGTCCACACACACAAATGCATCATCTTAATTAAATGTTTATACACTTAGAAATAAGTTGGCTTCATCTCTTTCCCAATTTTCTCCTCTGCATGCTAAATCATAATCTTCTCTAAACTGTTTCACAAAAATATCTAATAAGAAACTCATTTCAAAAATTAAAACTAATGAGGAGGTACGGAATGCTGCAGGCTTAAGCTTATTAATATAATTGATGGTTCCATTTCTGCATCCAGTACCCACTGGTTTCTGTAACAACGGCCAGCAGTAATGACTTATATTTTAGGCCTGAGGTTTCTGTAAAGTCAGTGGACTGGAGAAAGACAGATGTGCTTATCAGCTCCACCAACAAGCTTAGAGGAGTGGCAAATACAGCCAGTAAGGGAAGCAAAACTCAGAGCTGATTGGATGGATCAGAAATCAACAGTGGAAAAAAAAAAAACCTGCTAGCTTTCCCACCCCCATGACAAAATAGCTGTCATAAACAACTTTCAGAGAGAAAGCATTTATTTGGGTTTACGGTTTCAGGGGTTCTTGCCACGGTTTGTTGGCTCCATGACAGTAGGAAGATGAGACAGTCCAGGTTAACCACCTCCTGCTAGACAGACACCAGAGAGAGAAAAGAGACCAGGGTCCAGGCATGACCTTTAAAGACCCAGCCTCGTGGGACCTCCAGCAAGGTCCCACCTAATAAGGCTTCCAGAATCTTCCAAAAGAGAATATGGAGAACATTTTCTCTTAAAACCATAGCAAAGTCCGAGTGTACATGGCTGCCTCTTCAGGAACGTGGCGATGCATCTCTGAGAGTAGAGCTTGAGCTGAGGCAGGGCACAGCACAAGACGCTGATGTCACCGTTCACGGGCTGTGCATCTACCCTACGGGATCGCCTTTTGAACAAGGCTCAGAAAATGATGGCCCACAGGCCAAACCTAACCTTCCACGTGCTATCATAGTCTTCTACTGTATTTCTTTTTTCTTTTTGTTTTGAGACAGGGTTTCTTTGTGTGTAGCCCTGGCTGTCCTGGACAGTCTGTAGACCAGGCTGGCCTCGAACTAACAAAGAGCCCCTGCCTCTGCCTCCCGAGTGCTGAGATCAAAGGTGTGCACCACCACCACCACTGGGCTGTCATACAGTCTTTGAACCACAAATAAACTTTACTTAAAAAAAAAAAATGCTTGGAAAGAAAAAAAACCAAAAGAAGCTGGGGGTATCAATCAGAAGGCAGATGGCTTGCCTGGCATTCATGAAGCCCTGGGTTCCATCCCCAGCACCACACAACCCTGTTATGGTGGCACACTCAACATCCAGGGGGCAGAGGCAGAACGATCAGAAGCCCATCCCGGCTACACACCAAGTTTGAGGGCAGCATGAGCTGAGACCCTATCTCAAGAAAGAAAAAGAAAAATCATGTCTATTGGCATATGAAAACTATCTGAATTCAACTGGCAAACTAATGCCGCCTCTCTCTCGTGTATAGTGTATGTCTATTCTGTCACAAAGTTGACCGTTGGGTCAGTTGAATTGAGATACTTCATAGCCTACAAGTCCAAGACCATGCTAGACTCTACAGAGAAAGTTACCTGAACCCTGCCAGGATGCTGTGTTCAAGATATTTGTTCTTTTTTTTTTTTTAAGTTGTTTTGTTTGTTTTTGAGAAACCAGCTCACTCTGGAGATCAGGATGGCATAGAACTTACTGTGTCACCCAGATGGGCCTTGAACTTGGCACAACCCTCCTCCCTTAGCCTATATACCTGCAAAAACATAACAATCTCTCTTTCATCATCTACCATTGAGCTATGGCCCTAGCCCCACCCCCTTTTTTTTTTTTAAACCATGAAGACAGAGTCTTACTGTGTAGACTGGGCTAGTCTCACACTGATATCATCAGCAGGCCTCTACCTCCAGGTGCTGGGATTTTGGGCATATCCCACCACACCTACCTCACATTCAATATTTTTTGAACAAGGTATTTCAAAAAAATTTTTTGAGACAGGGTCTTACTATATAGCTCTGGCTGGCCTGGAACTTGATATTTAGACTAGACTTGCACCAAACTTACAGTGATCCCCCGCCACCGCCTCTCCAGTACTGAGATTAAAGGTTTGTGCCATCATGAAAATGTGAAGATGCCATGAGGTGTGTGGTGTCTGCCTGTATTGGTGATCTTGAGACAGGGTTGCTCTCTAAACCCAAACCTCACCATACAGGCGAGGCCGGCTGGCCAGCAAGCTCTCAGGCTCTTCTTGTCTCCACTCTCCCCATCCCAGTGCTGGGGGGTGCATGGCTATACCTGTCTGGCTTTTTCCATGGTGGGGGGAACTGCACTCAGGTCCTCACGCTTGCATACCAAGCTCTCTTACCTACTGAGCCACTTCCCTACTAGTGCCTTTTGAAGGGTAATTACACAGATGGACCTCGGGAACTGTGAGGGAGAGGAGACAGTTGAGTAAACCGAGTCAGTAAAGGAGCTGAACTGGGATAACAGTCAAGTTTTTCCTGAGATTTGTATCGCAAAAGAAGGCGACTGGGTGGGGGTGCAGCCCAGGAGGTGGAACACTGGAATGGCACGCACCATTCCCGGTCCAGTGCCATCGTGACATACGCCAGGCATAGTGGTCCATGCCGACAAGCCCAGCGCTCATCAAGGCAGGAAGATCAGAAGCTCAGGGTCATTGTGGCAGTTTGAATGAGAGTGGCCCCCACAGGCCCATATACTGAAATACTTGGTCTCCGGTCAGTAGAACTGTTTGGGAAGGATCAGGAGGCGTGTGCTTGCTAAATGAGGTGTGTCACTGCGATGGGCTCTGAGGTTCTCAAAAGCCCACGCCATTCCCAGTTAGCTCCTGCTTGAGGGTCCGATGCAAACGCTTAGCTACTGCTGAGTGCCAGGCCTGCCCGCCCGCCGCCATGCTCCCCACCACGGCAGCCATGGACTCATCCTCTGGACCTGTAACCCCCTACAGACTCTTTCTTTTATAAGTTCCTTTGGTCACAGCAATAGAAAAGTAACTAAGACAGTCCCTCTCACCTAAATAGTGAGTTCCTGTAGCTAGCCTGAGTTACACGAGACCCTATACTAAGGGGAAAAGAAGGGGAAAGCGGGGCTAGAGAACTGGCTCAATGGGTGAGAGCCCTTGTTCTCGCAGAGGACCTGGCTGGAGTCCTAGAACCCACATGGTGGCTTACAACCATCTGTAGTTCCAGTCCCAGGAGATCCAACGCCCTCTTCCGACCTCCATGGATACCAGGAGTACACACAGTACATGCATGCACGTGCAAACAAAATACTTGCACGCAAAAATAACAAAATAAATAAATCTGAAAAAAATTAAGGGAGAGAGGAAATGAGACTATGGCTCTGTGGTACAGTGCTTGTATTTAGCATGTTCAAAGGCCTGGATTCCATGCCCAGAAATGAGAAAAAAAGAAAAAGGAAGCAAGGAAAAGAAATTATTGTAATTGGCAAGTAAAGCTATTTATTTGTTTGTTTGTTTGTTTGTTTTCAAGATAGGGTTTGTCTGTGTAGCCGTGGCTATCCTAGACTTACTTTGTAGACCAGGCTAGCCTTTAACTCACAGAGATCCGCCTACCTCTGCCTCCCGGAATGCTGGGATTACAGGCGTGTGCCTCTGCACCTGGCTTGGCAAGTAAATTTATAATAAACAATTTTTATTACTATACTCAGTAAGGACTGACCTTAAAAGAAAATATGTTTTACTGCATTTTATAAGTGTATATGCATATATATATAATACTTGTATTTTGCTATATGGTTATATTTTATATATAACATATTATATATAACACATATTATATATAAAATGTTATATATAAATGTAACACATTATATATAAAATGTTATATATAAATGTAACACATTATATATAAAATGTTATATAGAAATATAACACATATATAAAATACACCGTAACCATGATATGATGTATTTATATTATATAACATATAATATATTTGTATATTATATATTTACATATAATATATTATCTATAAAGAGGCACACTAAAAGAGGTCTTCTCTGCAACCAAGGGATACCTCAGCTATAACAAGAACCCTATTAGGAAAAGCAGGATTATTTTTAGGAGTAGGGCTCTAGTTACACAAAATAAGGGAAGGACACCTCCTGCCAAATAAAGCGTGCTGAACTCTTTCCTCACATAACTACCGGAAATAGGCATGGTGTGGCTTAAATAAGGGGAAAAGTCTATAAATAAAAAAGAAAGGAGAAAAAAACAGTACCCCCCAAAACAAAAAAAACAGACAAACATACTAAACTCAGAGCGTGCGCACACACGCACGCACACACACACACACACACACAGGGACAGCTATAGCGTGCCTGCCTGGCGCACACGAGGCCCTGCACTGCACGATGAACTTACCCTGGACTCCCTCACAAAGTAGTTTAACGAGCGGCTTCACAAGGCGCGGCCACCTGTTACGCTGTTATTTTGGCCCATCTATTTTCAAAGGCAACCTTGACACCCAGGCCGGAGACACACCACCATAGCAACAGAAGCGGCGGGGTGCTGGAGAACGAATTTTAAAAGGAGTGACTTATAGCCCCTGCCGGGCTGGAAATAAACAAATCCTTGGCGTTTGTTCCTGTGACACTGTGACACGCATTACCACCTGGCAAACTTGGAGTCGGGTCTTCCCACCAGCCACTTGGGGAGCAGACACTCCCAAGATGTCGACCGCACCGCAGGCTCCCCCTAAAGGGGAAATTCTAACTGCTGAATTTGTGTGTGCACATGTGCATCGTATGTGTGCACGTATGCGCTCGTGTGTCTGTGCAGGCTGGAAAGCCAGCAGTTGACAGCAGCTGTTTTCCTCTGTTGTCCCACCTTAGTTTGGGGGACCGTTTCGACACCGAAAGGGGAGCTCACAGGTTCAGCCAGACTAGCTGCCGTGAATCCCGAGGAGCCTCCTAGCTGCACCTCCCCACTGCTAATGTTATCACACTTGGGGATCACATCCTGTACCCCAAGTCAGGCCTAACCGCCCAGCCAAAGAGCCAACCTAAGAGTGGAAAGCAGCAAAAGGAGACTCGTCAAATGAGGTCACATTGGAAAGAGGCTGGCTCGTTTCATGGGCTAATTGGGGGGCAGGACCTGACTTTGGGCACTAGTGTAACACTGGGATTACTGGTGAGGGCTACCAGGACTGAAGGGAGAGGCTAGAGGCTAAGAGGACTTGTTGCTCACCCAGAGGACCTGGGTTCAGTTCCCGAACCCCACCCGGTGGCTCCAACTCCACAACTCCAGTTCCGGGGAATCTGATGCCCTCTTCTGACCTCTGAGAGCACCAGGCACGGGGTACAAATACATGCAGGCAACACACTCATAGACACAAATCAATCTTAAAGAAAACAGCAAGGGCCCCCACTCCCAGACTTTTCTTCGAGAGCTGGGGATGAATACTCAGGTCTTCTTGTTTCTGCAGCAGGCACCTGAGCTACTGAGCCAGCTACTCCGTCCCCGAAACGCAAGGCAGTTTCAAAGCTGAGTCAGACACACATACACACGCCAAAGAAGAAACAGATCCTAGTACGGAGACTGGCATGTCACACAGGCCCTGCTGTCGCTGGCAGTCCCCACCAGGGGACAATGACTTTCCTCCCTTATGTTTGCTCAGCAGGCTGTGTGTCTCCAGTGACCAGTGCCCTGGGCAGACAAAAAAAAAAAAAGCACTTTGTTGTTGTTTTGTATTGCTTTGGGGCAGTGAGGAGAGGACACTGGGGACTCGTTCTCACACAGGCTAGGCAAGGTCTTGAGAGCTGAATCAGAGAATCTAGGCTTGGGTAAACTGAGCCCTTAGTAAATGAAATCAGAGCTGGCACAAGGTAAGGCCTCGCTCTCTTAACAACCTGTTCTCCCTGCAACCGGAACTGGAAGGCCCAGCTGAGGGGAACTTGGTTGGCTCGGGGGAGACAAAATTCAACGGTGTTGAGAGAAATAAAATCGGGCCAACAAGAGCAGAAGAAACTTCGCCCTTTTTGATGATGTTTCTCCTCCAGGGTGATCCTTTCCCTGGGAGGGGGCAATTATCAGGACTCAGGACGTCCACATTGCAAGGTGTGGCTGAGTAGCCACCCAAAAAAGCTCCAACAAAAGCAGAAAGCAAATCTCGCCGGGCATGAGCCGCACCCACAGGCGTGTACCGGGTGAAGCTTCCAGTCTGTAGCTGCAGTGGACAGCTCCTACCCCTGCCCACATTCCAAGAAACACCCAGGGCAGATCTGAGCCTAGCCGGGAGCAACACAGCTCAGCTCCTGCCTCAGAGCTGCAGTCCTGGGGGTGGGGGGTGGGGGGAGGCACTTCCTAGCTGTATCATTTTTTACTTTGTTCTTAGTGTAAAAGGCAAGCCCTAAGCCCTAGCCTTTGGGTAAGTTCTTCCTCTGAGTCTCCAGCAGAGACTATAGGCCAGGACAACCCAGAGGAGAAAGCCACTCTACAGATGAAAAATAGATGAAAACGGGATACAGTGTCCATGAGGCAGGCGATTTGGCTGCTTTTGATCTCGGAACCAGTAGGGAACTCTTATCTTTAAGAAAATAAAATAGCTGGGCCAGAGACATGATGACTCAGTGGTCAAGAGCACTTGCTGCTCTTGCAGAGACCAGGTTCAGTTCCCAGCCCCTACTCACAGACGCCGCCTCCAGTTCCAGAGCATGCCGAATCCTCTTACCGTCTCCTCAGGCACCAAATGCACACATGGCACACTCAGGGGAACTTACTTGATACATGCGCCATCAAAAACATCCATACCCATAAAATTAACAGATAAAGATTTAATTAATTAATCAACCAAAGTGGCCGTGATGCCTTGTAGTCCCTGTGCTCAGGAGCCTGGGGCATAATGTGATGCCAGCCTGGGCTACAGAGAGTTCAAGGCTCACCTGGGCTACATACAGAGATCCTGTCTCACAAATAAAATAAAAACCAAACTAGAATAAACGAGTAAGAACAAACAATGATTCCGACAGGCAGAATCAACACTGAGAGGGAGAGATGGGAGAAGGGGGAGAGGAGGAAGGGGTGGAGGAGAGAGAAAGATAGGGGTAGGAGGAGAGAAGGAGGCAGGTGGGGGAGATAAAGACAGGCTCAAGCAGGAGTGTGAGCAAGAGGCTAGGCAACTCTCTAAATAATGGCCAATTTTAAACACACACCCCATCTCAGAAGGGTTTTTCTTGAGACGCCAAAAGGGGATTACTCCATTTAGACAACTAATAGCCTAATTATTATTATTATTATTATTATTTTGTAACGGTAAAAGCAACTCCCAAGCTCTTTTTCAGCCAGATCTTGGCAAGAAAACACATCTAAATACAACCATATCTGCTGCCCCCGGAAAGTCACCCTGCCCCAAACCGTAATTACACTTGGCTATGTCCAAATTTCTGTCACAACACAGCCCAATAGAGGTGCCTATTAGAGTTCTCATTCGGACACGCTGCCTTCGTGAGAGAGGGAAAACATCCTAACCAAAAAATAATAATAACAGGGCTTTCAAGCCAGGTGTGGTCGGTCACGCCTGTGATCCCAGCTGAGACCGGAGGGTTGCAGAAAGCATGAGGCCGGCCTGGGCGGCAAAGTTCTAGACCAATGTGTGTTACATGGCAAGATCCTACTGCAAGGTTAAAAAAAAAAAAGCACAGGTGAACTGCAGAGATGGCAGTTTAAGAGCACTTGTTATCCTTACGGAGGACCCCGGTTCAATTCCCAGCACCCGGATGGTAGCTCACAACCACCAGTAACTTCACTGCCAGTGAGTGGGTCCAGTGCCCCCTTTTGACCTCCATGGCTACCAGCCACAAAGGTGGTGCCATGTATGCAGGCAAAAGGTTCATACGCGTAAAATAAAAATAAATTTTAAAAATAATAATATTTTAAGGAAAAATAAAAAAATAAAAGAATTTGTCCTCATCCTCAATAGCCTGAGGTGAGGTCTCTAGGTTGCATGGCCTGACTCACGCCCCAGGAACCAAAAGCGCCCCAAGTTACCAAGCTTTCTGCCGTGGGAGGGTTAGATAACCACTTCCTTATCTGTCAACCCATGTCATTAAGCAAAGGAGCTCTTTTCACAGCTTTCTTGACTGCTGAGAAAACCACGCTCAGCACCCAGGGGTCGTGAAAGAAGGTGAGCTTGCGTGTGCTGTCACTGCAGAACAGGGCAAACTCAGCAAAACCTCCCTAAGAGAGGTCACCAGCACACCGAGCCCAGCCAATTACACATTCCAACAGACATGCCCAGTGGGGCTCAGGCACAGGTTTCCCTTGTGGCAACTCCTGTCTTTAGGAAAGCCACCTGTCCACAAGCCGTAAAGCCATGGCGGCCGAGGGTTGGAGGAAGGAGGACCTCAGTGTGTGTGGTCCATACACACTTCAGTGGCACACGCCTTATAGTCCTAGCTAAGGTGGACAGCTCCCCAGCCCGGGAGCTCAAGACCAGCCTGACCACATGGTGGTGCACACCTTTGATCCCAGGGGGGCAGGAGCAGGCATATTTCTGTGAGCTTGAGGTCTATGTAGCAGATTCCAGACCAGCCGAGGTAAAACAAGACCAACCTGGATAACAGTGAGACCCTAACTCGAAAAAATCAGGGGAAGAGGAGAGACAGGAGAGATGGCTGAGCAGCTTGGTGAGTAAAGGCCCCCTTCCCCCGCCCCCAAACATGACAAACTAAATTCCATCCCAGGGATCCCACAAGGTAGAAGAGGAGAACCAATGCCTGCAAGTTGACCTCTGACCCCCTACCACACATACATACACAATAAAGTAACTGAAGTGAAATGTAATGAAAATTGTAATATCCAACGATGGGCTTAAGATGTAGCTCAGAGATATGCACAACTTTCTGGATCCTCAGCACCACCAAAATAATAGTAATAATCATGAAGAAGAAGAAGATGATCCTGATGATGATGATAGGAAAGGGGGAAAATAAAAAATCAAGATTTCTCCACGAACCCTCACTGGGCTTATCAACCAACTCCAGGGGCAGGCCCCACGCCCAGGAGTAGTTGGCACACACAAAACAGACTTCACATTTTGTTTTGTAGTGGTAGGTTTTTTATTAATTGGTTTTTTGTTTGTTTTTATTCTCTCTTTCTCTTTTTCTTTTTTTTTTTTCTTTTTGTTTTGAGAGAGAAAGGGAGAGAAAACTTGAAGTTGGGTGGGTAAAGAGGTGAGGAGGATCTGGTAGGAAATGGGGGAGGGGAAGGAATGTGATCAATATAGTGTATGAAAATAAAGAATAAAATAAAAACCTAGCGAGGACCCCGATGACTGGCTAGTGAATCAAAAGCCTTATTTGTAGACATCATCCAGAAGGACAAGAGAAAAAATGTTACAATGTTCATGTATTAATGAGCCATCATACTGACTCAAATTATTTTTCTCTCCCGAGTTAAACATTTATAAAATTCTAAGAAAATAAGGTAACATTTTAACCGCACTTCCTTGCTGAGAAAAGGAGTCCAGATAATGTCTGTTTCTACCGTGTACAGGAATAAAGCATTAAGTCTAATCAAATATTCTGCCCTCCACTTTAGAAGAATACTTGTCAGTACCAAGTCTGCTTGTCTGAAATACTTCAAAATTTCATGGTATTTCTTTCTTATTTTAGTTAAGTGTGTTGAAGCCAATGTACTTTTTTTTTTTTCTGTTCAAGGAAAATATAGCAGTTCCTCTGAATTAAAACAGTAGCACTTTTGGCTACTGTTACAAAAGCAAAGGTCACTAACTGGGAGGCTAGAGAGAGATATGGCTCCGCCCTTAAGAATATATACTTCTCTTTCTGAGGAATCAAAATGAACTTTTCCACTCTTTCAGATGGTTCCCTCAAGCATTATGTTATAGTTGTCCACTATAACATGAATGTTCTTGATGCCACTAAACACAAGAAAATAGCCAACCGTGGTGCATGCCTTCAGTGAAAACAGCAAAGCAAGGTGGAACACGACTTTAAGCCCTAACACTGGACGAGAGAGGCAGGTAGCCCTCTGTAGATTTAAGGCTGGCCTGTGGTGCGTTCCAGACTAACCAGGGGCATACAGGGCCTACCTGTCTCAAAGAAACAAAAACAGAAGCAGAAGAAAACACAGAGCTGAAAAGAAAAATGTCCTTAGAAACCTTAGGAGACATTTTTAAGTGTCTGGTTCTCCATCAGCACTACTGAAATAAATGTTATGACCTAAAATGAATTATTTGAGGTAGATGATCCTTAACTAAAAAAGTGTAAATCCTGGTTATTTGGGCATGTTTGCTTGTGTGCACTTGTGGGCACTTTTGTGCTGGCTTGCGTGTGTGTGTGTGTGTGTGTGTGTGTGTGTGTGTGTAGGCATGTATATGGGTGTACTCATGAAACATCTGTGCAGAGGCCTGAGAAAGTCTTGCAGTCACTCTCCACCTCCGTCATTCCCTTGAGACAAGGTCTCTCACTACGGTTAGGCTGGCAGCCAGCAAGCCTGGGAATGACCCTGCCTCCACCACCACCCTCTAATACCTCAATACACACATTGGGGAGCCCAGATTTTAATTTGTTTTGTTTTTAGACAAAGTTTCTCTGTGAAGCCCTGGCTGTCCTAGAACTGGGTATATAGAACCAGGCTGGCCTTGAACTCAGAGACCACCGGCTCTGCCTCCTGAGTGCTGCACCACACCACTCCACTTAGCCCAACTGTTTAAAATTTTGTTTTATTGTCACTTTTTTAAATGTGGATGAACATACTGGGTATGCACTCTATACCACTGGGCCTCGGCCTCCCAAAGTAAAGTCTTCAAAGTTAAAGGATTTTATTCAGGACTGCAGACATAGCTCAGCACTTAAGAGCACCTGCTATTCTTGCAAAGGATTGTAGTTCAATTCCAACATCCACATCAGGAGGCTGGCTCACAACTCCAGTGCCAGGGGCTCCAATGCCCTCTTCTGGCCTCTGCAGGTACCTACATTCATGTGCACATAGCCACACATTCATATACATAAATAACATATTAAATCTCCCCCCCCCCCCCCGCCTTTTTTTGGTTTCTCTGTGTAGCCTTGGCTGTCCTAGAACTCACTCTGTAGACCAAGCTGGCCTTGAGCTCATAGAGATCTGGCTGCCTCTGCCTCCCTGAGTGCTGGGATTAAAGGGCACCACCACACGGCCTAAATCCTTATTTTAAAAAGTATCTTATTCTAGGGGCTGGAGGGGTGGCTCAGTGGTGGAGGGCCACCTCCCTGGGATGTGCAAGGCCCTAGCTTTGATCTCCAGAACCTTCCCTCTGAAAAGAATCTTAGTCCACATGCAGTGTGACTCTGAAAGAATAACATTAATGTGTCCAGTTGGTTTGTAAACTGTCTTAGGAAGCAATGCTAAGAAAGGTGAGTCAGGGTGGAGCTGGGGCTCAGTGATACAAAGTGACTGCCTAGCATGGGTGAGGTCCTAGGCTCAATCCCCAGGATAGGCAAAGGGTTAGCACAAGGCTGAACCTTTGGTGACCATCATCTCCGGGACAGAAAGCATGAAGCCCCGAATGGTCCATTTGGACCTTCCAAGCTGCTTGCTTGCAGGCGAACAGTTTGAAGTTTTCAGAGGCCTGACGTGGCCTGTCCCCAGCGTTATTTTCAGACGCTCATTTTTGAGCCAATCACAGGTGCTCCCGAGCTCACGTCCCAGCAGACGATGCCTCTGAAAAGCCAAAGGTTTCTGCTGCCATTAAAAGGAATAATTCCCAGGAGCGTAGGGGTGGTTATCTTTTTATAGCACGAATGACAAAAGTTCTTTTCAAAGAGGAATATGATTCATTATGAAAGTGTACAGAGAAGCAGCTCACCTTAATGCTTATGTTAACCGGCTCTACCAACCCCTTTTATGGGACCAAATCTTGCTATGTAGTCCAGGCTGGACATGAAAAAAAAATCAATCAAAACCTTATTTTAATTATTTACTTTTACTTTATGTGCATTGGTGTTTTGCCTGCATGTGGGTCTGTGTGAGGTGTAAAGTTACAGACAGTTGTGACCTGCCACGTGATTGCTGGGAATTGAACCCTGGTCCTCTGGAAGAGCAGCCAAAGCTCTCAACCGCTGAGCCATCTCTCCAGCACCAAAATCATTTTTTTTTAATTGTTGTTGGTTTTTATTTTGTTTTGTTTTGTTTTGAGACAGGGTTTCACTGTGCAGCTGTGGCTGTCCTGGAGCTCTTTCTGTAGATCAGGCTGGCCTGGAACTCAGAGATCGGCCTGCCTCTTCCTTCCGAGTGCTGGGATCAAAGACGTGCATCACCACTGCCCCATCCAGTTGTTTGGTTTTTGTGGTGATGGTGGTGGGGCTCTGAACCAGGGCTTGGAGTAAATGTACAACTCAAACTTTTAACAAATTCATAGTTTCAAAGGGAGTCTCCTGGGCTGCCTTCCCTCCAGCCTGCTGCTTAGCTTACAAGCATGCAGTGAGCAACAAGACACATACCGGGTGAGCTGAGAGACACTGAACCCCTAAATGAGAGCTGGGGGAGGGGCTCGTAGCTCCCTGAGGTGTTACAGGTTGTTCTGGGGGAGGGGAGTCACAGCCCTCCAAGGCGTAGCTGTTGGTAAGGTGCCCTTGGCCAGGGAAATAACCCCACATCCCCCCCATGCTCCTGCTTTCCTAATTAAGACAGTGGACCACAGGGAAGACTTGGAAGTCAGGAGGTGGGGATGTGTAGGAAGAAGAAGCCTGATGGGAAGGGAAGGGAGATAAGGAGAGTGGGCGGGGCAAGTGTACCAAACTGTGGACGAAACAAACTAAATAAGTAAACTATAGCCAAGCCACACCCCACCAAGCCCTCCCGCCACAGGGTAACCTGGCTAGATCCTCACAGGGAGTTGACGGAGCCAAGAGATGGCTTACACAATTTATATGTCAGACAGGAAAGCGGAGATGGCTGAGATAAACATGAGGGCGGCAGTCCCAGGCTTTCCAGGGACTGTGCAGTCCTACCAGAGACTTTCCAGGAAGTTTGGGTGCAGGACTCAATAGATAGCGGGTGGCACTACGATCTATAAACTGTCTGTTTACAAAGTCACAAGCCCCTTGCCAAAGACGATAGTGAGAATGCGCCATCCTAAGAATAAACTAAAGGCCAGTGCAGAAAGGCAAAGACAGAAATCCCAGCACCAGGGGGGCTGAGGCAGGGGGACTGCAATCTCAAGGCCTGCAGGGAATACAGGGCACAAAAATCCAGTCTCAAAAATTAACAAAAGAAAGAGAGAGAGAGAAAAGAACTAAAAAAGAATAATTGGGGCTGAGGGTGGAACTCCATGGAAGAGTGCTTGCTCCCAGCACAAGAAGAAAACAGGAAAGCCTTCTGTAATTAAAATTAAGAAATGCAGGAAAGATGCCAGGAAATATAAAGAATCCAGCGAATAAGACCCAGGGCATGGTGGTGCACTCCTGTAATCCCAGCACTGGGAGAGGCAGAGGCAGGCGGATCTCTGTGAGTTCAAGGCCAGCCTGGTCTCTGTGAGTCCAGGACAGCCAAGGCCACACAGAAAAGCCCTGTCTTGAAAAAAAAAACAAAACCAAACAAACAAAACACACCCAGGGAAGGGCCTGGTGTGGTGTGGCACACCTTTAAGTCCAGCACCCAGGAGGCAGAGGCAGGAGGATCTCTCCATGAATTTGAGGCCAGCCTGGTCCACAGGAATTCTAGGACAGCAATGGCTATACCCATCTGGGATGCTCTTGTTTTTCCAATGCAAAAATACAGACTCGGAAACTTCAGAACGAAGCCTTCACACCTAATATGATTAGACATAATGGGGAGAATGTCTAAGTATGTGTTATATGTATGTGTATAGTGTGTGTGAATGTGTGGGTCTCTGCAAGGGGATGACTGTGGGGCTGTGTGTTTCTCTGCGTTGGTTTGTGTCTGTGTATAAACACATGTGTGAATATGTATGTCTGCTGTGTAGATGTGTGTGTGTCTGTGTCTCTGCATATGTATCTTGTGTTTGTGTGAGCGTGCTGCTGTGTCTGCTAGTGTTACATGTCTGTGTAGACATATGTGTGAGTGTGTGCTATGTCCCTGAATATCCATGTGCTTCTGTGTCTTTTTCTGTTTACGTATGTGTTTCTGAGAGAGACAGAGAGAACGAACATGGGGCTGGGGAGCAATCTTTGGAAATGAGCCACTTAGATTAAGTGCTTAAATAACATTATTATAGGGTGTCATCAAATTACATTTGTTTGGCCACTCTTACTTGGGGTGATTCAGTCTGGGAAAGAAACACCACCCTGAAATAGTCAGATAGAATGCTGGGGGAATTAAAGGAGCTGATGATTTTTCTGTGCTTGGGAAGAACTGGAGCCATTTCCTTCGGCTGAACTTAAAAGGAGGAGAGCTGGGCACTGTGGTGTCCACCTTTAATCCCAGCACTCTGGGAGGCAGAGGCAGGCGCTTCTCTGTGAGTTTGAGGCCAGCCTGGTCTACAAAGTGAGTCCAGGACAGCCAAGGCTACACAGAGAAACCCTGCCTCAAAAAACAAAACTAAAGAAAAAAACACACACAGAACTGAGAAGGTGGCTCAGTAGATAAGAGTGCTTGCTGAACAAGCTTTAAGACACAAGTTCAAATCTCCAGCACTCATCCAAAAAGCCAGAATGGCCAGTGCGCCTATGACCTCAGACTAGCTGCAGATGAAATGAGAGACCATCTCAAGGAAATAAGGTAGAGAGTGATAGATAAATGACACCAACGTCCTCCTCTGTACACACACACTCACACACACACATGCACGCATGCACGCCAGACCTAGGCATGATGACACGCCTATGTTCAACACTTGGGAGGCTAAGGCCAAAGGATAGTGAGTTCAAGGCCAGGCCAAGGAAACCCTAACTCTAGATAGATACATAGATAGATATAAGATAGGTAGATAGATAGACTGATAGACTGATAGACAGACAGACAAAAAGCTAAGAGAAGTAAAGTGAATCATGAGCTCATCTCATGATCTGGTGAGAACTGAGTCTGGCTACACATTTAGATACAGGACTTGACTCCCATAAGTCTAAAGAGGCATTTTTAAGGACAGGCTCTCTCTGTCAACGTGCTGGGAAATGAGAAAGTGAGTCACTCTAATACTCGCTGTTAATGTCTTGGTAAGCTCTGACTTCAGTGTTTCTAAGTAAACAGAACACATTGCGTGATGCCGTTCAGGCGGCCAGCCAGGAAGTGGTGGTGACCCCAGACTCCTTCCTTTGTCATCATTATACAGCCAAACGGCCAAGACAGAATGTCCTGGGCTTCCGCCCTCCCTACAACCACGTGCATTCTGAGCGATTGTGGCCTGCCCAGGGAGATTCTGCCATCCTAGAGAAGAGGCTGAGACACCTTTTAAATGGCGAGGGAAACCAGACATTACCACCACCGAGAACTGGCAATCTGTGGGGTCCTAACTCCTCCTGAGCAGCAATGCTGGGTTCACTCTGCCTGGGAATCTTGGCAAAGGAGCTATATATCAAAGGAGATCCTGAGGCTCCAACATGCTATTTCTTCCTCCCCTCCTGGTGGAGGGGAGGGGTTGACAGGGGTGGTCTGTGAACTAGGACCTCAAAGATCTGCAGTATCTTGCAGCCCTGCAGCTGGTCCTGGGTCCACTTCTCCTCAATAATTATGTTTCCCTCCTGATTTCTGACCTAAATCGAAGCCTTTTGGTTCAAATCTGGCACACACATTTTTCCCACAGTGTCTCAGAAGAGCACACCGTTTTCTGGAAAGCTGTCTAGACCCAAGACAGCTACAGCCATTTCCTGGAGGACCGCAACTTTTCAACTCACTCATAATTTCCTATTCAGACCTTTCTGCTGGTGGAGCTCTGTGAAGCTGGTGTGCAAATACCTCTATGCAACTCTGAAACTTTTATTTTTTTACTGTGTGTGTGTGTGTGTGTGGTGTACATTAGTGTGTGAATGCTGGTGCACACCAGCCACAGATTTGCGTTCAGATCGGAAGGTAGCCCCAGGGCAGACCTCAACTTCCACCTTGTTTGAGACAGAGAACTTCTATCGTCTTTTTGCTGCATAGTCCAGAGAAGCGGAGAGCATCCAGAAAACCTCCTGGCTGGCTCCAGACACTATTACTATGCATCCAGCTTTCATTCATTCATTCAAACCAGGGTTTCTGTGTAGCCTTGGCTATCCTGGAATTCACTCCCTAGAGATCCACCTGTCTTTACCTCCTGAGTGCTGGGATTAAAGGTGTGTGTCATCCTTTCTGCACATCCCACTTTTATGTGGGTGCTTGAAATTCAAGCTCGGGTCCACATGCTAGCTCATCAAGTGCTTTTACCCACTGAGCCACCTCGAGACCATCTCTTGAACCATGTCTTAAAAGCTTTACTGATTTGTATTCTACATAGCAATCCGGTTGTTTCTTGACCTGTCCCTGGTGCAGGATCTTATACATGGCAGGCAAGTACTCAGCTATTAACCTACATTCCCAGTTCAACATCCATGGTTTCAAAACATCTCCAGCGTCCTCTGTTCCCCGAGCTCCAAAAGGCAGTGATTGTGTCTGCCTAGCTTGCAGCACTGTCCTCCAAGCGCTGGGCACCTAGCAGGAGGCCGAGAATGTATCTGTGAAATGAATCCTTTCATTATGGCCCAAATACCAACCTGCAACGTCGCATAACTAAATTTAACACACAGCTTCTTCTCTCCTCCAATGGAGCCCATGGCCCCATGCTGGGCAGAAGGCCCCTACTCTGTCTATATATGATCCTGCGCCCTTGAACATGGTGGGCCTGGACCAACCAAGGGGTTCTTTTGCAAAGAGTGCCAGGAGTCAGAGATAACAAACCCAAGAGATAAAAACTTGCAGCAGCCCCTCTCCAGTGGCTTTGAAAGAATCAATAGCCACCCCATAAAAAGGGTGACGCGGCAGGAAATGCAAAGTGGCTTCTAGAAGCCAATCTCTGACAGCCAGGCAGAAAGTTAAGGACCTCAGCTCCCCAACTGCAAGGAATTTTGTCCCAACCACGTGGGCCTTCCAGAAAGAAAGGAGCCAAGATGACACAGAGATTTCAACCTCCTGAGGCCCCAGGCAGGGGCTCCACCAGGTCATACCCTGGCTTACAGAAGCTGGGAAATGATGAACGGCTGTTGTCTTCTAACATTTTTAATTTAGTGGGTGCATGCTCTTAGACACCCCAATGGCATGCCTAAACACATCAGTCTTGGCAGCGAGTGTCTCTATCTGATCCATTATCTCATCAACCCAGGTGTTGTCTTAAGCCATTGAATTTCTGATAATTTTCTTTTACTTTTTTCTTTTTTCTTTTTTTTTTTTTTTTTTTGTTGAGACAGTCTCACTATGTAGCTCTGGCTGTCCTAGAACTCATTATGTAGACCAGGCTGAACTGAAACTAACAGAGATTTGCCTGCCTCTGTGAATGTTGGGATTAAAGACACGTTCCACTATACCGGCTCTTTTTTTTTGAAGATGTGTTTTGTGGGGGAACTTAGGAGGGTAGGAGTGGCACCCACCTCTAATCCCAAACTCGAGAGGCAGAGAGAGGTGGATCTCTGTGACTTAGAAGCCAGCCTAAGTCTGGGACTGCAGAGCTGCAGAGAGCCATCCTATCACAAAAACCGTTTGCTGCTGTTAGTTCTGGGTTTGTCTTGCTTTGTCTGTCTTCGTAGATGTGCATCTGCGCGAGTGGACGGCATGTGTGCACGCAGAGGCCAGAAGTGGGCTCTGATCTCCTGCGGTTGGAGTTGCAGACATCTATGTCTCTCTCCACCCCCCCACGTGGGTGCTGGGAACAGAGCCTCAGTCCTTTTCAAGAACGGCATGTGTTCGGCCCGAGCCGTCTCTCCAGCCTCAGGCTTCTTTTAATATGAACGTATTTTGCACACGAGGCAAGCACCTTCCCCACCACACTGTATCCCCAGCCTCAGAGGGCTCTTAGATGGGGTGATCAGGAACCAGAGGGGCCCACCAGGAGTTGGCTGGGTGCAAGCCTGTCCCAAGGCTCATTTCCACAGAGCTCTGCTTAAATAGTGAGCCCTGAAGATGGACATGCTGAGGCTTGTTTGTGAGCGCAACATTTTCCATAATTTAAAAATTTTCGAAATGGCTTTCTATTTTCCAGATGACCAATTTTGCAGTTTATAATATGTATGATACACATGAGCTTCCTCTGTCTAATAGCCTACAAAAAAAAAAAAATTTCCCCATTGGGAATCCCACAGAATTCCCAATTTCCAGGAGGAGGCCTGGGGGTGAAATCTAGAATTTGCCTTTTCATCTCCCATGGGATGGAATCTGCCATACCCCAAAACCTACTGACTTCTCCATATTTACTAGGTACGGTCCAGAACTCCCCCTTTTTTGTCCCAAGAGGGTTCAACTGTTAACTGCTTTTCAAAAAGGTTTCCAGAGTTGCCTGAACTATCCAGACCTCTAGCCAATAGAAAAGAGGTCAGCATCCAGGCCAATCAGTCAGGGAGCCTGCCCTCCCCACGGATCCCACAATCCGTACTTTTATGTACTTTTCCAATGATTACTGCTACTGAAGAACACCAGAGGTGGCATCATATACACTGATCTCAGCACAGAGAAGGAGGATGGATGTCTGTGGGTTCAAGGCCAGCCTGATCTACATAGTGAGGCCTTGTCTCAAAACTAAACGAACAAAATGTTGATGGCTTGACACTGTTTTCGCGCACACACGCACACGCACACACACTTAAAAACCTGGGCATGGTGATGTGCAGCAAAGGCTAGGGGCAGGTGGATCTCTGTGAGTGTGAGGCTAGCCTGGTCTACATGGTAAGTTCTAGGAAATCCAGAGCTATATAGAGAAACCCAGTCTCAAAAAGAAAAAAGCAAAACATAACAAATAACCCCGAAGTTCTGTCTCACGGCCCTGGGTGTGCATAGGGCCCTGGGTTCCAGCTCCAGTACTCTGCCCCCAACACACACACACCATTTTTCCATCCCCTTGAAATAACAGTCTTTTAGAAATAAGCCTCCCTCGCTTCCCTTTGAATGTCAATTAATAGCCTCACAAACTCCTGCAGAGCTCCTAAGACAACTTTTAAGAACAGTTGGGACTGGGGCTGGAGAGAGACTGAGCCGTGAGGAGCGCTTACTGCTCTTGCAGAGGCCCCAGCTTCGGATCCCAGCACCCACAGGGCAGCTCACAACCACTGTAACCTCAGTCCCAGAGGACCGGATGCCCTCTTCTGGCCTCCATGGTCACTGAATTCATGTGTTATACATACATTACAGGCAAGAAGACATTCATACAAATAAGATGAGAATAAATTAGTCTTTATAAAAAGATGCCAGAGTGAATCTAGAACAGCCAAGGCTACACAAAGAAACCCTGTCTCGAAAAACAAAACAACAACAAAAATCAAACATAAAAAAGAGAGAAAGAGCGAACCTTGGAGCTGAGGACAGAGTACCTGCTTAGCATGCTCAGGTCCTTGGGTTTGTGACCCCAACAACAATCTCCGAATCCTAGCTTTTGTTAAAAATAGTATTTTTTTAAACAATTTCTTTATTTTTATTTTATGTACACTGGTATTTTGACTGCATGAATGTCTGTGTGAGGGTGTCAGATTCCCTGGAACTGGAGTTACAGACAATTGTGAACTGCCATATGGGTGCTGGGAATTGAACCCAGGCCCTCTAGAACGGCAGTCAGTGCTCTTAACCACAGAGCCATCTCTCCAACCCCACCCCACCCCACCCCAAGGCCCAGAATGTGTTCCACATGACAGGTGTCCCCTTAAACGGCTGGGGAAGGGCAGCGTCCCTTCCCGCATAAAGTCAACCTCCCTGCATCTGTTGGTTGTCTGTTTCATTGGTGGTGAAGGCCTGCACTTCACCCTTAACCCAGGAACAGGACTCTGCAGGGCAGCAGGGTGGCTTCAGGAACACTGCTCCCCGCCTGTGAATGACACTGGCAAAGGAAGCTACTCAGATCACTCAGAAATCAAACTCATGGTCCTGGCCCCAGTTCCTCTCAAGTAGGAACAGTCAGAAAATTAAAAGCAAAAGACTTTTTAAAACAGGTGTTTTCTGAGGAGTCTACAGCCTCGGTGAGGGGTACCACTTTGTGCAACACAAAAAGTCAATGCCAGAATCAGTGCTAAAAACTTCTTCCTAAGGTAGGCACAGGCCTATAATGCCAGTACTCTAAGAGGCAGAGGCAAGCAGATCTCTGTGAGTTCAAGGCCAGCCTGGTCTACAAAGAGAGTCCAGGACAGCCAAGACTGCAAAGAGAAACCCTGTCTTGAAAAAACAAAAAACAAACCTCTCTCTAGGTGGGTGGTGGTGGCACATGCCTTTATCCCAGCATTTGGGAGGCAGAAGCAAGAAGATCTCTGTGAGTTACAAGCCAGCCTGATCTAAAGAGCGAGTTCCAGGATAGCCAGGGATACACAGAGAAACCCTGTCTAGAAAAACCAAACCAAACCAAACCAAACCAAACCAAACCAAACCAAACCAAACCCTCTTTCCTTCAAGGTCTGAGGTGCTTACAGAAGCACCCTGTTAGTTTCCACAGGAGGGAGGAGAGAGAGGAATTTACCCTCTTTGGCATCCTTCCAGAGTGGCGTACCAGCTCCCATGATTCTCAGAAACATCAGCAAGGAACTCTCCTGGGGCCAGAGGCTCCTGGGCAGAGTGCTGGCTGCCCACCAGAACGGAGCACAAAATGACATCTTTCCTGCAAGGCTATCACTCATCCTTTTTCTTCTCTCCTCTTTCCTTGGGGAGGAGAGATGTTTCTGTTGTTCTTCATTGTGCAGCAAATCCCTAAAGACTTCAAATAAATCCCTTCTGGAACACATGTTAATATAAGGGCAGTCAGAATATTTTTAAAAAAATAGCTTTTTAAAAATAAAAACTAAAATTCCTACCTTACGGGCTCTTAGGAGGGCTTTCTTAAATGCTTTGTTTGTTTGTTTGTTTGTTTATACAGAGTCTCACCAAGTATCACAGGCTAGCTTTTGAGTTTTTTAAATATTTATTTATTTATTTATTTTATGTATATTAAGGGTTTTTTGGTTTTGGTTTGTCTTTTGTTTTGGGGTTGTTGGTTTTTGGCCTACATGTATGTATATGTATGACCTGTGTGTCTGGTACCCTCAGAGGTTAGAGGAAGGCACTAGATCCCCTGTAACTAAAGTTATGGCAGTTGTAAGAAATAATGTGGGTGCTGGGAACCAAACCCAAGTCCTCTGCAAGAATAACAGATGCAGCTGGGCGTGGTGGTGCACACCTTTAATCCCAGCACTTGGGAGGCAGAGGCAGGTGGATCTCTGTGAGTTTGAGGCCGGCCTGGTCTACAAAGCTGGACAGCCAGGGCTACACAGAGAAACCCTGTCCTGAAAAACAAAACAAAACAAAAACCCCAACAAGTGCTCTTAACTGCTCTCCGCCTGCCTGCTGCTAGGACTATGGGTATGTACCATCACACCCAGATAATAATTCTGTTTGAGGTTTTAGGGACTTATCACAGGGCTTCATAAATACTGAGCAAACGCCCTTCCACCCTAGAGACACTTCCAGTAAGTTCTAACAGGGACTATACTTCTGTGTCCCTTGGGTAGACACCAGGTCTGAGTCTCCAAGCTACCTTTAACTAGGGAAGGGTGTGTATACATACTATACAACTGCCTGAGCCTTAACGATAATGCCTGCTACCAACGGGGATCACAGAGAGAGAAACTGCAGCCCTCATGGCCCCCAGTGAAACAAGGTTCATGCGGGAAATCAGAAGCTCTGTTCCAGCCAGCCCCCACCTTAGCTGAGACAAGCAACTGAATGAGCCCTCTACAGGCCTGCAGTCCTCTGGAAAACGAAGCAGCATGACTATAGACATTGCTGATCAATAGCAACTCCAAGTCTAAGATTCTAGAATCCAGATGTTTTACCCATCCCCAACCTCCAGTTAATAACTTCCTAACAGGCTTAAGTTTGGTTCAGTGTTGACTGTGTTTAAACACCAGTGGAATTTCTGTTTGTTTTGTTTGTATGTTGTTGTTGTTAATTAAAGTTAATCTGCAAAGGGCTATGGAATGCCTCATCCAGTAAAGGTACTTTGCCACCAAGCCTGGTGACCTGAGCTCTATGCCTCAGGTTATCTGGACCTCCACATACATGGCAGGTAACACCACACACACACACACACACACACACACACACAAATAAATGTAACTTTTGTTTGATCATGGAGGGCTAGTTATGTGCTGAAGTGCTAAGTTCAACCTCCAGAACTCTTGTGGGGAGGAAAAAGAGGAGAAGGAAATGCAAGAGAAAAGCATAGTGATCTCCCAGCACTGGGGAGGCAGAAACAGGCAGATCTCTGGGGCTCACTGCCCACCCGCCCTGGCTGACTTGGCAAATGGTTCAAGGCCAGTGAAAGGCCTTATCTCAAAACAAACAAACAAACAAAAAAAAAAAGTTGATCTGAGATCTGAGAAAGGACACCCAAGGTAGTTGTTGTAGTTCTCTGGCTTCAACATGTCCACCAGCACACACAATCACAATGAATCCATGGAATGTAAGATTTTAAATTCCTTATTCAGAAACACCTTGTCTCTGTGTGTGGGGGACAAACCCAGGGCTCAAATCTTTCTCTGCAAGATTTCTTCCACTGAAACACACACACAAACACACCATTAACACTCTGCTCTAGACTAGCGCTCAGGTCTGTTTTCTCAGTCTCTTGGAGCTGTTCTCTTTCCTGGAACTGGGGAACATTTTATGTGTTAAAATAAGACTGGAGAGAGAGCAGAAGTCAATCCTATCTGTGACAATTCAAAGGCCCCTGGTTTTTTATTTCGATGATAGTGCTGACTTTATCTGTTTTCAAGAAATGATTTTCCTTTTCCTGGATTAAACACTGCAAAGAGCAGGGTAAGGAAAAACAAATAATGACACTACCAGCATGCTCTCCTCGCTTTGCTATTAACTAGTTGTGTGTTCTGGAACACAGCAAGGACAGTTTCACCACTAACTTCAAACTTATTATATAGCTGAGGATGACCTTGAACTCTCCCAAAACTCCCCAGCCCGCTGCCTCTACCTCCTAAGTGTTGGGATTACAAGTACTAACCACCACACCAGCACGTGGTAACCCCTAACTCTCTACCAGTAGATGGAGGCTAAGTGGGGTCAGGGCATAGGGAAAAGGGACAAAGACCAGACACTGACTCTCTCCAGAGCCCAGGCATTTGCTTCCTTGGCAAAACCCCAGCACGTGGTACTAATTCACTGCCAGAGTTAATCGGGAGCAAGTACCAGCAGGGCTACACAGGTTGCATCAAGTCCAAAGGGAGGCAGAAGCGGAAGCAAAAGGCTCAGCTACTGCTGACTATTTAATTTGCAGGAACCATTTTATGGAGCCAGACACTTCAGTTGGTCCCCAGCACCAAGCGTTGAGGCCAGCAGGGCACCACCGTGGGGTGTAGAGACTGTGGGATGAGCTACCAGGTCTTTAAGTGTCGGAGCATCTGGCCAACCAAGTCTACTTCCCTTACCCAGCAACCGACCTGGCTCATCTGAAGTCTTCCCGTTTGAGACCTCCTATCTAGACCGCTGCCTTTGCATCTCTGGCAAAATAAAGAACAATGTCACAGCAAGACCCCAGGCTGGGGATGAAGCCTCGGAGGCAGAGAATCGACCTAGCATGTTCAAGGCCATGTTCCTTCCCTGGTACCACCAAGAGGATAAAACAACACAAAAATGAAAGTTAAGAACAAGCGTATGACCTCACAGAAACGGAATCACACTTACTGAGTTACGCGGTAAGCAAATTGTAATTATCCTCTAGGTGGAGTCTGGCTTCCTTGGCCAATTAAGAAAGGTCATTCTAGCCAGGTGTGGCAGTGCACACCTTTAATCCCAGCAGCGGAGAGGCAGAGTCAGGTGGAGCTCTCTGAATCTGGGGCCAGTTTACAGAGACAGAGAAACCTGTCTCAAAAAACAAACAAAAAAGAAAAAAAGACCATCCACCGAAACCACTTTTAGTTAGTTCACTGAATACTTAAACAAACATGGGGGAGGGGGAATACTCTGCCTGGCGGCTTAAGAAAGCACCAGTAGAGAACCAACCAGGATAAAGAGATGCTAGGCGGAAAGGCTGAGCCAGGGTGACACATACCTTTAATCCCAGCAGACAGATCTCTGTGAGTTTGAGGCCAGTCTGGTCTGGAGAGTGAGTTCCAGGACAGCCAGGAACTGAGAGACCCTGACTCAATAAATAAATAGAAGAAGAAGATTCCAGTACTGGCCCTCTTCTTGATTATCTCTGGCCGTCTTTCTAGATTTCACTAAGTCTCATCATTGCCCCAGGACTGCACATTCCCACAGTCGCAGCAGGAGATGGAGAGGAAGCAAGCCTACATCTCCAGCTCGGCCTGGTCCTGCTCATCGGCCCAGGGGTGGGAAGACCACAGGTCCATGCAGCACCAAGCGAGTGTGTGCGTGTGTGTGCGCTCGTGTGTCCAATTCCATTCATTTGCCTTTTTTCATTCTCCACAAAGTCATATGCTGCTTCTCCATTGATAAGGTTAAGAGGCGCCTAATTACCCAAAACCAACTCAAAACGCTGCCACCCTTGAAACGCACGCAAACTCCAGAGCTTGTTGATAAGGCTGTTGGGGGTGGGGCATGGCTAAGCTCTCTCTCCCTCAGTCTTTGGCAGCCAGTGTCTAGTGTCGGTTCGTAAACTTCAGGCTTCTTGGATCTTGCCTTGGATTGTCCTAGGGTCTCACCTGAACACTGGCGCCAGATGCCAAAGGAAGATCGGATACACAGCCCGGGGTGGGGGAGCCATAGTCTGAGTTACACAGAAACACAGGGCCCCTTTCACAAAATAGTGAGTGGATCACATGTCTAATAGATTGAAAGCACCGGTTTTAAACACAAATACGTTGTGGCTCTCTGATTTCATTCGTCGCCACAGTAAACCACAGGAGTGTTTTTCAAACTGCCTTGATTGGCTTCGTGTTCTCGCCATGTGTCCCTGGACAGACGCAAAGCACTAGTGAGATATCCAAAGAGGTGGGGAGGAGAAAAGGGAACGAAAGGGAAGCCCGGGCTGGAGTGACCCTCACTGAGTCACCGTTTCCTCAATGGCGGAGCTCGCTGTTGGGGGGGCGGAGGGGGGACTCGGAAGAATGCAAGCTGACCTGCGCGTGGAGGCCGAGCCCTGGAGCGGGGAGCCCCCCACCCTGCAGCCCCGACACCCAGAGCTCGGCAGGGCCGGGCCCGGCGGGCTGGAGCGCCCTCCCGTGGCCGTGCCGCAGGCCCCACCACCGGGGCTCTCCTTCAGACCTCGCTCCCCGCCGCGGAAGAAACGAGACACGCAGAAAGTTTCCGAGCCAGGCGGTCAGCAAAGGACAAGCCGGGTCCCGGAGGAAGCCTGGATGCGCGGGCTGGGCAGGAGCCAGCGCCCAGACCGGAGGCGACAAGGGGAAGTCGGGGGTCTAAACGGACCCTCACTCCAGGCCTCCGACCTGCCCCCGGGCGGGACGCGGGTCTCGCAGATCCCACCGCACCGGATGGTCTCCGCAAGCCCACCTCGTAAAGGGGGGGGCATGGGGACAGCGGCTACCACCACGGCCGGGGTACCCTCGACACCCCGGCTGCAGAGCGTGCTCGGGCTCTTGCTGGACTCTCTCGGTGCATTTGCTTAATTGGAGGGAGGGGGCGCAGCGGCTCCCCGTGACGCATTGTGCTCTCCCGTAATCTGATTCCAGATGTCCCCCGAAGAGCCCACCTGGGCTCCCCGCCCCACCCCCACGCCGCCTTTTCTCCGCCAGGGTGACGAGTGGGAACGGCGGATCCCCTGCCTCCTCCCCCCTGCAGCCTCCAGGTTTAGGCGCCAGGGTTTCCCCGCCGCACGCAGCGGACCGGCCGCCCGGCCAAGAGGTGGCGGCCGGGGACCCGGGGCGGGCGAGGCCCGGCGCGGCGCCTACCTCCTCCACGGTGAGCGGCATGCAGATTCGGTACTCCTTCAGCAGCATGGTCCTGCCGGCCCCGGACCCCGGGAGAGGAGGGGACGTCCCAGCAGACGAGCGAGGCTGGCGCCCAGCCGAGGGCGAAGGCGCTGCGAGCCGGCGGGCGGGCGAAGCGGTCTCGGCGCTGCGCTCAGCTCCTCCCGGCTGCCTCCGGTCCGCCCCGGAGCATGTCAGGCTTCGGGTCCCGGCGTCTGCGACTCCCCCGCCTCCCTGCTCGCAGAGATCAGCCCTCCCGGTAGTGCAAAGTCAGGGACTGAGGGAGGGGAGACCCGCGGAAGACGGCTCGGCTCAGCAGCCCCGGGCTAGTAGGCGCGGCCACCAGATCAGGACATGCCCGGCGGCGGGCGAGAGAGAGGCAAGGGGGTGGGAAACAGATCTCCGCGAATTCAAACAAATGCACAAAAGTAACCCTCCGGATCCTCCTCCGAAGGCAGAGCCGAACCTGGCGAGCCCCCCTTTTCCTCCGACCCGTCTACCCTGGCTAATGTCACCAGGAACACAGTGCCGCGGGAGCCGGCGATGCTGACTTTCCAAACAAAGGCTCGATGGGCTCCTCTCCCCGGGCGGTAAACAAGATTTCCTGCTCTTTTTTAGGGCCAGTCCCCGAGTCTCTCCGGAGCTCGGCGGTGAGAGAAAGGGGAAGCCGCGGCCGCCAGCGCTCTGCCCTGCCCAGGGCCCCCGGTGTCTTCAACCTCGGCGGGGAGCTGCCAGCTCCTTGCGCACGTCCCCTCCCCCGGGTCCCTCGGCTCGGCGAGCGCCGTGCGTGCCCGTGAGTTTGCAGCCACCTCGCCGCGACTGGAGAGTCCGCGCCGAGCTGCAGTGTGCCTGGGGCAGGGAGGTGGGTGCGGGAGGAGCGAGCGAGAGCGACGAGGCTGACATCAGCAGCGGCCGCGGCGGGGAGGGTAGCCCCATCCGGCCAATGGGGAAATGGCAAAGAATGTGGAGGATTTAAACAAAACAGCATGTCTCTCCCCGTCTGCTGCCAGGAGCCAGGGCAGTCCCAGAACCCAGAGCTTCGAGCGCCGGGGAGGATCGCGAGGAGGGTCTATCCTGGACTCTTACAACGTTGGGATCTGTCCTCAAATGTACCCTGAGAGCCACAGGGCTCTCTACTCAGTCGCTCTGGAAACCCTGTTTCCAAAGTACACCTAGTGTCCCCTGACTTTGGGGGTGGGGGCGCCTTTACAAATGCCCACCGCAGACATTTTTCTCTCTGATAGGGTTAAGCAAGGCCAGAGCAAGAGAAGTGAAGGTTTTAGAGCGTGTTTCTCTAACATATTCTAGAGACGGAATCCTGCAACAGTGTGGGTGAAAACAAAGTACAAATGCACGCGCGCGCGCGCGCGCGCACACACACACACACAGAGAGAGAGAGAGAGAGAGAGAGAAAACACCCTGTCATTGTCTGTTACCTCTTTCTCCCTGGCTCTGCAATCCTACTGTAGGCTTCCCAGAGCAAAAGAATAGGTTTTCGTGTCAGCACTCCTTCCTAAGTTCAAAAAGTCACAGTGAAATGTCAATAAAAATGCCTGGGGTGCTGGTATTTCATCCATATTAAACAGATCTCTCATTTTAACCACAAGAAGCACATTCTTCAGTTACTCAGGAAGCAGCATGTAACTGCTGAAGTCTGGTTTTCATTTGTCTGGTATTCGCTTTTTTTTTTTTTTAAGCTTGTTTTCCTGAAAAGGGGGGGGATGCATCCGTTGCCTATAGGAGAATAATCTGTAAGCATCATTGGTTCTCAAATAGTAGATGGGAGGGGGAGTGTGTGTGTGTGTGTGTGTGTGTGTGCTTGTGAGCTCTGAAGACTCGCACTAAGCAATGCAGACTATGCAGGCCTCAGTAATATAGTACTTTTAAATTATGATCACTAAGTCACTAAGCAACATAATTGGGATGAGCTGTGGTTAAAGTTGTCCGGATGACCCAATTGAGTTTAGAGCTCAGGGACCGACCGTGATCGAGCCTCCTAGGAAAATGACATCCTAAACCTACCTTATATTTTGGCAAGAAGGAGGAGGAAAACTATTTTCTAGATAAATGCTTCCCTATGTTGGCTCATTTACAGCAGCTAATTAACAGTAAACCAAATTCCTTGAGGTAGAGAATTTTGTTTGTTTGTTTGTTTGCAAACAGGGTGTTCCTTAACTGTCCTGGAACTGGCTTTTTAGACCAAGCTGACCTTGAACTCAAAGCCTCACCTGCCTCTGACTCCCAAGTGATGGGATCAAAGGCATCGGCTATCACCGCCCTTCAGAGTAGAGAATTTAAATCTGACACTGTAGTATTGAAATAACACATTGGAGGCCTGTGAAACAAAAAGAATCCAAGCTGTTTTTCTTTTTCTTTTTTCCTCCCCTCCAGGGGAGCGGCCCATATCACTTTTGCAGAGGCATATCCTCCTATGTATTTTAAATTCTCTCTAGACTGCTTGTACAGTCCAATCCCATGTACATGATATGTAAATAGTTGTCATGCTGCATTGTTCTGAGAACAACTGCAGGGGGAAACACCGGGATGTATTTAGTTCAGTGGTGTTTTCTGAATGTTTTCACTCTGTGGGAGGCTGAATCCACAGACGAGGAACCTGCAGACATTGCTGGCTGGCTGTCGGCTTCTCCCACCTCGTGTTTTTTGCAAGGTGACTTCCCCCAATGGATTCTCTTTTCCTTTTCACTCAGCTTCTTTATTGCCTGGTCACACTAAGTGTGCAAGCTCTAACTCTAACAAAAGGCAACTTGAAAGCCTTTTGGTGGCGGCAGGAGCTTCCAGACTCTGAGTCTATCTATCCCACTTCAGCCCATTAGTGTTTCTTAACCCTGATGGCTACAGAAGACCTCCATTTTTCTGCTCTGATCCTTTTGCTCACCCCATTGCCTTCTCAGAGAATCCTTCATGCCATCCCAGGCCTCACGACGCCCTCTTAAAGTCAAGCTCTGAACTGACTATCTGGGAGGTGTGGACTATCTGTGCTTCGGACCAATACCAAAGGTGACTGTGTTAACAGAATACTACATATGGGAACATGTGGGGCGACAGGGAATGAGAGAGAGAGGAGGGATATAAATGATCGAGGCATGAATTAGGGATGGCTCCTATTCATTACTATGGTTCTTGGTCTGGGGTGAGGAAAAGTTCATTCATAATTCATTTAGTCTAGGGGAAGAGAGTGCCATCTACTGGTGAAAAGCGACTGCTTACAAATGTGTCAGGTCCCGCCTTCCTCGGCAAGTGAGAGTCAAGAACTGTACCTTTGTTTCTTTTCTTTTTGGTCTTTGGAGATAGGGTTTCTGTACAGCCCTGCCTGCCCTGTAGACCAGAATGGCCTCCAACTCAGAGATCCGCCTGCTTCTGCCTTCCTAGGGTTGGGGCTAAAGGGGTGCTCCACCACCTCCCCTGTCATACCTTTGTGTCTTTTGAGCCAATGAAGGGTGATACTATCATGGTAATGGTTGGTAAGAAGGTTCCATTAATGATGGGAAATCCCCAGTTATCGGTCATCACATTATAAAAATGAAGGCAGGGCACAGAGAAAGTAAAGATATCACGAGTGTTGTGGGACAGATGGCACTCCATCGTGGGAGACACCGAAAGGTATTTAACAGCATTCTTGGGTTCACTCCCTAAATGTGACGACTCTCCCCCATCCAGCATTTGACTGTGTTGGGGTGGGGGTGAACAGGAATCAGTGTAATATTCGTGAATCACATGCAAACGTCTAGACTGAGACTGACTTCCTGCCTTGGAAATGCTGGCTGAGTGGTTTAGAGACTGACTTTCAGCTTGTCCAAGAGGACTGAGTGGGTGAGGGAGGTTAAAGTGTAATTCAGTAGCAGAACCCTCACTATGCTCAAAGCCCTAGGTTCTTGTAGCTCTTCAGTGGGAAGGAGAAAGGATTGAAGGAAGAAGATGACTTTTTAAAATAGCTGTTAGGGGCCAGAGAGGTGGCTCAGTGGTTAGGAGCTCTTGCTTTTGTAAAGGGTGCTAGCAGCCACATCAATCAGGGTGGCTCCCAACCACCTGTGTCTCTAGGTCGGGGCATCTAACATCCTCTTGTGACCTCTCAGGGCCCACAAATACCTGTGGGAAAGACACACATATGCACATCTATAATAATAATTTTAAATTATCAAATGGTGCACACCTTTAATCCCAGCACTTGGGAGGCCACAGCAGGTAGATCTTTGTGAGTCTATATACACAGGTGAGCAAGAGCTACACAGTGAGGCCCTATCTCAACAGGCAGATAGATGGATAGATAGATTAGATGACAGATGGATAGAGATTAAATGATGATAGATAAATATCTGTTTTCTTTGCTTATTTTGCTATCTACTGCTGAACAATACCGTTCTTCTCTTTCCATGCTTTAATCTATCTATCTATCTATCTATGCATTTATTTATTGTGTATACAATGTTCTGCACACCTGCACACCAGAAGGCACCAGATCTCATTATAGATGGTTGTGAGCCACCGTGTGGTTGCTGGGAACTGAACTCGGGACCTCTGGAAGAACAGCCAGTGCTCTTAACCTCTGAGCCATCTCTCCAGGCCCTGGCTGTAGTTCTTTGGGAGTCATCCACCTTGCTGTTTGAGGCAGGGTCTCTCACTGGGACCTAGTGCTCATTGGCTAGGCTAGGTTGGACTAAGCTGCCCAGACAGCCAGCTCCAGGGATCTGCCTTTCTCTGTCTTCTCAGCATTGAGATTACAAAGCCAAGCCAGCACACCACAATGTGGGTTCTGAGGATCAAACTTGGGCCCTCATGCTGCCTCAGAAAACACTTCCCTAACTTTGCTGTCTCCAAGCACCTCTCTGATCCATTTATTCAATTGTTTTTCCTTCAGGTCTAAGGACTGAACCCCAGGCCTTACAGACACATGCTTTATCACTGACCCATGACCCTACCCCAGATCATTCACATATTTTTAAGACAAGGAACTTTTTTTTTTTAAGATTTATTTATTTTTATTTCACACATATGAGGCTTGACTGCAAGTATGTCTGTTTATACCATGTGTGTGCCTGACGCCCACAGAGGCTGGAAAAGAGCACCGTACCCTCTGAAAGATGAGATTGTAAGCTGGGAACCAAACTTGGTGTACTGGCGGTTTTGTGTGTCAACCTGACACAAGGTAGAGTCATCGGAGAGGAAGGAGCCTCCGTTGAGAGAATGCCTCCGTGAGATCCAACTGTAAGGCATTTTCTCAGTGTGATCAGTGCGGGAGGGCCCAGGCCATGGTGCCATCCCCAGCTGGAGAAGCAGGCCCAGCAACCCAGGGGAAGCAAGCCAGGAAGCAGCACCAGAAGCCAGGAAGAGCTTGATGGCCTCTGCATCAGCTCCTGCCTCCAGGATCCTGCCCTGTTTGAGTTCCCGTCCTGACCTCCTTCAATAAAGAATGGCAACATGGAAGAATAAGCTGCATTTAAACGCTTTCTCCCCAACCTGCTTTTTGGTCATGGTGTTTCGTCACAGCAAACAGGAACCCTACCTAGGACGCTTGGGTTCTCTGCAAGAGCAGTCAGTTGTTTGTTTGTTTTTCAAGATGGAGTTTCTCTGTGTAGTTCTAGCTGTCCTGAAATTTGATTTGTAGACCAGGCTGGCCTCCAATTCAAAGATCCACCTGCCTCTGCCTCCTGAGTGCTGGGTTAAGATGTGCGCCACCATGCCAAGCCGCACTCCGTGTTCTCAATTTCTGAGCCATCATCTCTCCATCCCTGTATTCTACTATTTACTTAATTGGTATGGACTCATGCATATTTATTTTCTAATTCATATTACAAATAATAATTCATTATTAATTTTGTTGCTCACATACTTCCAGCTTTGGTGATCAGTAACTCTTTCAAGGTTGTCAACTGTATTCTTTTGGACTATCTCACAGGTTTTTTTGTTTGTTTGGTTGGTTTGGTTTGTTTTTTTGTTTTTTGTTTTTTCAAGACAGACTTTCTCTGTGTAGCTTTGGCTGTCTTGGAACTCTAGCTGTAGACCAGGATAGCCCCCAACGCACAGCAATCTGCCTGCTACCATGCCCAGCTCTTAAGGGGTAATTCTTGAAAAATAAAAAAATCAAAATTTTTTGGCTTTTGTTGTTGTTTTGGTTTTTTGAGACAGGGTTTCTCTGTGTAGCCCTGGCTGTCCTGGAACTCACTGTATAGACTAGACTGGCCTCGAACTCAGAGATTTGCCTGCCTCTGCCTCCAGAGCGCTGGGTTTAAAGGCATGCACCACCATGCCTGGCCATAAAATTATTTTCATTGCTACTGCTACTTCAAAACTGTAATTTTGCTCCTGTTATGAATCGTGATGTAAATATCAGCTCTCCAGGATAACTGATATGCAACACCCAAAGGTGTCATGACTCAGCTGTTGAGAACCATTGAGCTAGAAGGAGGTTGGATACCCACAGAAAGGAGGAGAGGGTATGGAGAGATAGCCTAATCTCTTTTCTGTGGTACCCAGTTTCCCTCTTGCTTTCTCTATAGCAGATACACACATTCACACACACACACACACACACACACACAAACATTATTTTCAAAAACTCCAGCAATTCCTCAAATTGCCTTAAGAGTAGGCAATTTGCAAAGGCAAGTACAAAGACGGGAACATTTTGTTAAGGATTTAGGTACCGGAATGCCAGGGTGACTCCCAACCTCAAATATCTAGCCACTCTGACTTCCCTTTAGCTGAACTGTGTATGCGCATGCTCACCTTGGCACGCTCACGCATGGCCAGCCAACAGACAGTCGACCCGATGTGCACCCCCAAATGGTGATACTCCTCTTTCCTTCCAGCATCCATCTTCCCAACTCGATGCTTCCTGAGAAACGGTGCCTCCATCCAAACCAAACACTCTGACCAAAAATCTTCTTTAACCCCTCTCCTGTCACCCATCACCAAACTTGGCTCCATCTTCAGACTCTATCCAGAACCCAGCCACTTCTTGGCACCCCCTCTGCCTCTGCCTAATCCCTATCAGAACTGTTTTCCTTTCGGGTCATTGCAAAAACCTCCCAACCAGTCTCCCCAACTCCTGCCCAAATTTAGTGAGCACACAGCATCCAGACTGAGTTTTTTGCTTGTGGACTTTCTCTGTGTGTGTGTGCGAGAGAGAGAGAGAGAGTGATCACAGCACTAAATACAGAATCTATGAATCTATAGCCAACTCCCAGCTGATTCATTCTGTTTTGTTTGTTCTCAAGCGCTGTTCCTGAGTGTGCAGTGTGCGTATGCCGCCCCTGCCGGCGATTCTTTTAATATGTGCATAAGCTTGGACTACTCCTCCGTCTCAGACTCCAATTGCTCTCCATCTCACTACAGCTAATACCAATCTGGGGGCTGCAGAGATTTCTCAGCAGTTAAGGCCACTTACTTGACCTGGAGGTGGAGGCACAGACCTGTCATCCCAGCACCAGGAGGCAGAGCCAGGTGAATCTCTGAGTTCAAGGCCAGCCTGGTCTACAGAGTGAGTTCTGGGACAGCCAGGGCTACACTGAGAAACCCTGTCTTGAAAAACCAAAAAGATAAAAAACAAATAAAAAATACAAAAGGCCACTTGCCCCAGCAGAGGGCCTAAGTTCAATGCGCAGCAGCCACATTACAGGGAATCTGATGCCTTTTCTGGCCTCCTTGGCCCATCAAACATGCATGTGGTATACATACATGCAGACAAAAAACTCCTATATATAAATTAAAAAACAACAACAACTTTCAGCCTACAGTTCCTTTTATTTCTCTGTCAGCAGCAAGCCCTTGTGATGACTGAGGTACCAACAGAACACCCTGTCACAGTCCTGACTTTTACAGTTAGTGTTCTTATGCATGGTGCAGCCATATCATGACATCTTCGTACTTTCCTGTTGTTGCTGGGAACATGTCATGCTGGGGATTGGCCCAGGGCCTTCTGCCCACTGAGCTACGTCCCCAGCCTTCTTCGTTTCCTACTGTAAATGTTTTAGCCCACATACAGTTCCACATATGTGTGTGTGAGTATTTATATCTACATATATATGATACCAAAGCCAGGGATTTATATATGCTAGGTAAGCATCTGTATATTTTCAAATATTTATATTTCTTTATGCATATGTGTGTGTATATATATATATATATATATATGAGATAAGTGCCACCATGCATGGCCAGTGTTTGTTATATTAATGGTTCTCAACTGATTTCAGGCCAAGGTCCCTATGTATATTCCAAACAGACCTCTCTTTACTGTGCTTCAATGAAAAAATCTTGGAAACTATTATCCACTCATAAACATAACATACCAATATAGTTTAAAGCAGAAACGAAAGTTAAAATAGCAAAACACCCTCAACACCTCAAATATAGATTTATGAGATAGAGATACATATACATGTACCTCTCTATAGAGAGAGATGGAAATCATATAGTCATATAATGTTTGTTTTGTATTTTTAGACATGATCTCACTATGTGGCTCTGGCTGACTTGTAACTTGCTACATGGACCAGGAGAGCCTCAAACTCACAAAGATCCACCCACATCTGCCTCCCAATTTTTTTTAAAATATTTTATTTATTTATTATTTATATAGCATTCACCTGCAGGTGTGCCTGCTTGCCAGAAGAGGGCCCCGGATCTCATTATAGATGGTTGTGAGCCACCTTGTGGTTGCTGGGAACTGAACTCAGGACCTCTGGAAGAGCAGCCAGTGCTCCTATCCTCTGAGCCATCTCCCCAGCCCCTGCCTCCCAAATTAACGAGTGCTGGGATTAATTAGGGATAGAACACCAAGCCTGGCTTTCTGAACCTTTTTTTTTTTTTTTTTTTTTTGGTAAGGCTCCTATGCTATTTCATAGGGATTCAGAGGGTCTATATGATAAAACTTGTTCAGGCCTTAAAAATTGCAATTTTCAGGTCAGGGTGATGGCTCAGCTAGTAAAGATGCCTGCTGCCAAGCTTGGGACCTTACTCTCCAGGCCCCATGGTGGAAGGCAAGACTGACTCCCCCAAGCTGTCCTCTGACCTCCACATGCGTGTCCATAGACATATAATTAAATAAATGTAAAAATGATGATAATAAAAGGTTGCAATTTTCTCAGAAATGTGAAGTGAGTTGTCTCAGGGATTCTTGTTATTGGCACGGTGGATTGAGTGAAAAATGCCAAAAACGCTTGTTATATTACCGAGCTGCCTGCCACCTTTTCTCTGAGGAGCGATGAGCAATCCCACAGATCAGTGCAAGAGTCTCAGAGGAAAACCTTAGAATGTTTGCCTTCAGGGTCATTTTAGCCTCCTCTCTTGTAGATGAGAACACCGAGGACCAAGGAAAGTCAAGTGGCTCACCGACGGTTCTGGTAAATCGTATTTCGAGGCAGAAGACGTAAGAATACGTAAGAATCCCGCTGGGTCACGTTCTCTTCTCAGCCAGTGGGTACCTACACGGCAGCTCGGGCCCGGAGACTGGAGCCACTAGCCCCGCCCCCAGAGCAGCCACGCCCATCCTCGGGCCTGCCCCCGCGCAGTGCGTCCCGCCTCCAGGACTGTCTGCAGCACTGCCTGACTGGCGACCAGAGCAGAGGGCCTCACGGGGTCCTTCCCGCGGGCTTCCGACGCATTGCCTGAGTGGATGAGCGGGCTGTTTCCGGTGTGAGTGACGAGTGGTGGCCGAACCTGGGGGACAGCAGGGGACGCTTAGGCAGGGACCATGGCAGACGGCGGCTCGGAGCGGGCCGATGGGCGCATCGTGAAGATGGAGGTGGACTACAGCGCCACGGTGGACCAGCGCCTGCCCGAGTGCGAGAAGCTGGCCAAGGTAAGGGGAGGACGGCCGGCTGTTGGCGGGCGCCAGGGGCTGAGTCACGGCGTGGAGCCTGCCTAGGCCTCAGGGGGCCTGCGGGCTGCAGCGCCCATCCCTGGTGTCTTCCTAGCCCTGGTTGGACCTGCTCGAGTGGGAGACCCCGGGCCTGCTCCCTCGGATTCGCCGCAACCCGAAGCTCCCCAAGCCCTAGATAAGTAGATGGTCACCTCTTCCCTCTCGAACGTGACGCCTGGTTTTAGTGCTTGTCCTTTCTTGGGACGCTAAGTAACGTTTGGATTAGTTGGTTCTCAGGTTCAGACTGCATCAGAGAGTTTGCTTCCAGTATTACTGTGGCCCAATCAGTTCACGTCCTTAGATCGTCTCTAAATCGTGGCATTGTGCCTGGTCTTTGGACAGGAGGACCAGGAAAGTGGTAGTACAGACGTAGTGGACCCAGGACCCAGTGCATGGTGGTGAGCCGTCCAAGTGAAAGTGTTGTTGGAACACGGAAGGAAGCTGTTCATTCTTACGGGAGAGAAGCTGACATTTGTATTGGGTTTGAGTAAGATGAAATAAAACTGAGAGAGAGTCATTTCTGGAGGGGACAGTATAGGAAAGACGTTTTAGGGTATTAAAAGTACATGAGCGGGCAGATAATGAAAAATGGGCCAGCATGTACATGTTCTGTGGTGCTAGGGATCTAACTCATGCACACGCTAGGCAAGTGCTCGAACCATTAAGAACATACTTTGATCCAAACGTTTCCACACTCGGTGCCATGTGTCAGGCAACTTCTTATATCATTTTAGACTTTAAAAAGCTCAGGCTGAAAGTGGTTTGTCCAGGGATAGAGTTAGTAATAGCCAGAACCCGGGATTCAAAACTAAATTTACTCATTAGATATGTTGTTGGTTATTGCTAAGGATTACACCCAGGTCTCCTTAAATTCCTGCAGTTCGGTGTTGAGAGTCACCTGGGATGCTTCCACTTGTTTGGTCCTGAAGAGCTTAATATATAAGTGCAGAATGTAATATATTCACAAAGCTGATTGACACTGCTGATTTGAATGGGCAACCAGGAATATACATTAAAAAAAAAAAACAACTTTTTTTTTTCTTCCTGCATGCATGTTTGTACACTGCTTGTGAGATGCCATATATATTCTGAGAATGGAATGCAGGTCTTCTGGAAGAGAAGCCAGTGCTCTTGACTGCTGAATTGCCTTTCCACCCCAAGAATATGGATTTTTATATGGAATATTTTAATGCTTAGAAACTGGATGCTGATCTGTCTTAAAATGCTATTTAAATGAGTTAATGAATTAAGGAAACATGAATTAAGCAGGCAAAGCTGTCTCCTGAATGTACCCTTCGAAAGTAATAGAATAGTGGTGTTCATAGCATCTTTTGCCTTAGAAAGGACAACTCCATCAGCAGTGGTAGCTCTTGCGCTTAATCCCAGCACTTGGGAGGTTCAGGCAGGAAGAGGAATGTAGATAAGATGTTACCAAGAAAAGTCCAGTCCTGTTGTGTATGCCACAGTTACAAACTCAAGTGCCAGATGCCTTCCTGGGTGGTGGATGAGTAATGGGTATGGTCAAAACAGAGACTGTTTGGGCCTGTTAAACCAGTTAAAATTTAAAACGTGGATTATGTGTGAGCTGCATTGGTTATGGGTCAGGAAAGAAGACTGGGAGGAGGGTGGATTACATGTTCTGAAACACAGATCCATAACTTTTAGATTCTTCTCACAATTCTGGTAAATTGTTTAGATCTCTTTAATCAGTTGTGCTTTTATTCTTTTTTTTTTTTTTTTTTTTTTTTTTTTTAAGACAGGGTTTCTCTGGGTAACCCTGACTGTCCTGGACTCACTTTGTAGACCAGGCTGGCCGAGAACTCACTGAGATCCTGCCTCTGCCCCCCCAAGTTCTGGGATTACAGGCATGCACCCCTGCGCCTGGCTTTCCGCTAGCCCTTTTAATGTTTCTAGCATGGCTTTCTCTCCCTGCTCCTTTCCAGGGCTGGGGAGTAAACCCTGGGACGCATGCAGTAGGCAAGTGTTCTTGCCACTGAATCCTTAACGTTCTAGTTCTACTTTGGTGTACACCATTTTACTTTTATTCATGGATTATTAATAGCTATAAAGAAAGCTGTGTTCTTTTTAATTGTGACAAAACTTAAAGTTCAGTGGTTATCCTAGGCTAATCATGCTCAGGTCACCTAGCATAAAGAAACAGTGATCAGTTTTTGCTCTATCTCATTTCTTGTTTAAAGGGTCATCGGTTCTGTACTTAATTTTCTTCAGACATTGTTTGCTTCAAATGTAAAAAGAAAATTGAAGGTAAAAATTGTAGGTGCAGAGTTGATAAGAATGTATCAGGTGTGGGGCTCGAGAGATGGCTCAGCAGTTAGGAGCATTTGCTGCCCTTCCAGAGGACCTGAAATCAGTCTCTACCACCCTGGCCAGGCGGCTCACTCCAGCTTCAGGGTATCCAACACTCTCTTCCAAAGGCACCCATACACATGTGACAAATACACACACACATCAAAAATTATTAGAAGGGCTAGAGAAATGGCTCAGTGTGTTAAGGGCATTCACTGACTGTTATTCCAGAGACGTGGGTTCGAATCCCAGCACTCATGTGGCAGCTTACAACTGTAATTCCAAGGTCTGACACTCTCATGTAGGCATACATTCAGGCAAAACACCAATGCACATAAAATAAAGATAAATAAATTAAAGTCTTATTAGGAAGAAGAGTATATCTCATGAGAAAAGTACATTTAGCATAAGCCTTAAAAGAGGTGGCTCACAGCCAGGCGTGGTGGCTCACGCCTGTAACCCCAGCACTCGGGGAGGCAGAGGCAGGCCACTGTGAGTTTGAGGCCAGCCTGGTCGACAAAGTGAGTCCAGGACAGCCAAGGCTACACAGAGAAACCCTGACTTGAAAAAACAAATAACAACAACAACAACAAACAAAACAAAGAGCAAAAAAGACAAAGGGGGTCCTGGGTAAAGATGGTTGAAGATCATCTCTTCACTTTGTTTTAACCGAGTCTCCAGGGGCCTCAGTTCAGCGGTTGATAGTGCAGAGGACTTTCTGGTTGACTATGGGGTCCTGGGTACATGGTTATTTAAAGGCTGCTTACAATCTTACATACATTATATTCTGTATTCTTTGTTTCTCCTACTCCTCCAGTCTCTCTCTATTGTTTGTTTGTTTGTTTGTTGTAGTTGTCTGCAATAAAAATCACATGAAGTGAAAACCAGCATGATGGTTGTTAACAGCTTTTTTTAAAAGACCCCTTTAAGAAGTAGATCCTGTGAAGGCTTTTGTGTAACGTTGTATTAGTTCCTTGTTTAGGTTGTTAACAAATTGGACCTCTCAGAGGTTAATGGAGGTATACTTAGAGAATGTATAGATGCCTAGCCCTTAGTGACATTGAACAAACTCTGGAGTCATTACCTCATCTACAAGGTTTTCTAGGTGAGGAAAATGAGTCCCGCAGGTCCTGACACCCTGGCTTTGGATGTTGTCATCTTACTCCCTTTGAGTTGAAAGGCTGACTGGAAGAGGAGGCATTTCCGGAGCTGTGGGAATAGACAGGAAGAAGATGCATAGTCATTATGTTAAACATGGAAAAGCGGGAGGAAAAGTGAGATGGTTTGAGAAGTAGTTGTATTTATGAAGTTGATAGTGGTGTACCTCAGACAGCACTAACTTGGCATCCATATTAACTTGTCACACCCTCCTTATTGTGACAATCAAGAATTGTAAGCCATTAAGATCATCTGAATAGCTTAACATGTGTTGTGTGCAAGTTGGTTATAAGGAAAGCTATAATTAAACAAGGATCCAGGCCTAGCCAGACATGGTGGCACATGCCTGTAATCCCAGCACTTGGAGAGACAAAGGCAGGCAGGTTTCAGAGTTCAAAGCCAGCCTAGTCTACAAAGTGAGTTTCAGGACAGCCAAGGCTACACAGAGAAACTCTGTCTTGGAAAAACAAAGACAAAAAAACAAGGGTCCAGGCATAAGAGAACTCACAGACCACTTGGCAGGTAGGAATTGTATATTAGTCACTATTATAAAAGGTCTGAAAAATTACCTTCAAGCTAAGTATGGTGGTTGAATAAGAATGGCCCCCATAAGCTCATATGTTTGAATGCTTAGTTACTGGGGTGGGGAAACTATTTGGAAGAACTAGAAGGCTTAGAAGGTGTGGCCTTGTTGGAGAAAGTGTGTTCAGGTTTCAGAAAGGCCATTCCAAGCTCAGTCTCTCTCCCTTTGCCTGTGGATCAGGTACATGCTCCCCACCATGGTGATAGCGAACTAAACCTCTGAAGCTGTAAGCCAGACCCCAATGAGAAGCTTTCTCTTCTGAGTTGCCTTGCTCGTGGTGTCTCTTCAGCAGTAGAAGAGCAACTAAAACACTAAGCATGATGGCTCTCACCTGTAAGCTTGTCATAGAGGAGGCCAGGGCAGGAGGATCATTGTAGATCTGAGGGCAGCCTGGGCTACAGAGTGAGACCCTGCCTTAAGCAACAAAGGCATCTGTAGAGCAGTAGTGCATGTTTGAGTAATGATGCTTCACATGAGCTACCTTGATAAGCAGCGATTCCAGAGTTTAAATTTTACTGAGACTACAAAGATGTAAACTTCAGAATATAGTTCAGGGTCATTGCAAAGCAGGGCCAGTAGGGTCAATAGTAAATGAATGGATGGTTCAGAGAGCACTAGCCAAGAATGACTTTCTTTTTTAAGATTTATTTATTTTATGTACATGAGTGATCTGTTTTCATGCACACCATAAGAGGGAATCGGATTCCATTACAGATGGTTGTGAGCCACCGTGTGGTTGCTGGGAATTGAACTTAACCGCTGGAAGAGCAGCCAGTGCTCTTAACCCAAAGTTGAGCCTTCTCTTTAACACACAAGAAATCCTTTCTAAGATGTCCTTTGATGTCGTGTTGATCCTGCAGGGCCTGGTCTACAACAATGTGACTCCCTGCCCTCCCCCTGTAGGGTGTCCTGCTTCCGAGTCAGTGTACCGTGTATTCCTACACTCTACCTGAGCCAGCTTAGTGAGTGCAGGATGTTTGGCATTTTAACCTTTCCTTTTTTTCACTTTATTTTCTTATTCTAACCATTTTGCTATAGAGGTTACTTTAAGCAAAACACAATCATCCTCAGTAAGGGAAGCAGCATGCTGTAATGGAGGGCTTGGAGGCCTAGGATGAGAAGAGCCTGGGCTCTGATTCTGTGGATATTTCTGTGGTTGATCAAGTCTCTTAAACTCTCGCTTGTAATCTGTGAAATGAGGTGACAGTCACATTTGCAGCAGACTTCTGATCACTGATTCTTTGTTGTGACTTCCTAGCCTTCTAGATTTTGTTCTCCCGGTTGGTGAACATCAGCGAGTGCAGTGCTGTCCACGGGTCCGCGGTTGAACTGGAGCCCCCTTTCGACTAGAAAGCATTGTTAAAATGTTATGTTCATGTTCCAGATTTATTAAGTCTGAACAGGCCATACTCTGTGCTGTGTGGTTTGACTGGGATTGTAGTTCAGTAGTAAAATGTGTGTTCAACACATACGAGACCCCATGGTTGTCAATCCCCAGCCCCCAGTGGGGGGAAAATATGTTTTACAGATTATCTTGGAAAATATGGCAAACTCCAAAAATTTTTATAACCTAAATTCAAAAGCTGTTAAAAGGGCATGGGTGAGGGGCAGTGTTTATGAGTTGTCTGTGACTATCATTAGAAAAACAATGGGTGGGGCACTGGAGGTTGAAGCCAGGGCCTTGTTTTGGAGTGTTAGAGAAGCATTCTGCTACTAAGCCACATCCCAGGCTAGCTTCAGGCTTGTAGGCCTCTCTACCCCACTCCCCTCAGCTGTCTTGCTCACTTTCTCTCTCCTCCCATCTCTCCAGGGTATATTTAGTCTGCACCAGCCCCTCCTTAAGAGCACAGGCTAGCTTGTGGGTGTTTTCTTCCAAACATTTCTCCTTCTATTTGGACTCTTCAGAGTCCTACCAGTTAGGAGTTCTGTACAGAACAAGATAAACAGGTATCACTACTCTGAGTTGGTAAATTAGAATCCAAACAAAGGCTCTCATCTGTTTTTCTCAGGTGAGACATCATTGTAGTTACAGGTTCAGTTTTTCTTTACATGTTAAAAAAAAGTTTGTGGGCGTGGGGGTGTGGGTCAGTTGGTAGAGTGCTTGACTCCCATGCAAGGGGTGCTGGGTTCTACCCCTAGAACCTTACAAACCAGATGTGGTTATGTACACCTGTAACTTTGGAAGCAAGGAAGTAGAAATTCAAGGTCATCCTTGGCTACATAATGAGTTTGAGGCCCAGCCTGGACTACATGAGACCCTGCCTATGAATGAATGAATGAATGAATGAATGAATGGGACAAACGATAAACTTGTGGACTGTGCTGGAAATGTGGCTCTGTGGTGGAGCACTAACACACAGAGGAAAGAAGAAATGCAAGCTATGGATCCTGAGTACAGAATCCCTAACCTAAAAACCCTGGAGGCGGAAGCTTTTCACAGATGGAGAGAAACAAACCAAGGAGTTAGGGATAGCATTTTCCTTTGGAATGGACATTGAATTAACTCTCCCAAAGCGTAGGTCAGGTGCTGGCTCTGTGTTGGGGCTTCCTTTGGTCACTGCTTTCTCTTATTTCAGGAAGGACGGCTTCAAGAAGTCATCGAGACCCTTCTCTCCCTGGAAAAGCAGACCCGCACCGTGAGTAGATGGTGGTGCACCCCCCCCCCCAGTGACGCTCCGATGCTGCCCGTTCACTTACGATGTGTTTCGTCTTTGCAGGCCTCTGACATGGTGTCCACGTCCCGCATCCTGGTCGCAGTGGTGAAGATGTGCTATGAGGCTAAAGAATGGGACTTACTTAATGAAAATATCATGCTTTTGTCAAAACGGCGAAGTCAGTTAAAACAAGTGAGTTCCTGATTTGCTTTAGAAACACAAAGACCTGGGCCTAGACAGGAGCTCAGCAAGTAAATCCTTCTGTTGCCAGCCAAGCCTGGCAACCTGCGTTCATGCTCCAGAACCCACGTGGTGGAAGGAGGCGCTGACTCCTGCAAGCTGTCTTCTGACCTGCAGGTGTGGGCCATGGCAGACCGGCTCACACACATAGTAAATAATCACTAAAAATTACATTTCTTCTTTTGGTTTTTTGAGACAGGGTTTCTCTGTAGCCTTGGCTGTCCTTGGACTTATGCTATACTCAGGCTGACCTTGAACTCAAGAGATCTGCCTGCCTCTGCCTCCTGAGTGCTGGGATTAAAAGCCTGTGCCACCACTGCCTGGCCCTAGAGATGGTTTGAAATTCTAATGGACTCTCTCCATGGAATTTCCCCCCAAGCTAGGCATGGTGCAATGTGCCTTTAATCCTAGCACTAGGAATGCAAGGCAGGCGGCTCTCTCTCGGAGCTCTGGGTAGCCCTGTGTACCGTGAGAGTTCCAGGCCACAAATAACTCCACAGAGACTCTTTCTCAAAACTATTCTTTTCTATTTGAAGAATGAACTTCACTTACGAGCGGTTTATCACGTTTTCTTAGGCGGTTGCAAAAATGGTTCAGCAGTGCTGTACTTACGTGGAGGAGATCACAGACCTCCCAGTCAAGCTGCGGCTGATTGACACTCTCCGGATGGTTACGGAAGGAAAGGTGAGTTTTCTGTTGAAATGGCATCTTACCTGCAGTCTATGAGGGTTATGTGCTTCTGTGAGCATGTTTGTGTGGCCAGTTGGTTAGTTTTGTTTTGTCGTATGACAAGGTCTCTCTATGTAGCCCTGGCTGACCTCAGACTCACTCTATAGACCACGCTGGCCTCAAGCTCCTACAGATCTGCTTGCCTCTTCCTCCCAAGTTCTAGGATCAAACGTGTGTGCCACCATGCCAAGGTTGTGCCACCACACCCAGCTGAGAATTAAAGTGGTCTTATCCCAAAATTTATGTAGCTTTTTAAAAAACGAAGAAAGAGGTTGGGACTGAGAAGAGGTTTCACTGTGTAGCCAAGCTGGAACTTACCCTCCTTTTGCCTTGGCATTTTGAGTAACTAACTGGATGATACGACTTTTTAAAATGAATCAAGATCTATATGGCTGAAGACATTGTAGATACGAGGAAAATAATATGTGTAAAGGTATTTAGGTGGACTTACAGCATGGCCCAGTGGCGTGCCAAGCCAGATAGCCGTCCTTTGACCCCTGAGACCCACGTCTTCTGATTTGACTTATGTGTGTGCCTCATTGCATTAGCATTAGCACATATGTGCACACACAAATGTAAATAAGTAATAAATGACTTTTACAAAAGAAGATAACAGGCAGGCTCAGTATCGAATGCCTCTAATTCCAGCACTCGGGAGGCAGAGGCAGGCAGACTTCTGAGTTCCAGGCCAGCCTAGACTACAAAGCCAGTCCAGGACAGCCAAGGCTACATGGGGGAAAATGGGGAGTTACATATCTGAATAGTTAGTATCACTGTGAATTCAGGTTTGGGGTTGGGTGTGGAAGGGGTTGCTGCAGAGCATGAAAGCTCATTTCAGGCTCTTTTTTACTTGAGATTTATTAATTTATTTTATGTGAGTGTTCTGCCTGCATGTACACCTGCATGCTAGAAGAGGGCACCAGATCACATTACAGATGGTTATGAGCTACCGTGTGGTTGCCGGGAGCTGAACACAGGACCTCTGGAGGAGCAGACGGTGCTCTTAACCACTGAGCCATCTTTCCAGTCCCTCATTTCAGGCTCTTTAGGTGTTACATTTTTGATGTTTAATTTGTTGGAAATTTAAAATCTGCTAATTTTATAGCTACAAAAAATGCTAGCAAGCCAGTTATGATGGTACACAGCTTTAATCCCAGCACTTACGAGATAGAGGCAGCTGGATCTCTAGGCATTCCAGGCCAGCCTGGTCTATACAGTAAGGCCTTGTCTCAAAAAATAAAAATAAAAATAAAAAAATTTAAAGCTAGCAGTGTTAATTATTAGCAAGGTCAGATTAGATAGTAGAACTAGATAGCATCTTTCGTGGTCCTGTCTAGCTTCAAACTAGAGGTCCTGCTGCAGCTCCCTAGTACTTCCTGGTATTACAAGTATGTGCCTTATCTGGCCTCATACATCTGGTTGTTTTAAAATTGTATTTAATGATGAATGGGGCTGGTGTATATCTTGGTGGCCATGCTTAGAATAAATAAGGACTTGAGTTGAGTCCACAAAATCCAGGGCAAACGCTAAATCTGGTGTAGAGCCTTGGTACAATTTCTGATGTTGAACTCTGTATATGCTTGTTGCAAAGTGTTATCTTGCAAGTCTTTTAAAGCCACTTTTTGTTTTCTGTGCCGTTAATACAGCTGGGGATCCTGTTATTTGTTAAACACAATAATTTTGTATTTAGTTTCCCAAAGCAAAATTGAAAAATTGTTTTTTAAAAGATTTATTTAGCTATTTATTTATTTATTATGTATATGGCTACTCTGCATTTATACCTGCACTCCAGAAGAGGCCGGAGATCTCATAGGTGGTTGTGAGCCACCATGTGGGTGCTGGGAATTGAACACAGGACCTCTGGAAGAGCAGCCAGTGCTCTTAACCTCTGAGCCGTGTCTCCAGCCAAAAATACAATGTTTTTAGGTCATTCTACTTTATTTATGTATGTTGGGTGGTGCCCACAGGGGCAGGAATGAGCATGCTCCCTTGGAGCTGAGGATACAGGCATGTTGAGCAGCCTGATGCGGGTGCTGGGATGCAGACTGCCGTCCTCTGGCTTAGCAGTTGGCTGGGCCGTCTCTCCAGCCCTGGGGAGTGTTTTACGAAGATGCTTGCTTTTGTATCCTATGTGGAGTGAGATCTCTTGCAGTGTGTGGGGCGAAGTGTGCAGTAGGATGACGCTGTTAGACCTAATCGTTCTGCCTTTTAAATGTTAACATGTTTCTGCAAGAGTTTTGATACTATCAATTTCTGTTTGTAGATTTATGTCGAAATTGAGCGCGCTCGGCTGACTAAAACCTTAGCAACTATAAAAGAGCAAAATGGCGACGTGAAAGAGGCTGCCTCCATTCTTCAAGAGTTACAAGTAAGGTGCTTGAGGGCCTTGTAAACTTTATGCTGAGTTGGCGGTATTTTCTTGTGGAAGTGGCTTATTTTGACACCTCTGCTTCTTTTTGCTAAGTCGCTTAGAGTAAGCATGTACACAGCACAGTGTTCTTTGGACCCTGAAAACTGATTTTGTAAGCTAACCTGCTAAACAGAATTTGAAGAAATGTTAGCATCAACAGATTGGTCTTAGTTTTTGTAGAATTATTTGAACATTTGCGTTCTCCTTAGATTTGGGGGGTGGTTTTTGTTTTTGAGTGGATTAGGGGGTTTTCAAGATAGGGTTCCTCTGTGTAGCCCTGGCTATACTGGAACTTGTTCTGTAGACCAGGCTGGCCTCAAAGTCACAGAGATCTATCTGCCTTTGTTTCTCGAGTATTGGGATTAAAGGTGTGCATCATTACCACCTGGTTCTGTTTAGAATTTTAAAAAGTAAATGCACTTTGCCTTAGTAATATACTTTTAAATTACTGGCTTTATTCTTAGTGAATGATTGGTTACAGGTAAATTTATAGACCATAGTGGTTTTGCAAAGAAAAATTGCCAGAGCTGGGAGTCTAAGAGCTCAGTAGTGTTTCCCTTGCATATAGAACCCTGCGTTTCATTCACCAGAGCGTTCTAAATGCACAAACTGATGGAATGGGTATGTGTATTTTCCTCTTTAGAGCTAAGCATTCTGAGGAAAGACATAAAGTATCACACTAGAAAATGTTACCTGGACTGTGCTCAAAAATTTCCAGTCACTCTGGTGACTTCACACCCTCTGCGATCTGTCAGAGGCTGCTCACTAGGTTAACCAGGGTACTCTGACATTCCAGTCGAGTTCCCTATGCACCTGGACTAAAGAAAGGGAAGAAATAAGTTTACTGGAAGGTCCAGTGCCCTGCGTTGTCTTCATTCTCTGACCTTTTTTTGTACAAGCCCTATATCCGTTATTTCAGTAGTTCTCAAACTGGAGGATCAAATGGCCCTTTCACATGGGTCTCCTCAGAAATCCTGCCTATTGGATATTTACATTACGATTCCTAACAACAAAATCACAGTTATGAAGTAGCAACAAAAAGAACATTATGGTTGGGCTTCACCACAACATAAGAAAATGTGTTAAAGGGTGTCAGGAGGGCTGAGAGCCACTGCTGTACATACTTCATCCCAGGAACCATCACACACAGCACGGTCATGTTTCCCCCAACTTCCCAGCCAAGGGAACTGGACTTCAGAGGCAGTAAATGACTGGTCCAAGGCTGCTTTCGGCCTTCAAACTCATTATTATTATTATTGTCACCATCATTGCTATTGTTGGTTTTTGAAATAGCATGTGTCTGTGTATCCCTGGATGTCCTGGAACTCTCCCTATAGACCAGGCTTGACCAGGTCTACCAAGATCCACCTGTCTGTCTTCTGAGTACTGGGATTACCCAGTTTTCTCATAGTGAGTTTCAGGACAGCCAGAGCTACATAGTGAGACCCTGTTTTGAAAACATTTTTTTTTTGTGTGTGTGTGTGTGTGTGTGTGTGTAAGTGTATATAAGTGTGTATGTGAGAGAGGTGTGTTTATGTGTACACAGATGCCCATGGAGACTGGAAGAGGGTATTAAATCCCTTGGAACTGGAGTTAGAAGCAGTTATGAAACACCTGACATGGGTGCTGGGTACAGAACTTGGGTTCTGTGGAAGAGCACCAAGAGCTTCTATTGCTGAGCTATGTCTCCAGCCCCATAACATTTTATATAATTGCCACCACTGTACAAACATGAAGTTATATTTGACCTGGCTAGCTATTTTAATATCCACTTAAGTAATTTAAACTTACTTGAGGAATTGCCTTTCTAGGTGGAAACCTATGGGTCCATGGAGAAGAAGGAGCGAGTGGAGTTTATTCTGGAGCAGATGAGACTCTGCCTAGCTGTGAAGGATTACATTCGCACACAGATCATCAGCAAAAAAATTAACACAAAATTCTTCCAGGAAGAAAATACAGAGGTGAGCACTGTCTCTGCACAACCTGTTTACGTTCAAACTGTTCGGCTGGAAACCTTGAGCCCAAACTTATTTTGTGAACTTCTTTCAGAAATTAAAGTTGAAGTACTATAATTTAATGATTCAGCTGGATCAGCACGAGGGGTCCTATTTGTCGATTTGTAAGCACTACAGAGCCATCTACGATACTCCCTGCATTCAGGCAGAAAGTGAGAAATGGCAACAGGTAAGGAGACATGCGGTGACCTGATGCTAGAATACCTTCAAGGCTGGGGTGCAGCTCAGTCTAGAGCCCTTTTCTGGCTGGCAGAAGGTCCCCAGTTTGATTCCTAGCATGAGGAAGAAAAAAGGGAAAGGTGACTTGCATTTTTGCATGTTTTTACATAGCTGTAACTGCCATAATGATGTGCTCCATGGTGCTGTGCTTTCTGCTCGTTGTGTCAGACTAAATGGGATGATTTTACAAAAAAAGAAAGAAAGAGAAAAAAGATTCTGCTTAACATGCCCAGTAGGTTACAGATACCAGTAACTTTGGGAAGTTGTTTTATTAAAAAGGAAGAGAAGCCAGGTGTGGTAGCACATGTCTGTAATCCTAGCACTTGGGGAGGCAGAGGCAGGCGGACTTTGAGGCCTTTTGAGGTGAGTTTGAGGCCAGCCAGGTGTGGTAGCACATGTCTGTAATCCTAGCACTTGGGGAGGCAGAGGCAGGTGGACTTTGAGGACTTTTGAGGTGAGTTTGAGGCCAGCCATGTCTACAGAGCAAGTCCAGGACAGTCAAGGCTACACAGAGAAACCCTGTCTAAAAAAAAGTAAAAGAAAGAAAGAAAAGGCTATTTTTCCCACACGTATCCTGGTCTGGCTTGAAATCTGTGTAGTCAGAGCTAGCCTTCAACTCCTTTTGGTTCTGTATCCATCTTCCACTACTGGAAGAGACAGCTGCTATAAAAACTACTTTAAAACATGACAGGATCACAGCAAGTTTGGGCCAGCCTGTCCTGCATAGTAAGTTCCATGCCAGTCACAGCGACTTACTGAAGCCCTGCTTTAAATAGTAAAGAAAAAGAAAGAGTGCTATGGCAATGTGCAATGTTTATGCTAACTTGCCTTTATACTTTTGCCCCCAGATTAATTTTGATCTTTCAAGATAAGGTTTTTTTGTATAGTCTTGGCTGTCTCAAAATTCGCTCTGTAGACTAGCATGGCCTCATTCAGCTCCATCTGATTCTGCCTCCCCAGTGCTAGGATTAAAGGTGCCACTACACTGGGCCCCTTTCTGAGACTTTAGTTGTTGGAGTTAGGATCTGAAAGTTGCTATGTTTTGCTCAATCCCATTATGTTTCCAGTTACATGTGAACTGTTTACAACTTTGTCAGGCCCTGAAAAGTGTTGTTCTCTACGTTATCCTGGCTCCTTTTGACAATGAGCAGTCAGATTTGGTTCACCGGATAAGTAGTGACAAGAAACTGGAAGAAATTCCCAAATACAAGTAAGTGCTTGTGTCACTGTAGAAATCTGATCAAAATCATTCCCTGTACGCATGGTTGATGCTAGATCGAGTAGAGAAAGTATTATTTTGGTTAATAATCTGTTTTTAAAGGTTTCATCACTAATAACCTGGACTTCATATTCTTCGGGAGTATGTTCATTTGAAGTGTGTCATATATAAACTGACACATTTCTTCTCAAGTGACTGGCTTTTCATTTTGTTTTGTTTTCTTTATAATTAACTTATTTCATGTGCATTGGTGTGGGGGTGTCAGATTCCCAGGAACTGGAGTTACATCTGTGAGCTGCCATGTGGGTGCTAGAGATTGAACCCGGATCCTTTAGAAGAGTAGCCAGTGCTCTTAACCACTGAGCCATCATTCCAGCCTTGTTTGGCTTTTGTTTTAAAAGCTTTTTTTCCTTTTCTGTTTGACTAGTGTGCTTACATTTGTTTCAGAGATGGGTAAGCATAGTAAGGAGACCACATTTGACAGAGGGGAATCTCTTCATATTATGGGAAATAGCACAATAATTGACCAAAGTCAAGTTTGTCATGTTTTACTAAGCAAGCGTGGCAAGAGTTTTTGGTTGGTTGGTTTTCATTTGTTGTTGATCAAGCTGAGACTTTCTAACCTGAAGTGCTTGGCCTGAGATGTTTATTAGATTTTGAAATCTTTGCACGTGCACAATGTGATACCTTGGAGTGGGGCCCAAGCCAGAAGTTAATGAATGTTTCATTTTTACCTTACACAAGAAGCCAGAAGCCAGTTTTAACTTTTAGTTGAACCATCATAAGGTAGAGGTGTGACTATCACTGCTCCTAGTTCTGAATCATGATTAATCGAGTGAGAACTCGTTTTCTTATACTTGGTCACAAGTTTAATATTTTAGACTTCCCAGGCTACGTCCATGAGGTCACATGTGGGATTTTCAGCTTGTGGCATCATGTCAGCATTTGAAAGGTCTCAGGGCTTGGGCCTGCAAGATGGCTTCAGAGCCTGGCAGCCTAAGTCACTGTCAGAGCCCACGTGGTCGGAGTGGAACCAACGCCACAAATGGTCTGCAGACATCAGTGCACCATGACACGTGCGCCCTCACTCAAACACGCACACACAATCAGTCATCACCGTGGCAAGAGCGAACTTCCAGTGGGGAGCCCCTGTACTTAGGGTTTGATTAGCAGCACTCACCCCGTTGGGCAGATCTGAAATGCTGAGTTGCACGAACTTTACAGGGATCTGCTGAAGCTTTTTACCACAATGGAGTTGATGCGCTGGTCCACACTTGTTGAGGACTATGGGATGGAGCTACGGAAGGGCTCCCCTAAGACCCCAGCAACTGACGTCTTCAGCTCTACAGAAGAAGGGGAAAAGAGGTGGAAAGACTTGAAGAACAGAGTCGTGGAGCATGTAAGAATGGGCAATGGGCTGCCTGCTGGCCCGAATTTTACATTGTCTTAGAACCAAGAGTGGGTAAATTTGAGCATAAACTACTTCCCCTTTCTGTTGGAGGGAGCATGGAGACAAAGGTCTTATTATGCACCCTGGTGAGCCTAGAACTCTATGCAAGCCAGGCTGGTCTTGAACTTGCACTGATCCTGCTGCTTCTGCCTCCCAAGTACTGAGATTAGAACTGTGGGCCAGTAGGCCCAACTATAAACCATTTGTTGTTTGAAATTTTTTTATATGTGTGCTTGTATATGTACTGCGTGGATGCAGTTCCTGTGGAGGCCAGAGAAGGTATCAGGCCCTGTGTTTCTAATTCTTTACTTCAGGACTGAGTTTCCCCATTTTTGGCTTTTCAGAAGTCAGGTGTAGTGGCTCATTCCCATAATCCCAGCCCTTAGAAAGCTAAGGCAGGAGCATTGCCGAGAGTTTGAGCTGTCTACAGTATATAACTAGATCAGGCTAGCCAGGGAACTAAGAGAAACCCTTTCTCAGAAAGAGGAAGAAATAGAACAGGTAGCTGTAGATGAGCAGTTTTCATTCTGGGAGAATACTACAGGATCCAGAATCTTAAAAGCAACATGATGGCTTAGTTGGGGAGGTAGAGGTACTAAGATTAAGCGCTTGAGCCCATCAGCTGCATAGTGGTTTTGGACCCACTAAGAGACCCTCAAAAGTCAGTGAATGGGATCATTGACTGTGTTCAAGGGGTAAAGGAGAGGTAGAGTTGGGAACACAGAGCATCTCAGGCTTCCTTAGGCTCCCATTGCTTTCAGTCCTGATAGATAGCAGAATACCCTTTTCAAAGTTAGCTTCTTTCCCTGTGAGTCCTGGTGTTTTGCTAAGATCACTAAAGTTAATGAGTAACAAGAGAATTTTTGTCTAATTTCACCATGTGCCATAGGAACTAGGAAATGTAATAATTATCATTTTTTTGTTTTGTGTTTTTTTTTTTGAGCTAGGGTCTCATGTAGCCTAGACTGCTTCCAAGTCACCATGTAGTAGATGTCTGAATCCCACCTCCCATGGGCTAGGGTTTTAGATAGCGTTTCAATTGCTGATGTCGTTAATCCAAGTTTAAGGCAGATCTCTACTGTACAGATCATCCTGGTCTCCATGGAGTTCTAGGCCTGCCACGGCCACATAATGAAATGCTACCTGGATAAATTAATGAATGAAACACTGTCTCAATAAATGAATGAATATGATCAATCAATAAAAATATTTAGTTCAAATAATAAGGTAAAGAAGCCAATCTTTACCTTAGAATTCAGTTTTTCTTTTGAAATTTAGAACCAGCTTCTTTCTGTTTGTATTGGGTTTTTTTGGGGGGGTGTTTTTTCAGACAGCCAGGACCGCTGTCTCAAAAAACAACCCCCCCAAACAAAACAAACAGAAGCTGGCTGTCCTGGAGTTTTCTCTGTAGCCCAGGCTGGTCTCAAACCCACAGAGGTCCCCTGCCTCTGCCTCCTAGATGCTGGGATTAAAGGCATGCAACCACCACTGCTCAGCTACCAGCTTCTTTCTAATCGGGGAGCTGTAGGGAAACAAAAACAAAAAACACAGCTCTGAGTCCCATGTTGCCAGTAAACTTACCAGGGTATGTAAACAGCTGGATTTTCAGTCCTACTGACTACTGTTGTGTGTGTCCCCTGACAGAACATCAGAATTATGGCCAAGTACTATACTCGGATAACAATGAAAAGGATGGCGCAGCTTCTGGATCTCTCTGTGGATGTAAGTTCTGAACATGTTATGTGGTGTTATCTTGAATACAAAAAGAAAAGTATCCAAAGTAGTAAGTTTATAGTTAAATTAATATTATTTGTGCTAGCTAGACCTTTAATTAGATATTGGGGGAAGTCTAGGTTCAGTAACCCCCAGAACCAAATTTACATTTATTAGTTTTAAGTTCACAGTGTGTAGTATAGAAATGTTAGGAGAACCACAGAAACATACTGCACAAATAAGATTTGTGAGGATGCTTGACTGACTGCTAAAAAGGTTCAGGACTGATTGGAGGAGGAGTGTGGTCACATTATGTGTGTTATTGACAGCACTCGAGATGCAGGAGGTGGCATATGCCTGTAACCCCAGCACTTGATGAAGATCTGGAGCTTAGTGCCTCCCTCTGCTACATAGTTTGAGGCCAGCCTGGCATACATGGGACTCTGCTTTCAAAAACAGTAAACAAAACAAAACAGTAAAGAAAACAAAAAGATGTAGGAATTAACAGCCTGAGAACCCACTTCTGTTATAGCAAGAGCATGTTGTAACAGTTTGTCCAAAAAAAGAAGAGTCAGCCAGACACGGTGGCACACGACTGTGATCCCAGCACTCAGGGTGGCAGAGGCAGGCAGATCTCTGTGAGTTCAAGGCCAGTCTGGTCTACAGAGCAAGTGCAGGATAGCCAAGGCTACACAGAGAAAACCTGTCTCTGGAAGGAAAAAAAAAAGTTGCTGCACATCAGAGATGAATGGCTTCCCTTTTGATTAGCTGGTTGGTTCTTGTGGACAAGGGCACCAGAGTAGCATCATTTATGTAGACACCTTGTGGCAGAGCATGTGTTCTTAACTGGCATTTCTGGAAACAAGTATACCGTAGTGCCTTTAAGAGGTAGCTGTAAGTAGGGGATCCAGCTCAGCCTTGGAGCTAGTACTTGGTCTCCGTGACCTCGAGTTTGATCCCCAGCACTGCAGAGAAGAAAGGAGGGGAGGGCTGTAAGAAGTGGGGAGCCAGTTCATTGTTGGTACGCCAGCCCTGGTCCCTGTTCCCACCAGGGCTAAATCTTCAGGGTCACATTAAGCCCTGGCTCTGCTTTGGTGACCGAGTCTACCACATTTCCATTACCTGAATATATAGGCTGCCCTCCAACTCCTGGTCTCGGCTCCACCTCCCCAGTGCTGGGAGCTGTCAGCACACCTGGCAGGAGACACATGTTGTCTTCACTTCTTAGATGGTCAAGTGTTGTAAGCACATTAGGTCAGCAGTCGACAAGGAGCCGTCAATGCTCTTCGCCTTCGTATTCATGGATGAGGAATGTAGAGTGTTTATCCTGTAATTATCCATCATAATCCAATTTGTCTGTCCTCACAGGAGTCGGAGGCTTTCCTCTCGAACCTAGTCGTTAACAAGACCATCTTTGCTAAAGTAGACAGGCTGGCTGGAGTCATCAACTTCCAGAGACCCAAGGATCCAAATAACTTATTAAATGACTGGTCTCAGAAACTGAACTCGCTGATGTCTCTGGTTAACAAGACGACACACCTCATCGCCAAAGAGGAGATGATACATAATCTACAGTGAGGGTGTGGATGCTTTTAGAAGACAAAGTGGGAGGTCATTAAAAAGAAAGACTGTTTTCATGGTGTATATGTTGTTTTTTCTTACTCTTCGCCCTTTTGTCTAAAATTTTAAGGTAGTGAACGTGTTTGAGCCCCGTCTGCCTTTTCCACACCCTGGTTTCATGTTAACTCTGCTTTGAAATTGGTGCAAAAAAGTTTCACATTTCCACTCTGAAGATGGAAAGGTTTGTGTCTCAGCTGCCCTGGGTGTGTTCCTACCACTTGTTTTTATTCACATGACAATAATAAACACAGGATGTGTGTGTTAGCTCTTGAAGTTGCCTGTGCTTCAAGGGGTAGCGATTTAACAAGTGTCTATAAATAATTTTATCATAAAGCATTGATGAATTACTAGAATAAAAATCAACATAGAACACTCGAATGTTCTGTGTGTTCTGAGTTGTTCTATGTGTTTTGATACTGAGGAAGTCCCTGGTAGAATGCATTTGGAATATAAGCATTCTTTTCTCTCAAACTAAACTGTGGTGGAGGAAAGTGACCTTGAACTTTTGATCCTCCTGCCTCTGCTTCCCAGGTACTAGGATTGCAGGTAGTACTGGGATTGAACCTTGGGCTTTTACAGGCCAAGCAAGCACCACACCAACTCCAGTCCCATAATCAAAGTTCAGTTACAGTAGTTTGGTTATACTGTTGTTTCCATGCTATTTCTTTTGGTTTCTGTTTTGAGGTGGTCTTCCGTAGCCCGGGCTGACCTGGAATTTGTCATACGATGGTAAATGACCATAGACTCCTGAGCCTCCTGCCTCCTAGTTCCCAGGAACTAAGCTTCAGGCATGCGCTTGGACGGGGGCTGCTTTCTGTTACATCCTGTTACTGGACTCGTTCTTGTTGGGTGGTGCTGGTGGTTTGTTGAAGGGGGCTGTTCACCACTTTCCCCAAGTCCTTTGTATGAACTGAGGCCTAACTTAAGACTTTGTTGTGCGGGAAAACCGGCCCAGACCCTCAGGTACGGTAGTAAGAGCTTGCCTGTTAAAGAAAAGCCTGGCCTTATGTTTTTACTTCTGTTTGTGGACAGGGTTTCCCTAAGTTGCTCAGGCTAGCCCTGAACTCACTCAGGCCCAGCAGCCCTTGAACTTGGAACCCTGCTACACTGGCCAAGTAGCTAGAATTATAGGCCTGTGCCTCGAGACGCAGCCAGCCCATCAAGTGTCACTCGTACAGCTGCTTCTAGGCTTCGGTCTACTTGTGTTCTTAATGCCAAGTTCATTCCCCCTGTAGGATCTCCAGTTCCAGGACCTGGTTCTAGATAATCTAATAGCTTTTTTTTAAGATTTATTTATTATGTATATAACGTTCTGTCTGTATGCATGCCAGAAGAGGGCACCAGATCTCACTATAGATGGTTGTGAGCCGCCTTGTGGTTGCTGGGAATTGAACTCAGGACCTCTGGAAGAGAGTCAGTGCTCTTAACCGCTGAGCCATCTCTCCAGCCCCTCTAATTGCTTTTTTAAATACTATTAAATGACTGAAAGGCTTAAGGCCACCCTCATAGTAAACTTTAAGGTTTAAATTTCCTTTTTCACAGTTGAAACAAAGGTATTTTACTGTCAACATCTGAGGTCAATTAGTATAAGCAATTTTTGTGTTTTTTTCTTTTAAATTTCAGAGAAAATTGAAACAATGTTAGAAAGTTACTTAGGGTTTTTTTTAAATGGAGGAGGACAGGGCTAGAGAGATGGCGCAGTGGTTAAGAGCACTGAGTACTTTTCCAGAGGATCAATTCCCAGCACCCACATGACAGCTCACAACTGTCTGTAACTCTTGTTCCAGGGGATCTGACACCCTCACATAGATATACATGCAGTCAAACACCAGTGCACATTTAAATGGAGGAGGTATGGCATATGGTTTTTGAAAAAGTCCAAATGAGAAAAACACTTTAGAAATGGCATTTCTCATCATATCCCACTTAATGATCACCAAATTGTGTTATTTCATGATCCCACAATTTGGAACAATTGTGGGATCTCTGTGGTATTATGTCCTGAATCATTGTGTCACATAATATACCAAAGTAATTTAATTGGTTCTTAGGAAATTAATGCTTTGGTAATGTCAGTATCTTCTGTTATTTATCTTTTAAAATGGAAAAACTGGCAGTTTGAGAAACTGTAGGAGACCACAGTCAACTCTAAGGTCCTGGCTTTAATTTTTGTTTGTGTGAAGGCCATCAATCAATTTGCTTTGCTGATTCTCATCAGCAAGTTGGAGCTGGTTCATCTCTAACTTCATCTGTCTAGAGGGACTCAATACCAAAAGGCTTGTAAACCCTCTGCTGGCCAGATTTCTGTAAGAATTTGGCACTGTTTGGTAAGCTGCCATGGCTTACATTTTCCTGTTAAATGTTAAGCAAATAGTTGCCATTTAGAAATCCATTAGCAGAGGGTGCCCAAATTTTGAGAATTTTGGACCAGCAAGGTAGTTCAAGTGGCAAAGGCACTTGCTCCCAAGGATGAGGAGTGGAGTTCAGGCCCCGCATGGTAGAAGCAGAAAACCAATTCCTGCAAATTATCTGACCACCCAAACTGATGTGCGCACACAGTAAATGTGAAATGAATGGCTTTCGGTTTGAGTTTAGAATCTCAGTTCCTTTCTTCCGTACTGGTCCTGAAGTCCGTATGTATAAATGAGTGAGAATGTTTTGGGGTAGCTGGGTGTGGTGGTGTACACTTTTAGTCCCAGCACTTGGGAGGCAGAGACAGGCAGATCTTTTGAGTTTGAGGCTAGTTTGTACACCTACAGCAGAGTTCCAGGACAGCCCTACACAGAAAAATTTAAACCAAAACACTTGAAAACCACTATTTTCACTAGTTAACCAACCAGCAGGTGTCTTTAATGAGACTATGCTTTCATATAACTTAGGTCTTTATTTAGAATCCAATAGCTGTTCTTGTAATCTCTGTCTTCAATTCATATATGATCATAACTGAGTCATTGGGGAAAAAAATCTTAAAAGTCATAGTTTCAGAGCTAGAGAGATGTCTCAAGAGGTTAAGAGCAGTGTCTGCTCTTCCAGAGGTCCTGAGTTCAATTCCCAGGAACCACGTGGTGACTCACATGAGATCTGGTGCCCTCTTCTGGCCTGCAGGTGCACATGCAGGCAGAACACAAATCTATTTTAAAAAATAAAGCAAATCATGACTTTCTTCTGTATCTTCTAAAGATTGTATGACAGACATGACATGAATGTGGGTGCCCAGAGGCCAAATCCCCTGGAAATGGACTTAGAGGAGACTGTGAACTGCCCATATGAGTCGTGGGAATCGTATGGATCTTATGGAAAAGTAATTGCTCTTAATTACTGAGCCAGCGCTCCAGCCCCCATTTGTAGCAAACCTTTATTTTCTTTGAGACAGGATTTCTCTGTAGCCTTGGCCTTAAACTCAAAGAGATCTGCCTGCCTCTGCCTCCTGGAGTGCTGGGATTACAGGCGTATACCACTGTGCCCAGCTGTTTTCTTTTTCATAAAATTAATATTTCAAGCCAGGTGCCATGGTGCACACCTGTAATCCCAGCACTCCGGGAGGCAGAGGTAGGTGGATCTCTTGTGAATTCGAGGCCATCCTGAGTCTACAAAGTGAGTGCAAAATAGCCAAGGCTACACAGAAACACCCTGTCTCGAGAAAAAAAAATTCATTTGTTAATTTATCTTTTTTATATTTTACATGTAGAAGTGTTTTTGCTGCGTGTATGTATGTGCACCACTCGCCTGCCTGGCGCCCATGGAGGCTGGAAGAGGGTGTCACTGCTGGAACTAGTTAGAGGTTGATGTGATCCACAGTGTGTGTGGGTGCTTGGAACCAACCCCAGATCCTCTGCAAGGGCAACAAATGCCCCTAACTGCTAAGCCGTCTCCCCAACACTTTGTCCCTAAGTCAGTCTCAGGTTCCTGTAAAATGGGATCGATAAAGCTCTCCAGCGTGGTGTTTGCCCGGCCTGCTTCACAGCTGCAGCCTGTAACTGGCAGCACGCAGCCTGCTGTTGCTCTGGCTTTCATGCTCGGTGACGGCCTGTGGTTTCAGGCCCTGTAGGACGGCGTGGAGCCACCATTGGAAAGTATTTCCACGGCCTCCTAAGTCTCCGCTGTTCTGCCTCCCGCTAAGCCCTCTCAGCATTTGCCACGTCTGGAATTTTGTCTTTGCTGACTGTGGCCATGACTCAGTGGTAGAGCACTTGCCTAACACGTACAAAGCCTAGGCTCGAACCCCAACAACAGGGAAAACAAACTCAGGCTTGACCTCTCCCAGGAGTCTACACCGTTGAAATCAAAGTGTGTCGCCTCGGTTGCTTTTTTGATTTGGTGCTCTGATGTGTTTCTTCCATGTCTTTTTATTCATTTGTGTTCATAGAGGTTTTGTTGTTGTTGTTTTTTCACTTTGTTGGGACACAGGCTTGGGAATGAAGAGTTAAAGGATGAGCAGGTCAGATAACTTCAGCTCTCACCAGTGACAAAGGATGCATACAAGCATTGACGAAATTCCTGCAGCCGGTGAATGGCTTAGGAGGTGTTCACTGAACAGCCATGAGGCAGCCGGAGGACAGCCTCTATCACTACTAACTTTCCATCTCAACCGGGACTCTGTGGAGACTGTCGGCTTAGGTTACAGATACTTTCTACTGTGCCTGACTTTGGGTGGGTTCTGGGTTTGAACTCAGGTCCTCCAGCTTCTCCAGGCAGTGCTTTACCCACTGAGCCGTCTCCCAAGCAAAAGGTCGAAGTTCTTTTGCTTTTTTTGTGTGTGGGTGTTCTGCTGGCATTGTGCCAAGGAGGCCAGACGAGGGCATCAGATCCCCTGTGGCAGGATTTACAGAAAGTGTGACCCTCCATAGGAGTCTTAGGGATTGAACCCAGGTCCTCTGGAGGAGCAGCCAGTGCTCCTAACGGCTAAGCCAGCACAATAAATAGGGACAAGCTATTGTGTACATAACCAGAGGATAACTTGTGGAAGAGCTCTAATGTTATCCTCTGACCTCCACAAACACTCCATGGTATGAGCCTGTGCACACATACACGTGAGATTAATCTTTTAATGACGCTATTACCGATCTGTGCCAACAGACATTTCAAATTCTCTGGATGAGTCCCCTGTTCTGAAGTAGTGGAAACACCTTGCACAGCTGTCTTCAAAGCCAGCCGCTTGTCTGGGGATGTCGCCCACACTGGAAGCCTGAGTAATCAAACCAGCACACCCCATGAAAGAACAGGACGACTTTTTCCAAAATGGCAAGTTTTTAAACTATTTTGCTTGTTTGTTTAATCAGTTCCCTGTCTTTCACAAAGAGGGCTTCAGATCCCATTACAGACCGTGGTGAGCCACCATGTGGTTGCTGGGAACTGAACTCGGGACCTCTGGAAGAGTAGCCAGTGCTCTAACCACTGAGCCATGTCCCTAGCTCCGAGATTGGAAGTTTTAACTTGTTCATGTTCTCGCTCTCCTCTCTTTCCTAGAAAGGTTAGAGACACAGGGTGTGGTGGAACGCGCTGACAACCCCAGCGGCGGGAAGGCTGAAACAATAGGAGCACAGTTTCAAAATGTCTCAGTCGGTCGTTGGAGGCACATTCCTTTAACCCCAGCAGAGGCAGGTGGATCTTCGTTAAGTTCAAGGCCAGTCTGATCTACAGAGCTAGTTCCAGGACAACCAGAGCTGTTACACAGAGAAACCCTGTCTCAAAAAACCAAACAAGCAAACAAAGACCCTGTCTAAGGCTGGGGATGTGGCTCAGTTCAAATCCCAGCTTTTTAGAGGTTGAGGTGAAAGGATGCATTCAAGGTCTTTGATTACAGTGAATTGGAGACCAGCCTGGGCTACATAAAACCCCCATAAAAACAACAACTTGGTATCTATTTTAATTCATTTTAAAATTTACATTTATTTATTATCCATGTGTGAAGGTCAGAGAGCCACTTCTATACTTCTATGTTCTTTCTTCCAGCATTTGGGTCTCAGAGATCCAACTCAGCACTTTTATGGGCTGAACCATCTTGCCCTGGACCCAGAAACTGGATTCTTTATTACTGGTGGAAACCTCAGTGCTCACTGAGTCAGTTAACCTACTCATCCCTTTTAACCCTGCATTCCCATGCCTCTCTGCAATTTTTTTTTCATCCTCACTTTCAACTTCACAGGATTCTGGAGGCTTTTTCCCTGAGGCACCCAACTACTTTAACATTCCACGTTTCTAAGGCAACCTTGACTTGCTTGTCCCCGGATTACAATAGCTCCAGCTGTGGTCGCCAGCGGGACTGTTTCCACATCGGTCTGCAGGCCCCATGAGTAAACCCCAGCCAGGCAGAGACTCAGCCTCCTTTCCCTCTTCCCCACTCTGCCCCGGGAGCACTCTAACTTCTGGGTCACATTCCTGTCTCCTTGGCTGTCTGCTGCACACTGCGGGGTACCATCCAGACTGTCCCTCAGACGCAGTGTCTTGGATGTTAAGACTGGGTGAACTCGTTCTCGCCGGCCTCCCAGCTCCCCTGGTTATTTCCATCTGAAGAGGTGGCTGTCTTTCGTGGGCATAGGACTATCAAGACCTGGGCAGCTCTGGAGGGCCACCCAGCCCCCTCTCCCCCGGAACATTGATGGAGGCCTTTGCTAGTGCCTGGTAGTTCAGCTTTGCCTTCTGAATCCTGCTGCCTCCGCTCGTCCATAGGTATGGATCGCCCAAGCCCAGCCTCCGGAAGCTCCCTTGGTGCTAGTTATCTCGCTCCGCATCTGCTTCTAGGGGGACCGGATTTATTTCAGTTGGTGTTGCCTTTGAGCCGAGAAAATGGACTCTACAATGGGATTTTGTAACCAGCTCAGCCACTGGCTAGCTGGCAGTGAGAACCCCGGCACTGTAGCCCCCGGTAAACAGCGGGGGTGCTTTGTTAAAACTAGCCCATTGTCTGAGGCTGCCGGGTAGAGGGGGAGCCCGGGCCCTGAAAGAAATGTGGTGGACAAGGTCCAAGGGTATGTGGAACTGGACGGCTGGGTATGTGGAACCCGGGCAGTCGGTATGTGGGAGAAGACAGGGACTCACCATCCACTGAGGCGTAAGTGTGAAAAGCGGAGCACACTCCTTAGCACCTCTTGAAGAGATGGGTCCACAGCATAGGAAGAGGTCTGACAGCCTCGCCACTCGTGGGTTTGACATGGCAGGGTGCACACTGAGACTCTTAACAGCCCAGGAGTAGCTGCTCAGTCCTATGAATGTGAATGTGGATTCCTCAGCCTATCCTGGAGCTGCATGAAGACCTAGAGGATCCTGCAGAGCCAAGGGTCTTTAGACCATGTTGGGAGCCTAGAGAAGCTAGGTACTGATGTCAGCAAAGGAAAGTAGGAGGTGGGGAATCAGGGTCCGTGAACTCTAGCCAGATGCAAAAGTAAAAAGTAAAAGCTGGGGAGGTTAAGAGCTCTGGCTGTTCAGTGATCAAGTCCCAGCAACCACACGATGGCTCCCAACCATCTGTAATGAGATCTGGTGCCCTCTTCTGGCCTTCAGGCACACAAGCAGGCAGAACACTGTATAAATAATAAATAAATAATCTAAAAGAAAAAGCTGGCTACATAGTGAGAGAGACCCTGTCTCAAAAAACTTAAAAAACAAACAAATGAAATCCTTCTCAACAGAAACCTTCTCAATGTCTTTCAGACATGAGGCCACCAATCACGTTTAAAAACAGTTATTCTGCAGTTTCTTGGGTAGGGCATGGTGGCACAAGCTTATCATCACAGCACCGGGGAGGCTGAGGCAGGGGGATCATCAAGAGTTCTGGGTCATCCTGGGCTATGTGAATTTAAGGCCAGCCTGGCTTACATAGTTCTTGTCTTTCTGTTTAATGAGATGGGACTTAATGCCAGAAGAACACAAGTAGGACTCCATGAACTGCTTACTCTGGCCTTCAGGATCAGTCCTTTCCCCCTACACATCCTGTTGGTTTTTCTTTTCCAAACTTTTTTCTTAATTTTCATTTTAGGTGTATGAGTGTTTGCCTTTATGTATGTCTGTGAAGCATGTGTGTGCCTGGTGGCTGCAGAGATCGGAAAAGGGCAACAGAACTGGAGTCCTTGGGAGCTGCTTGGTGTGGGTGCTGGGAACTGAACCCAGGTCCTCTGCCAAAACAAGTGCTCAGTACTACTGAGCCATCTCTCCAGCTCCAGCTTCCTTGGATTCTATACTCATGCCCAAAGAAGAATGCAGAGGGATGGCAGCCACTTCTAAGACACAATTTAACCGAAAATAATTGAAAACAGGACCCCAAATGATGTTTGATGTTTTGAGTAGCACTGTCGCTGTGGATGAAAGAGCCCAGTGGCTGTTATCAGGTGGATGAATGAACAATGTTTGCTACCATCTATGTTTTTGTCAAATCTCTACATGGTATTTTTTTCTGTTTTCCCTTTTTATTGTTTACCAACAGGTTTAGGGTCTGTGGGCCTGGTACATGTTTTTCTGTTTTCTTGTACATACATCATTTAGCTGTCCATCCAACCCTATATATTGCTGTTCTTATTAAACTGTGGCAAAGTAAGGGACTTGAGAGATGGCTCATGTATTGCTCTTGCAGAAAACCTGGGTTCGGTTCCCAGTACTCATATCTGGTGGCTCACAACTGCTGACAACTCCACCTCCAGTAAGATCTAGCACCCTCTGGCTTCCATGGGTTCCTGGGGCACCCCATGAGGCACTTCATGAGAACTCTCTCTCACACACGTGCGCGCGCACACATAAGTTAAGAATAAATAAATCTTAACGGGGGCACACTGTTAGTCCCAGCACTCGAGAAGTAGAGGCAGATCTCTGTGAGATTGAGGCCAGCCTGGTTGACACAGTATGCTCCAGAACAGTCAAGGCTACATAGTGGGACCTTTTATAGACTAGGCTGGCCTCGAACTTACAGCGATCTGCATGCCTCTTTCTCCCCACGTGCTGGGCTCACAGGCGTGTGCCGACGCACCCAGTTCTGGTTCTGTCTTTTTAAGGCGTCAATACTACTTGCACGTGCAGAATCTGCAAAGGGGAAAGTGATGTGGGTAACTGACTAGGACTTCAGCACTGACCTCCCTTAGAATTTGTCAGGATTGGAGGGATTAGATGACTCCAGAGAACGCTACAGAGCAAAACTCATTTCCAAGAAAGAACGGTGATGCAGACAGTAACACAGGTTTCCCTCATTTATTTATGCACGTCTTTGTGTGTGTGCCAGGGCACAGTTCCCGGGAGTTTGTTCTCTCGTTTTATCATGCGGGGGTAGCGGACAGACTCAGGTGCCCGGGCCTGTCAGCAGGCTGAGCTGTTGCACTGGCCCTCGAAAAGCATTTACGCTGGATGGAGTAAGATGCTTCTTAAAACACATATCATGTCTGCTACTGACAAAGGCCCTCTATTCCAGGTCGCTGCCGAATACTAAACAGCTGCTTTCCTGGTTCTTCTCCATTGACTCCCATCGTCTCTACACTGTCATTCCGTGTTCCTGCTAAATGGAAAGAGTGCTTTGCTCGCCACTTTTCATTAGCTTTTATGCTTTTATTTATTATTTGTTTGTTTGTTTGTTTGTTTGTTTGTTTTTGTGTATGGGTGTTTCAACTGCATGAATGTCTGGGCATCATTCGTATCTTGGTGGTGGGGGAGGCCAGAAGAGGGCATCAGATCCCCTGGGGACTGATGGTTGTGAGCTGCCCTGTGGGTTCTGGAAGACCAACCAATGTCGGCTGAGCCAGTCTCTCCATCCTCCACTCCCTCAAACACTCATTTTCTCTTCACTGTTTTTCTTTCGTTCTCTTTTTCAATACAGGGTTTCTCTGTGTAACCCCAAATGTCCTGGAACTCGCCCTGTAGCCCAGGCTGGCCGTCACCTCAAAGATCCACCTGCCTCTGCCTCCCCAGTGCTGGGATTTAAGAAGTGCACCACCATCACCAGGCCCCCAAAAGGCAGGCCCCTAGGGACAGGTATGATGGGTTTTCTTTCTTTCTTTCTTTCTTTCTTTCTTTCTTTCTTTCTTTCTTTCTTTCCTCCTTCCTTCCTTCCTTCCTTCCTTCCTTCCTTCCTTCCTTCCTTCCTTCCTTCCTTCCTTCCTTTCCCCAAGGCTCCTCATTTCATCAAGGACAAGAGCTCGAGGGTCCAGAGTTCCCTGAATAGACAGAAGCAAAGCTAGGAGGAAGTGGGCACGGTGGTGTTGCAGATGAGACCTCGGAGTGTTAAATGAGTCCTTTAAAAGAGGTGTTTGAGGGTCCTGGGTCCCAGGGCCGGTTGGTGCAGCACAGAGGGAGCCTAGATTCTGCACCAGCACCCAGACTTCATCACTATAGCTCCCTGTCCCTGGGGTAAGAGCTCTAGTCTTTCTCAGCATCCTCATTTCTAAAATGAACATGATGCTACCTGTGACCTTGGCTAGAGGTGTTTGACAGTGCAATCAGTGTCACGGGGTGTGACGGTACCCAGTGACAGTGCAAACCTGCAATCCCACCAGAGGAGCCTTTGCCTTCCTAGGATTAGGTAAATTAAACATGCCCTCAGGCTCCTGCCCACACCTGTCTTTCTTTCCCAGACCCTTTTCCATCTTCCCAAGGGTGCTCCCTCAAGCATGTATCGATCGTGTGTGTGTGTGTGTTTGTACAGGCATGTATATGCTCATATGCTTGATCCTGTACCACAAAATGCATGTAGAGGTCAGACAGCAACTTACAGGAGTGAGTTCTCTCCTGCAAGTGTGGGTTTGAGGGATCAAACTCAGGTTCTTGGTATTGGTGACAAGCCTTTACTCCATGACCCATCTCAGTGATTTCCTCCCTTCTCCTTACCCACTCCACCCTCACCCAACTCCCAAACTTGAGCACACGCACACACAGTTTTTTGAGTCAAAGTCCCCTTATAGTACATGCTGGCCTCCAGCTTGTTTCATGCCAGAGGCTGGCCTTGAACTCCCGTTCCTCCTTGCTCCCTGGTACCCCACCCCCATGCTAGGACTATAGCCATGCAACCCCATTGCCTGGTTTGGTCTTTTATGAAATTCATACTAGCTTCTGCACCGGGCCTTGAGGCCACCAAGGGGAGACTGTCATTGGACCTCCTGCTCCTGGAGGAGAAAGGCCTGGACTCTCTGAGCCTCCAGATCACACTCTCCAGGAAAGGGCAGCCAGAAGCAGCTTCTGTTTCTCTTTGCTGAAGTGTGCCTGGTTGCCCAGGTGACTGGTGTGTGGCCACCAGTCCAGAGCTTGGGTCACATCCCAGGAATCTGGGGACAGCAGGAGAGGTGGTGGCTGAGCCGTATGGGGATTTTCCTTCTTGGCCAGGGGTACAGAAGCTCGGAAAGGAGCCCAGCAAGAAAATAGGAGACACAGAAAGATATGGATATTGGCTCCTGCAAAGGGAGGTTCACTAGCTTATTTTTCTGGTTGATGAACAATGATGATGATGATGATGATGACAGGTTCTTATGTAGCTCAACCTGGCCTCATAATGTAGCAGAGGATGACCTTGAACTTCTGATCCACCTGGAAGCTCTTTAGGCAGATAGGTAAACAATTTGAATTAGTTACAGGAAGTTCCTGAAACTGACCAGTTTCACTAGGCCCCTCCCGCTAGAGCAAGTAATAAAAGCTGAGAGTCCCTTTCAGAAAGCAGAGCCAAGCTGCCTAGAAGATGCTCAGACCATACCAGCTGCCTGGAAGAGGTATAGACCAACTGAGGCACCTGAAAAGGACACTCTCCAACCTACTCAGCCACCACAAGCTGTGCAGTGTGTTCTGAGTTCCCGGGTTCGAGAGTTCTCACCCGTGCTCCAGTGACCTTTGGTGATGCAGCTGTCTGAGTCATTTCTGCTTCTGTAGGTAACCCCTCACCCACATTCCTGTAACTACCCCCAATGAAACTCATTGGTTGATGGTGTTTTATCTGTTGTGGGTTCCCCACTTGGGGTGAGTGGACCTGGGAAAGTTCTGTCGCACACACCTCCTTTTTTAGCCCCTGAGAACTGGGATTCCAGGAGTCTGTCACCGTGCCTACCACACCATGCTGAGGATCTAACCCAGCGTTTCAAGCAAGCTAACCAAGTGTTACACCAACAAGGTTCCATCCTTCACCTACATTAGTTTGGGGGTGTTTTGTTTCATTTTGATATTTTGAGGGTTTTTTTTTTTAATTGGGTCTTGCTATGAAGATCATGTCAGCCTTAAGTTTGGAGCAATCCTCCTGCCTCTGCCGTTTGGACGCTAGGATTACAGGGATCATTGCCACAACTCCCAGGCCTTAATTACCTCTTTAAAAGTCTTATCCCTAAATACTGTTCTGTGCCAAGGTCCTGAAGTTAGGGCTGCACAAAGTTTTTCCTAAGGAGATGTAACATATCTACACCAGATAGGAAGCCCATGACAGAGCAAAGTACAGATATCATCAAAGTCCAGCCTGGTGAAGCAATGAGTTGTTTTTGTTTTTCAACTGGGGCTACATTCAGTAGCAACAGTGACTCTGCATGACCAAAGCCCACCCCAACATGGTGACAGCTCAGAAAAGCTGGGAACAGGGAGCATGCTGCACATCCTGTGGGCAGTTGCACAGGCTGAAGAGTCCTTTACAAGTGACTCTCATCTCTAAACCTCTTCCAGGCAGCTGGCCTGCTCTCTTTGCAGCCGTCTTTGCAGCTTGGTTCAGTTACTCTGAAGGGGACTTTTCAGCTTTCACTGCTTACTCTGGCCCTGAGGAGCCTAGTGAATCTGGTCAGTTTCAGGGACTTCCTGAAGCTACTTTGAGTTGTTTACTTACCTGCTTGAAGAGCTTCCAGGCACGATGAAATGTTTCAGTCTCAAAGGAAACTGTTATGTGTCATGGGCTCCATTTGTCTTCACAGTCAAGAGCAACTGAAACCACAGTTTTCAAATAGGCCATCAGATGGCAGGTGAGGAGCAGGGAGGTACACTCCAGGAGAGGCCGGATGTCAGGGTAGGGGAAGGAGCGTCTGGGTAGCACAAGTGGTATGAGGAGTGGGTGTGAATCCCACCATACTTCCTGTGCCAGTGACCTGTGGGTGAGCTGGGCTGGGGTTTCTTTAGGATCAATATGGCAGAGGGAGCTTCATCAGGATGGAGCCACCTGGGTCTGGAGAGATGATAAGAAAGCAAAATTCATTCAGGGTCTAAATATACTTGGAGGGGTTCCTAAGAATAAGGATTTTTTTTTTTTTAATTAAGGGTGGTTTTCTTTTTCTTTCTTCCTTTTTTTTTTTTAAAAGATTTATTTCTTTATTATGTATACAATGTTCTGTCTGCATGTACACCTGCAGGCCAGAAGAGGGCACCAGATCTCATCATAGATGGTTGTGAGCCACCAGGTGGTTGCTGGGAATTGCACTCAGGACCTCTGGAAGAGCAGCCAGTGCTCTTAACCTCTGAGCTGTCTCTCCAGTCCAGATAAGGATGTTTTACCGAGACTCAGCAGGATTACTAAGACCCTGATGCAGGCTGGGTAGGTGGGCTAGGGGGCAGAATGCCCTCCATGAATGAAGTCTTGCCTTCCATCCCCAGTAGTCCCTACGCATTTCATGGCGGTGCACACGCATAATCCCGGCCCTTGGAAGGCTGAAGCTGGAGGCTCAGAAGTTCAAGGTTGGGGTGGACGGGTGGCTCAGTGGTTAAGAGCATATACTGCTCTTGCAGACCGCCCAAGTTAAATTCCCAACACCCACCCTGGGCAGCTCACAACTGCCTGGAAGTCCAGCTGCTAGGAAGCCAATGCCTCTGGCCTACAGGGGTACCAGCACACACCAGCACACAGGCACACACAAACACATAATTAAAACAAAATAAATCTTAAAAAAAAGAAGTCCAAGGTTATCCTTGGCCACATTGGGGGGATTTGGAGCCAGCCTGGGCTACATGCGATGCTGCTTCAATCACTCAGTCAAGGCCCTGACTACAAGACAATGGGGAACCAGGATCCTCCCTATCCTTCTCTGTTCTCCTTTTGGTGTTGTTTCACCTCAAGAGGTCATAGCATTGGGGCAGTGCCCTCCCTGGTAGTTCAAGGTGCCATCCCGCTGTTCCCTTCTGAAGTGGTAGGTGACAGCTGGCACCAGGACAAACCTCCGCTCTCTTCCCCTGCTTTTCCCTTAAGATGGGGCCAGTTCCAATCCTCCCTCCCTCAGCTTCAGACGTCCCTGGGCCTCCTCCCTGTGTTCTCAGAGGCTGCTCATTCCTGAAGCCACCACAGTACATGGCTTGCTCCATCCCCAGGCTCAGGCTGGCCCTCCCAAGTCCCAGGAGGAGCTTCTGAGGAAACCGACCTAGAAAGGGGGTGTAATTTTGCTCTTCTGAGGTGCCTCGGGCACTGGCTTCCTGTGGCATTCATGGGAGAAAGTGCAAAACTTTGAAAAATTAAAGCCTACAGAAATCCTATGACTATTCTCTAAGGCCAGTAAATAGATTCCTGCGGAATCCAGAGACTGCTGTAGCGCCCCTAACTCGTCCCTTTCTCAGGATGAGCTCAGTTTTTCCTCTAGAGGAGAAGCCAAATGCTTCTGAAGGGCTGCTTCTGTCTATGTCATTATCCTCTGCATGGCTGCTGTTAGCCACGTGGTCTCAGCACGGCTGAGGAGACAGAGGGAGGGCTTAAATAACTGGGAGCAGAGCCCCACCCAGGCAGCCAACAGGCCGGGCCCTAGGGGGTTTGAATCCCACTCTCAGAGTGCCAGAGGCCTTTGTGATAAGCCCATATCAAAGGTTTTCTATCAAGGTGAGGGGGATGGAGGGCAGGGAGCAGAGGCCAGAGGCTGGCTCACTCTGCTTTGAACTTCTTTTTCTTGGGGAAAATAACATCTCCTATGGTGGTTCTTGCTAAACAGGCTGGGAATCCGAGAAACCAGAGCAGCTTTGAGAAAACTCTGAGGCAGAGAGACAGAGAGAATGGGTGGGCCTTCCAGGAGCTCCCCAGTCACTACCAGCATGCTGAAACCAACAAATATTTCTGAATCTCATTCCCCACCCTTTTCTTTTTTAAAAAAATTTCCCCCACAGCCCCCATCTTTCCCCATACTGAGAGATTTCAGGATCTGTGCAGTGTAGGATAATGCCTGTTGTTACAGAATGTGTTTATAGGGACCAAAGAAAACTTCGCAGCACTGGGAACATTTAAAAACAGAGAGACACAGAGGAGATTTAAAAATGTACATATATATTACCACTGATAGTATTTCCTTCTATTCAATCCATGCTTTTAAAAAGTGGAAGGAAAGGGCTGGAGAGATGGCTCAGCAGTTAAGAGCACTGGCTGCTCTTCCAGAGGACCCGTGTTCACAACTCTCAGCACCCACATGGCAACTCACAACTGTCTGTAACTTCAGTACCAGAAGATCTGACACCCTCACACAGACATACATGCAGGCAAAACACCAATGCACTTTAAAAAAAAAATTAAATAAATACATCATTGGAAAAAACTTCATATAGGTAAAGTGTATGTGTTGCCTTTTCCATTCATTGTATCATAAGCAGGGGTAGAAATGTAGAGTGACTTCCTAAATGCCCAAGGCCCTGGTTTCAGTTCTCCCCAAACTACAGGAAAAAGACAGGGTGACACATTCAGATCCCAGCACTCAGGAGGTGGGGCCAGGAAGAGCAGAAGTTCAAGGTCATCCTGGGCTACAGATTTAGTTTGAGGCCAGCCTGGGTTACAAGAAAGCCTGTCTCAAAAATGAACAGATCAAGCGCTGGTGAGATGGCTCAGTGTTTAAGAAGAATGCTGCCTAGCCTGATGACCTGAGTTTAATCCCCAGGAGCCACAGGGTAGAAGGAAAGAGTTGACTCCTGCAAATTGTCCTCTCGGCTTCATTTGCCTGACCCTACCCTCAATCAATCAATCAATCAATCAATGTAATAAAAATCAACCAAACAAAATTTATGTCATGAGCATCAATCAATCAATCAATTAACAGAATAAAAACCAACCAAACAAAACTTAAGTCATGAGCAGTTTTCCATGGGTGATATTCCCCCTAAGAGAATTCTGGACCCTGGCACAGTCAGCGGCAGGCCGTGCCTTTCCTGAGATGCTGAGAAGTGCAGGGTATTCACTGCTCAGGCAGAGCACTGCCTGGATCTTACCCCAGCTCACTGCTCCCTCCCAGGCTCAGGCAGAGCTGGCCCTGCCAAGCTTCCTCCCATGGGCCCTTGTGAAGCTTTCCACAGCTTCGACATCAACGGCACTTTTGTCTGCCCCACTTGGGGGAGAGGATTGGATAATCTGTTTTTTGTGTCCTTGATGGACCCAGCCCAAGTTCCACGGACCCATGTACTTGCTCAGTTTCCCTAGATGGCCTTGATCCAAGAACAGCGCAGAAGCCAAAGAAACCCAAATCCCTGCCCTGGCAGCCAAGATGGACAGGCTGCATCCTGTTACTATGTGTGTGTGTGTGTGTGTGTCTGTCTGTGTGTGTGGTGTGTAGGGAATGTCTCACTGCGTAGTTCCACACTGTTTTTCTTCAGCTGTCATGAAATCTGAGGATCTAGCGCTTTCTAGCAGACTGAGAGGTAAGAAGTCATTGTAAGTGACAGCATTTGAGTCTGGACCCAGTCATCATCTGGACCAGAGATTGCCTGATGACGAAAACAGTGGTAAGGAGAGCAGTGGCCTGTAATCTCAGCACTCGGGGAAGCAGAGGCAGAGGCAGGCAGATCTCAGTGAGTGCGAGGCCAGCCTGGTCTACAAATTGAGTCCAGGACAGCCAAGTCTACACAAAGAAACCCTGTCTCAAAAGCAAGCAAGCAAACAAACAAAAGCAGAGATATTTCCACAGCCGACCTCCTTAGTGGCCAGTCCTTGCACAGAGTTTCTTCCGGCTGAAGGCTTCATCCCCGGGCGGGACTATCACAGGCAGTATGACCATTGAGAGGATTTGTGGTGGCTTACACTGAGAATGCAGAGGCAATAAGATCGCTGTGAGTTCAAGGTCAGCCTGGCGTGTATGGGGAGTTCCAGCTAGATTTGACCTTCTGAGGAAAAAAAGAGAGGAGGGAGAGAGGGAGGAAGGGTGGAGAAAATTTTGACAGAGGGGGAGAGAGAGTCAGAGAAAGAGAGGAGACAGAGAGAGAAAGAAGGGAAGGTGGGGGAGGAGAAGAGGAGGAGAAAGCAAGCATGGGATCATGGGATTGTGGGACTCCATTCTTCCTCTGGCTTCCTGTATGAGATTTGACCACTTGCTTTCATGTTGTTTTTGCTATTTTGTGAGAGGGTCTTCCTGTGTGGCCCTGGCTCTCCGGCAACTCACAACATAGCACAGGCTATCCTTGAAATCACAGAGATATGCCTGCCTCTGCCTCCCAGCTACCAGAAGTAACTAGTTGCTAACCAAGCTATTTCCATCTTGTGCCCGTTGGGAGCCCTCGGCTTCCCTCTCGGAATTTGTGGTCTTGGACTAGAACCTCCAGGCCTGTGGGCCAAGTGAGTTTGCTTTCCCAGGGTGCGGGGGTGCAAGCCTGTAACACCAGCACTGGGAAGAAGAAGCTAGAGGGATGGCTCAATGGGTAGGCGCACTGGCTGCTCTTCCAGGGGACCGGGGTTCCGTTTCCAGCACCACATCGCAGCTCACAAACATCTGTTGCTCCAGTTCCTGGGGATCAGATGCCCACTTCTCGCCTCCTTCGGCACCAGGCACGCATGTGATTCACAGATGTACACAAAGGCAAAACGCCCATACACATTTAAAATAATAATAACTAAAGAAAAAAATTAATGCCTGGTTTACCGGTGCTGAGGATTGAGCCCAGGGCCTTGTACATGCTAAGAATTCTACCAAAAGAACAACATCTCCATCCCCTAAGTTTTGTTTTCTTTTTTTTTTTTTTTCCAAGACAGGGTCTCACTATGTAGCTCTGGCTGTCCTGGAACTCACTGTGTAGACCAGGCTGGCCTCGAGCTCACAAAGATGAGCCTGCCTGGGCCTCCTGATTGCTGGGATTAAAAGTGTGTAACTCCATGGCAGGCTCCCGAAGTGATTTTGTTTGTTTGTTTGTTTGTTTGTTTTTCCAAGACAAGGTTTCTCTGTATAGCCTTGGCTGTCCTGGACTCACTATGTAGACCAGGCTGGCCTCAAACTCACAGTGATCCTCCTGCCTCTGTCTTCCTGAGTACTAGAATTAAAGGCCTCCCCAAGTGTTTTATAACATAGGCAGGTGTATCCCCACCTCTCATTGTAATTTCTCTAGAGCAGTTTGAGGCTCACAGCAAACTTGAGAGGGGGTATGAAGACTTCCCGTCTGCCCCCTGTCCTGGGAAACAACCACCTGTCAACAGCATGTTGCCTAAAGTGGAGTGCTGGTTACACCCGAGGTCCCCACACGGACACCTCAGGGTGGTCCAGGCCCTAACGTTCAGGAAGCGAAGTCTAGAAAGAGACAAAGTAAGCCTAAGCTGGTGGCTCATACCCTTGCTTGTCCCCTGTGGGCTTTCTCTTCAATGGTCTTTTCTATTTTTCTTTCTTATCATATATCTGGATGTATTTGTTTCTTTATGGTGTATTTGTGTGTGCATGTGTGCCATGGCATGCATACGGGGGCGACGGGACAACTTTTGGGCATTACTAGGGATTGAACTCAAGAGTCCTTACACTTGCAAAGCAAGAATGCGGTCCCAGACCTGCTAAGCGTGCCTCAGAGATTGAAGTAAACCTTAAGAAAGAAAATAAACAACAGAGCTGTCAGCATTCTGTAACAGATGGGGGAGGGGCTTGGAAAGCCACACCCTCTCTGATAGCTATCTGAAGTTAATGGTTGTTCCCCAGTGGGGTAGCCGCAGGTTAATTGATTGCCTTTGCCCCAGGAAATAACTAATGCTACCCATGCTTGTGCAGGCGACTGTTAGAGTATCAGGCCACAAAAAACAAAAACAGACAAACAAACAACCAAACAAAAACAATGATCATAAAAACTGGGTATGATGGCGCATGATCATAATCTCAGCACTCAGGAGGGAGAGGCTGACAGATGTGGAGTTCAAGGGCAGCCTTGGCTACGTTGCAAGTTAGAGGCCAACCTGAGCCACTCAAGAGCCATCTCAATTAAAAATATGTTTGTGATGGCACACGCTTTTAATCCCAGCACTCAGAGGCAGAGGCAGGTGGCTCTCCGTTACTTCCAGGCCAGCCTGATCTACAGAGCAAGTTCTAGGACAGCCAGAGCTACATAGACAAACCCTGTCTCAAGCAACAAAAAAACAAAGCAAAATATTACTTTTGAAAAATGAAATGAATATAGGAAAGGGCCTGGTCAGGAAGGAAAAGGGGTTTGATGGAAGGGGGAGGAGATGAAAGAGGGGACCAGGACCGGGATGTCTTATATTTATATGTATACATCTACATATATAGTTTTATATATAATTATCTATCTATCTATCTATCCATCCATCCATCCATCCATCCATCCATCCATGAAGGCTCTGTGGCTAAGAGCACTTGAAACTCTTGCAGAGGACCCTAGCTCACTTTTCAGCATCCACATCAGTCAGTTCATAAGAGAAAAAAGAAAGTCAGGCATGGTGGCATGCAACTTTAATCCCAGGATTTGGGAGGCAGAGGGGAGGTGGATCTCAGTGAGTTCAAAGCCAGCTTGGTCTACAAATTGAGTTCCAGGACAGTCAGAGCTCCATAGAAAACCAAGGGACCAGGGAGAAAGAGATCTAGTGACCCCCCCACCCCCCACCCCAAGTCCATCTTTGGGATTCAGAAGTGAAGGAGAGATTAAGTCAAAAGCAAGAAATGTGCATGAGGTGAGGTGAGGTTCCTGCCCATCACTGTTTCAACAACAGGTCTCAGCAAGGTGATCTGACAAGGTGCCAGCTTTTCCTCAGGACAAGAGTGGCCCCCAAGGCTTGAGCCCGTTCTTCTCTCAGCAGGACTTTTCTGGGGGAGATTCTAATTCTTTCAGTAGTCTGATAGCTAATGGAGGAACACACCAGACACCATTTCTTCAGAATGTATCCATTTCTGCTACACAGGCCAGTCCTGGGACCTTGAGTGTGCTCTACGCCCACCCGGAGTCTAAGAGTATTTGTTCTGAAGGCTCTTCCGTTCCCTTGAATGTCGATTAGATAAGCTTTCAATTCTCTCCTGGAGACTGACTCTGGCCACAGGATGGAGGGCTGTGAAACTTTGCAGAAACTCTCCTGCACCTACCCGACCATCAGAAAACACAGACCTTACATTACAATACATACCAGTGGCAAAAATCAAAATTAGACGAAGTAGCAATGGGAAAAATGTTATGGCTGGATGTCACCACAACGTGAGGAACGGTATTAAAGGGCTGCAGCCTTAGGAAGGGTGAGGTACTGGTGTAAATCGTAAGATGCTGGCTCAGTTTCTAGAAGTGAGCAGACTTCACTTCCTGGGGCTCTTTCCTAGCCTCAGGGAGGTGAGGCAGGCTGGGGTAAATAGCAAAGCTGCCAATAGCCTGGGTGAGCTGGACTTCCTTCCTGACTCAAAAGGGGATAGTTCCCAATTGGGAGTGTAGCTCAGTGCTACAGCACTGTTGGAGCTGGGGAAGAAACTCCCTAGCAATCTGGATCGTTCAGAGAACACTGCCAGTCAAGGTAAGACTGTGGGCAAAGAAGATCTTCCTGCATTAGTTTACAGCAAGCTGACTCAATGCCATGTTGATAACAAGAATACATTGTTATCCAGAGAATTTGAAGAGAAAATTAACCAAGGCCAAGTATGTTTGGTTCTAATTATTGGAGGGCAAACAAGCCCCAACACCAAGAACCTCCCTCCACCCTAAGCCATCTCTCCATCTTTGAAACAGGAGCTCCCTCTTGGCATCCCCCTGGGAATGGAGAAGCACTTGTGGTCCGCAGAGCAAAGCCATGGACACTTTTTGACATCGGAGGGAAATCTGCAAGACACAGACAGGATGGAGATGGAGACTGGCTGACTTCTGTGGGGGAAGGGTGGTGACTGCAGGAAAGAGTGAGGAAGGAGCTGGTAAGGGAGTCCATAAAAGATTCACCAGAAGCCTGGGCACAGGTGGCACACACCTGTAATCCTAGCACTCTGGGAGGCAGAATCAGGCAGACCTCTGTGAGTTCCAGGCCAGCCTGGTCTACAAAGTGAGTCAAACACAGCCAAGGCTACACAGAAGAACCCTGTCTCAAACAAACAAACAAAACAATCCAAACAAACAAAAAAAGATTCACCAGGGATTTCTCCCCTCAGGACACCATAGAATCCTCTAGACACTTTCTGAATTACTAAGGAGAAAAAAAATGGAATAATATTTTGAATTCCATTTATTGATTTATTATTAGTGTGAGGGGCACATGTGCCATTGTGAAGGTGGGAGGATAACTTTGGGGGGCCCTTCCTTGTCCCCCCAGCTTTACCTGGGTTCTGCCGATGAACCCAGGTTGTTAGGCCTGTGGAGCACCTCCTCCTGCTGTGCCACCTCCTAGACCTTGTGTTCACAAATGGACCCAGATTTTACGTGGTGCAAGCGGAGCAGTGTTCCCTTTTGGAGTTCAGAGCAAGGAGTGACATCTGCTCTTCTAGCATGCAGCAGAAACACCCCAAGATGAACACCTTGAAGCACCAGAGACAAGCCTAGGAGGCTTTGGAACATCAAGTCCTGGTTGGGAGAAGGAGCTCAGAAAGATGAACTTTGATGGAATGACATGGTTAGACCTCATCATGGGGCTGAAAGATGGCAGAGTTGCTTGCTGCCAATCCCGAGGACTGAGTTCTATTCCTGGGACCCACACGTTGGAAAGAGAGAACCAATTCTCACAATCTTTTTAAATTATTATTATTATTTTATGTGCATTGATGTTCAGTCTGCATGTATGTGTGTGTGCAGGTGTCAGATCTTGGAGTTACAGTCAGTTGTGAACTGCCATGTGGGTGCTGGGAATTGAACCTGGGTCCCCTGGAAGAACAGGCAGTGCTCTTAACTACTGAGCCATTTCTCCAGCCCCCTCACAAGCTGTTCTTTACATGCACGCACACACACACACACACACAAACACACACACACACACACACACACACACACACAAACACAGGCAAAAGAGATGTGGGAAGAGAGGGGAAGAAAGAAAATTAATAAACAAATGTCTTTAAAAATCAATTACTTTTATTCCTGAATTTATATGATTGTTAAGATTTCTGGATCTTCCTTTATGTTTAATGAAAATATGATTGCTTATGTGTCCAGTGGAGTCAGGCTTTGGACTGATGTATCAGAGTCCTCCAGACAAACAGAACCAATAAGAAATATGTACAAAAATGAGTTTTAATATGGAAACCAGGAGGGTGGTGATGCCATTCAATTTGGTTCAGGAAATTAAAAAAAAAAAATCAACACAAAATAGATCATAGCCCTAACTGTGAGATCTAAAAAAAACTTTTTAAATAATATTTATTTATTTATTTTTGGGTTTTGTTGTTGTTTTGTTTTTCGAGACAGGGTTTCTCTGTGTAGCCCTGGCTGCCCCGGAACTCACTCTGTAGACCAGGCTGGCCTCAAACTCAGAGATGCACCTGCCTCTACCTCCTGAGTGCTAGGATTAAAGGCCTGTGCCGCTACCTCCCAACTTTATTTTCACTTGTTTGTATGTCTCCGTGTCTGTGTGTGAATATTCGAACAGGCATGTGGGTGCCCACTAAGGTCAGAAAGGGCATTTGGAGCCAGAGTCACAGGCAGTCACGAGCTACCCAATGTGGGTGCTGGGCATTGCGCTTTAGTCCTCTGGAGGAGCAGCAAGCGCTCTTAACTGCGGAGCCATCTCTGCAAGCCTTAACATTTTTTTTTTTTATATAATAGTTACGTGTGTATAACTATTATGTGTGAATGGCGACACATGCACAGCATCACAAGGTCTGTATGCCTGAGGACAACTCCGTGAAGGCAGAGCACTCACACACATCAAATAAAAATAAAGTGTAAAAAAATTTTTTTAATAAAAAGAACTCAAATAATGAAATAAAAAAAAATGAAGGAAAGGGAGAAAGAAAGAAGACCTGATGAGGTATCATGTCACAAGCAGTAGAAAGGCTATGGAAGAGAAGAAGAGAGTAAAGGATATAGTAAGGCCAGCGTGGGTGGGGTGGGGGGAGGTGGGATGGGGTAGCCCAGCTGTTAAGAGTGCTCACTGCTCTTGCAGAGGAACAAGATTCAATTCTCACTGTTGGCCATAAACTTAGACATTCAAAACAAACAAATAAATAAATAAATAAATAAAATAAAAATAGATAGCCAGAGTGATACATGCTTGCGATCCTGAAACTCAGGAACCAGAGGTAGGCCATGTGAGTTCCCGGCCAGTGTGCCGGTATTTTTGTCGGCTTGACACAAGCTGGAGTCATCTGGGAAGAGCAAACCTCAGCTGAGAAACCGCCTCCATCAGACTGGCCAGCGGGCAAGCCTCTGGGGCATTTTGCTGGTTCCCGTGTGATACAGAAGGGCCTAGTCCTCCGCTCACAGAGCCCTCCGCGGGCAGGTGAGGCTGGGGTGTACAAGAAAACAGACTGAGGAAGAGTGCAGAATGCAGAAGGAAGCCAGAGAATAGTATTTCTCCCAGGTGGTCTCTGCTTCAGGGTCCTGCCCTGCCTTCCTGCAGTGATGCTCTGTAATCAGGACTTGGCGGCAGCCAAATTAACCCTTTCCTATCTGAGTTGTTTCGGAAAGTAAGCTAATACAGCTGGCCCTCATCTACATAATGAGGAACAGGCCAACCGGGGCTACACAGAGAGACGGTGTTTCCAAGCAAATACATAAACAAACAAACGAATCAATGTTTTTTAAAAAGCACAAATTGGTGAGTATGTACAAAAGGTGGAACCCCAAATCACCGTTGGAATGCAAATTCTGTAATCACTGTAGAGAATTGGGCAATTTCTCAAATTGTTAACCATAACACAATCCAGCTCCTTCACGCCCAGAGAACTGACATTGCACGTTCATACAGACCTGTGAAGACTGTTCAGAGCACCATGAGTCGCACAACCGCGGCCCAAGAGGCGCAGGTCCCCATCAACTGTGAGCGGACAGGGACAATGTGCCACCTCCACACAGGGGTACGGTGAGGGGCACTGCACTGCAGGTGGCCCTTCCGGACTTCACCCTCGGAGAGGGATGCTGACCACGAGAGGTTAGCGCCGCATTGTCACAGGGCTGCCAGTCAACAAACAAAACCCTAGGCTCAGAGACGAGAGCTGGGCACAATGGACGCGCGTTCTAGGGTCTGTTCAGGAAGGGGAGCTCTGCAGAGACAGAGAGCAAGCAAGGGTGAAGGGCAGACAGATCCATCATGGAGGTGCCGTGATGGCCCAGCGTTCCCAAGGCCTTGGGTTGAGCCCCAGCACACTGGAAGATTAGTGGTTGTCAGGGGCTGGAGAAAGAATGGGAGTGACTTTAAATAGGCACAAGGTCACAAGGGTTCTCTTGAATACATTATGTATTGGGTACATACGATACTGTGTGTGTGTGTGTGTGTGTGTGTATGTGTGTGAGAGAGAGAGCACATATGCCACAGCACATGGGTACTGCACTGCACGTGTGGAGGTCAGAGGACAACTTGTGGGAGTGAGGGGTCTTCCACGTGGGTCATAGGGAATGAACTCAGGTAGGCAGGCTTGCCAGGAAGCACCTGTACCCACTGAACTATCTCGCCCCTCTACCCCTGTTTTTCTGTTTGCTTGTTTAAACACAAGGTCTTCACAGCTAGGTCAGGCTGAGATTTCTGTGAAGGCCCAGGCTGGTATTAGGCTCACATCCTTAGGTCTGGTTGGTTACGAGGAACGTTACCCAATGAGTCATCTCGCTGGCTCGAATGGAGCACTTTAAAGGGGGTGAGTGTGAATTCAATACAAAGCTCAGTGTGTCTTTGTTTTTGAAAGAGGAAGTCTGATTAGCTAAGAAATGTTTGTCCCTGAGATAACGTTAAATGAAACTGCTTGCAACTTAGAACACTTCACTGGGGCCATTGGATACCGATGAGCATACAAAAAGATTTTAAGTCAGAGTCCAAAAAAAAAAAGGACTTGGAGTTGGTCTGTAACTGTTTCTACAGTATTTTCATGGATGAATGGATGATGCATATAAATATATTTATGTAATACACACACACATACACGTATGTCTAAATGAGGAGTTGTAATTTCATGGAATCAGGAGTTGGGTCTCATCCTCTGGTCTGTCCTGCTGTTCCCTGGGTCCCCTCCCTCAGCAGGTCATGCTGTGGTACAAATGCCTCCAGCTTTCCATAGGCTCCGGGAATCCAAACCAAGCTGTCAGGCTTGGGTGGCAAGCGCTTGATTTACTGTTCCATCTCCTCAGTCCCTGTTCTAGTTTTTTTGTTTGTTTGCTTGCTTGCTTGTTTTGCAGACAGGGACTCACTGTGTAGGCCTGGCCAGCCTAGAAACTCAGAGATCTGCCAGCCTCTGCCCCCGATTGCAGAGTGGTGGGATTAAAGCAAAGCTTTCAACCTTCCTAATGCTGGGACTGTCTATATATCTTTAATTTTTCCCTTTAGATTTATTCATTTTATTTTCTGTGTGTGATTATTCTACCTGCATGTATGTATGTATGTACATCGCATGTGTGTGTCTAGTGTCTGCAGAGGCCAGAAGAGGGCATCAGATCCCCTGGAACTGGAGTTATGGATGGTTGTGAGCTGTCACAGGGGAGCTGGGACTCCATCTTGGGTTCTCTGCAAGAGCAACACGTTTTCCTAACCATTTAGTCATCTCTTCATCTGTCCCAGCTCTGGCTACAAAGCAAGTTCCTGGGCTAACCACTGAGACTCTCAAAGCCAACACGAACCAAAACCAAAACAAAAGCAAGGATTGGGTTCCTGCCTTTATAACTCCCTAAGTTGATCTCAGTCCTCTTTGGAAGAGAAAAGGTGTACATGATTACTAATGTATCATCGTTAGAAAGGACCAGACATAGTGGCACACTCCTTTAATTCCAGCACTCAAGAGGTAGAGGCAGGCAGACACTTGAGTTCGAGGCCAGCTAGCCAGAGTTCCAGGTCAGCCAGGGCTACATAGAGAAACACTCAAAACAAAACAAAACAAAAAACAAAAAACAAAAGGAAGGACTGGTAGGATGGCTCAGGATAAATGTGCTGGCTACCAGTACTGGTGACCTGAGTTCAAATCCTGTGACCTGCATGGTGCAGAGAACTGACTCCTTCAAGCTGACTTCCACACGTGCGATGTGTCACAAGCACTCTCTACTTCCACCCCCAAAAAATAAATGGAAGGGGGAAAAAAATCACTATTAGCCAATCATCACAACAAATAATTCACACAAAGATTATCAACACTTGCCCAAAATTACTGTTCGAAAGACAAAGCATTAGCAAGTTACTCCCAGTTTCAAAGTAGTTCTCACACTTGTTTTGTATTTGTTTTGTACGGCTTTACTTGTTTTTTTCTTGTCACATTGCTGGGAATGGAACCCAGGGCTTCAGGTGTGGCCAGGCAAGCGTCTTAACAATGAGTTGTCACCCCAACCCTTTAGTTTTTGTTTGTTTGGCTGGTCTTTGGAGACAGAGATTCTCTGTGTAGCCTTGGCTGTCCTGGACTTGCTTTGTAGACCAGGCTGGCCTTGAACTCTCAGAGATCCTCCTGCCTCTGCCTCCTTGAGTGCTGAGATTACAGGTGTGCTCCACTGCGCCCAGATCCAACCATTTAATTTTACAAAGAGAAAAATAGCAACTTTGCAATAGGGGGGAAAAAAAGAAAATGATGGCAGACACCGTGTTGACCATGATCAAAGTTCTCACGGGACAAATCGACAGAGGCTAGCTTCTACTAGGATGTCCGAGACTGGCTTTGTAGTCCTTAGGGAGTCACTCCGTCCCCAGAACACAGACCCAGTCTAATCAGTACAGAAGAATCAGATGTTTCTAACGGGAAACACACTCCTCCAAAATCTCAAGGCTGGGAATGCAAGGAAAAGAAAGAAATGCTTCTAGGTAGTGGAGGGGAAAAAAAAACAACAAAAAACAATAGAAGTGCCTGCAGTATAACAGAGGGCTCACTCAAATGCACAAGCCTGGTGTTTGATCCTCGGAAACACAGACACAGGGCAGCAAGACTACAAAGGATATTGGTACCAAGGCAGCAACTGGCCGAATCTAAAAATCACCTATGAGTGAGTGAGCTGTGGTGCGCCAGGATTCATTTCCTGATTTTTAAAACTTCACTGTAATGAGGGGGGTCGGGAGCATGTGGTGGTAGAGGCAGGTGGATTTCTGTGAGTTCTAGACCAACTTGGACTACACAGTGAATTCCAGGCTGAGACCCTGTCTTTAAAAAAAAAAAAAAAAAAAAAAGAAAGAAAGAAGAAAAACAAACAAACAAACAAAAACACAGACACAGAACAGGCTTTGAAGTCCTTACAGTTTCCTCCCTCAGCCAGGCATGGGGGCTCACACACTTATCCCAGCCACTCAAGAGGACTGTACCATGCTTAAGAGCAGCCTGTTCTGCCCAGGGAGTCCCAGACCAGTGAAGGCTACACAGTGAGGCCCCGTCTTGAAAATTAATAAGCAAACAAATGAAAAAAAAAATCCTAGTTTATCTCTGTTCTCTTTGCCAAACCATCCTGGGCCTTATGACTTTTTGCATGGGTTAGGTAAATTTTATTTATATTTAAAATGATTTTTATAAATTCTATCTCTTAGAATGTATATCTGGCTGCAGGGACTCCCCCCAACCCCCTGGCCTGAGACTTGACTGTATAATTAAACTGGTCCTTCTGCCTCCTCCTTTCAGGGTTGGTGTCATAAGTGTGCACCATCTCATCTGGTTGTACCTGGCCTTATGGGGGTGGGGGGAATTGAACTCAGGGCTTGGAGTAAACCAGATGAAAACTTTAGCCATTCATCTGCAGCTCCCGCCCCCACACTAGCTTTTGTAACAAACTCTTTGTTCCAGGGCAATTTATTTATGGTTGCAAGCCTGTGGGCTGAATTCTAGCTGAAAAACAGGGGAGAAGAGAATCAATATTGAGGTGTGCAACTAATTTGTATTGTAATGAAAGTTAAATTAGAGTAATCTGTGTGTGTTGTTTGTCTGTCTGTCTGCAGGGGTGTGTGTGTGTGTGTGTGTGTGTAGGCCAGAGGCCAGATGTCATTGCCAGCCATATTCAACTGATTTCTACCTTTTTTGCTTTTAAACATTTATTCCTTTTTTTAAAATTTATTTTATTATTATTATTATTATTTTTTTTTTATGGGGTAGGGACTTGCCGTTCTGTGCAATGCAGAGGTCAGAGAACACTTTGAGGGAATTAATTGCTTTTCTTCTTCCCCCAGGGATGAAACTTAAATTGTCAGCTTTGGCTCCAAGCACCCTTACCCACTGAGTCATCTTGACGGCTCCGCCTTATTGTCATTTTTAAGTTATGTGTACAGGCGTTTTTGCTTGCATGTATGTCTGTGCACACTGCATGTGTGTGCCTGGTGCCTGTGGAGACCAGAAGAGGGTGTGAGCTGCCACGTAGATGCTGGAGGTTGAACCTGGGTCTTTTTTGGGAGACAAGGTCTCTTACTGAACCTGGAGCTCGCTCTGCTCTCTTGGTTAGGCTCAGTTTGGCTCCTGGGATCCGTTTGGCTCCGCCTCTGAACAAGCTAGGGTTACAGACACCAGCTTTCACTCCAGCTTCTCTCCTGGGTCCTGGGGATCTGAACCCCAGTCTCCGGGCTTGCACAGTAATCCCTTTACCCACCGAGCCATCGCCAGAGCCCTTTCACTAGGACCATCTCAGTTACAATTTAAGTGGTGATATTGGGACCACCTGGAGGCCTGGGAGATCTGGGTTGGGGAGCCTAGAGGAGGAAAAGGAGAAGAAGGAGGAGGAAATGCAGCATCTGAAGGGAACTTCCGGAAGGTAGGAATGAAAGATAAGACTCCTGGTAAACCAGGGGTGGTGATGACTACCTCTAACTCAGGTACCCAGGATCATGGGTGGGAAGCTGCCTGGGGTACCTAGGAGGAACTGGTCTCAAATAACATGAATAACAACATCAACAATAACAAAGCAATGGGTAAGAACAGTTTTGTGTTGTTTTTTTTCAAGTTCTTGAGACTCCTGCTGAACAGGGGTGAGGACAGTCAAAAGAAGTAGTTGAGGGAGAGAGGTTTCATTTCTGTTGCTGTGACGAAATACCCTCAACAAGAGGCAAGTTAGGGCAGAAAGGGTTTATTTAGTTTAGCTTCAAATCCCAGGCTCGCTGAAGGGAAGGCGGGAGGAAGTTCAATAGCTGGCCACTGACGTCCGTGGCCCTGAGCGAGGAGAAAATGTGTGTGTGCATGCTGAGCGCTCAGTAAGCTTTCCCGGCCCCTCTAAACTGGGAGCTCAAACCTGGGACTGGCGCCGCCCACTTTCAAACTGGGTCTTCTGCAATCTATTACTCCACCACCAGACACACCCACGGGCCCACCTGATCTTCCTCATGGAGCCTTCCTTTCCAGGTAATTCTAGGCTGTGTCAATTTGACAATTAAGTCCAAGCATCACAGGGGCCAAGTTGGGGGGGGGGGAGGCAGACTAGAAAGCGCGAGAGAGTCAGGAAGGCTCAGGGTTGCTCTGGTTGGTTTATGCTATGCGCTGGTCCTGGGCCCTGGGCTGGAGCCTCTTCCTCATCTCTAAGAGTTCCAGCAAGAACAGCTTTATTTGATGTTTAAAAAAAAAAAAAAACCTTAAATACCATCCACTTCTCATTGTTATTTGTAGGGTCAGAAACACTCTTATAAATAAAGCCTTCATATAACTCAGTCGGGCGAGTGAACGCACTTCAAGGGCCAGGAAAGAAAAAGCGGGAGGGGGGCTGCACTGAAAAGAATTCAATTGTGGGCACGGAGGAATTTTAACAACTACTGATAAATCAGCCAGTGGTTCTGCTCTGTCTTCTGGGACACTTGGACTCACTATTATGTGAAGGTCTATTGTTAGGGCTCAGGGGAGGTCTGGTGAGGGCTGTAAACAAGGCTTTTGTGTCAGTTAATTTGTCTGTATTTGTTTTCTTTCTTTGTGGGCTGGGAGACGACTCTTTGCAAGCCTGAGGACCTGGGTTCGGATCCCCAGCACTCAGGTAGAGAGCCGAGCATGGCTGTCATCTGGAGTCCCAGTGCTGAGGAAGATTCCCGGAGCTCGCTGGCCAGCTATTTTAGCTGAATTAGTAAGCTCCAGGTTCGGGGAGAGCTCCCGTTGAAAAGAGAGCACTAGAGGAAGGCGCTGAGAATCAGCCTCTGGCCTCCACAAGCATTCATACACATGAACACAGGAACACATGCCCACAAAGAGGAACACACACTACCCACCCACTACCACATAAAATGTGTTTTAGGTGTTTTTTTTTTTGTTTGTTTGTTTTTTTAATCCTACTTTGCAAGATTGGCACGGTGGTACATGCCTGTAATCTCAGCACTCAGGGAGACAGAGGCAGGTGTGTGTGAGTTTGAGGCCAGCCTGGTCTACAGAGTGAGTCCAGGACAGCCAAGGCTACACAGAGAAACCCTGTCTCGAAAAACCAAACCAGCCAACCAAACGAACTAACAACTAACTAACTAAATAAATAAAATAATTAAATAAAAACAGGGGTGAGAGGTGGGGGCTGGAGAGAGGGCTCATTGTTTTCAGGCACCGATTACTCTTACAGAGGACCTGGATTCAGTTCCCAGCAGCCACGTGGTGGCTCACACCCTCTGTAGTTCCAGTACCAGGGGACCTGATGTCTTTTCCCGGCCTTCTCTGGCCTTGAGTCATGTACCTGATACTCAGGCATGCGTGCAGCAAAACACCCATTCACACAAAGAAATGCATGGGTGAGACCGTGAGCCGGCCAAGTGGGTTAGGGCACGTGCGCCAAGTGTGACAACCTGAGTTTGATTCCTGGGACCCATGAGAGAGAATTAATTCCCAAAGGTTGACTTATGAATGCATGTCATGGGACACACATGTGCACACACACACACACACACACACACACACACACATCACTGCTGTTTGTGTCTTTGAGTTCTTTGGAACAGGGTCCCATCATGCAGCCCTGGTTGGCTTGGACTTGTTATGTACACCAGACCAGTCTGGAACTCACAAAGATCTGTTGGGCTCTGCCTCCTGAGTGCTGGGATTAAAGGTTTGCCCCGCCACACCTGGCAATTTTTTTTTTTTTTTTTAAGACTTTGAATCCCACAACAATTGAGGGAAAGGCTCTTTTATTATTTCTGCCTCACAGGGAGGAAACTACAGCTGAAAAGCTGAGGACTGACCTTGCCTAGTGCACAAAGCAGAGTGGATGCTTCTCTTTCCGTCGCCAAGGTTTCGGGTCCAGTTCTGGAAACCTGCTCCAGTCTGGCTCTGGGAGGATGGGTGCCGCCTTGGGTTGTTCTGGGAGGTACGGTCGCCTCCTTGGAGTCAGCTGCAGCCTATCTGATGGTTCTGAGGCCTCTATTTCCTTCCTGCTCTGCGGACTCAAGACCCCAGGAAGGCTGGCTTCCTGTCGGGGACAGCTGGGGGGCAGGCTGCAGAGATGCAGACTCAGCAGTGCAGGGGGGTTGTGTGTGCAGAAGCCTGCAGGGGCCAGAGGCAGCAGTGCGCACACACGCATATATACGGTAAGCAAGCTGAACAGGGGCATGCAAATACTCACCGAACAAAGTACACAAGGACACACACACACACACACACACACACATATCAAGCACACTTGAGTGGGAGAGAGAAGGTCATTGGTGAAAGACACAAATAACCTAGAAGCAAGAACCAGGAATAGGTTTAGGCACATCAGAAATTCTGTAAATTCTTGCTTCTCTCTAGCAAGAGAGACAAGGAGAAAAAAAAAAAATATATATATATATATATATATATATATATAATCTTAAACATCTCTTCTGAGTTTAAATTTTTAAAATTGAGATGAAATTCCAGCTTTTGTTGTGGCTGTTTTGTTTTTCTTTTGGTTTGTTTGGTTTGAGCCCAGACTGCTCTCAAACCCTACAAAGGTAAGGCTGCTCTTGAACTCCCGACCCTCCTGCCTTTATCTGCTGGAATTGCAAGCATGTACTACCATGCCTCCTGACTCAAAATTAGCAATTTCACTTAACTAATTTCTTGAAATGCTGGGCATTGAACCCAGCGTTTTGTGCATGTTAGGCAAATGCTCTACCAAAAACTTGTCTATGTTTTCAGGCTGGGCATTGTGGCACACGCCACTGATCCCAGCTTTAGGGAGGCAGGGGCAGGCCAGCTAGCGAGTTCAAGGCCAGCCTGGTCTACATAACTGAATTCCGGGCCAGCTAGTGTTACAAGCAAGACTCTGTCTCAAAAGTTAGCCACTGTTAACTGCACAGCTCAACAGTATTTGGGGAGCATCCACCATCATCACCGCGCCACCATCATCCCTATCTAATTCTACAACATGTTTATCGCTGATGGGAAGATCCTGTACCCATTCAACAGTACCAGCTCCCCTCCATCCCCGCCCCAGCCCTTGAGACCACAGCGATTTTGTAAGATGACTGCTGCTCCTGCCCTGCTCTGGGGTTGCCAGATGGATGCTGGTCCTATCCCGAAGTTACTCTTCTTTCTTTCCAGCCAAACTGAGATGCTCTCCTGGAGAGAAGCTGGAGACCCAACCTTGCTCGCAGAGTCTTTTATTACAGTCAGCAGGCATTTCATCTCCCACATCATTTTTCCCAATAAGAATCTACTAGGGGAGCAGCAAATCAGTTAGGAGCCTCCCTGCAGTACCTTCTAGCATGAATGGAGCTGACCTGTGTCGAAGCATGAGCTCGGTACTGATTCTGTACGTGCACGGATGGGGAAACCATGTGACTCTGCCCACACTGAGTCCGGCAGTTTCACATTCTTTTTTGTGTTTTCTTTCAACTTTTTTTTTTTCCCTTCCAAGAAGATAGGGTTTCTCCGTGTAGCCCTGACTGTCCCGGACTCGCTTTGTAGACCAGGCTGGCCTCCAACTCACAGAGATCCTCCTGCCTTTGCCTCTCTGGGTGCTGGGATTACAGGAGTGCGCCGCCACTGAGCCTGGCTACCTTTAACCTTTTAAATTGTGAAATATAATTCCCTTAATGAAAAGCGTGACACAGCACACTGTTTTATTACAAAGCAGAGAGCCATGCTACAAAACCTCCATTCAAGAACTATGCCAACCCTGGCTGTGGAGGTGGCATGAGCCAATACTCTCAGACCTTGGGAGGCTAAGACAGGAGGATCTCAAGTGTGAGACCAGCGGGGACTACCTGGAAAGACCTTGTCTCAAAACAAAACAAAACAAAACAAAACAAAACAAAACAAAACAAATCTCCAAACAAAACAAAACAAAAACAGCCCCCCAAACAAGATCTGAGTGTTAGAAAACAAATACTTGCAAGCAATGAAGAGTCCATATCCATCCCCTTGACTTCGGAGTCGACCATGGGCCTCAATTATTATTATTATTATTTTTTCATCATTTGCTAAGCATGTGCCAGTTGATACTGTAGTCTGCTTTTGTCTGCATTCTGAACTTTATCTAAGAGGACTTACTGCTTGGACCCGTGCGACTGCCTCAGCAATTTGGGAAACTCTTTCATGTTTGCTGCCCTGAGGCAGTCCCTCATCCTTTCTTACTGCTGTATGTATGGCATTCCACTGCTTGCGTTTACACCTTTACACAACCTGCTGCTGAGGCACGTGTGTTACTCCTTTAACTTGGCCCCTGTCACCAAGCCTGAGGACCCGCGTTCCATCCCGGGACATACATTATAGGACAGAACCGACGCCTACAAATAATACTGCTGCAGACATTTCTAAACATGTATTCTTTAATAAAAAAAAAAAAAGGTAGGCGTGTACGTGTGCATGCTCTAGTGCGTGAGTATAGAGGTTGGAGAACAACTTTCAGGAGCTGGTTCTCTCATTCCACCATGTAGGTCCCAGGGATAGAACTCAGGTCCTCAGGCTTGGCAGCAGGTGCTTTTTGCCATCTGGCCCCTGTAAATACCTTTTCTTTTCGTTTTTGTTTTCGAGACAGGGTTTTCCTGTGTAGCCTTGGCTGTCCCAGACAGTCTGTAGACCAGGCTGGTCTTGAACTCACAGAGATCTGCCTGCCTCTGCCTCCCCGAGGACTGAGATCACAGCTGTGCACCACTACGACCGGCTCAGTGAGCCATCTTGATAGCTGCTCTTCTCTTTTTCTCTGTTGGTGCTGGGACTCACGCCCAGAACCTCACCCACTGTTGGTGAAGGGTCTATCAGCACCAGCAAGGAGCAGCTCTGGGCTTGAGCATGTCTGTATTTGCCTTTGGAAGGCACTGGCCAACAGTTTGCTAAAGCGCTTTCACTGGTTTCAGCTCCCACCAGTTATATCTGAAAGATTCCTCAGTATCACACTGGATGGGACTGGCAGGAACGAAGACATTCTGGAAAGGCTTGTTCCCCTCCCTTTGGCTATCAGATTATTGAAAACAATGGCCCTCAGGGAACTGGGCTCTCATGCTGGTGAAGAAGGCTCCTCTTGCCAGCCGGAGGGAAACTTGCCTCCCACAAAGATTTCATAAGTTCTGACATCACCGGACCACCCGTAGGAGGTGGGTCCACACCTTGACCAAGACTGCTTGCTCATGTTCACCTCTTGTCCTCTGTTGAAACCTAAACCTTGTGTTGTGTCCCTGAAGATGGACTGGGGGTTGGTGGGCTTTTATGGGTGCCTCTTCCCCCAGGGAGCGCACTTCCTCTCTCGGCCATTCACGGCTGCTGAGGGTGAGTAGTCAAGCCTGGCTGTTAGGACTCTGACCCAAACATCTCCAGTTACATCTAGATTAGAGTCAGTCTTTCACATTCTAGACCTTTTTTTTTGTGGGGGGAGGGGATAGGGGAGGATGGGGGTGTGGAGCTGTGGCGATGACTCACCATGAGTTTAGTTTTTATGTCTCTGATTTCGTGACACTGAGCACTTTCAGTTATTGTTCATTTGGCTATTCTTTCTGATAAATAGCCTGTAAAAGTCTTTCACCTGTTTTTCTTCCCTCCTCTTTTATCTGTAGGACTCCCCTTGTCCCTCCCCCCCCTTGTTTTTTCTTTTGAGACAGGGTTTTTCTGTGTAACAGCCCTGGCTGGCCTGGAACTTGCTCTGTAGGCCAGGCTGTCCTTGAAGTCACAGAGATCCTCCTGCCTCTGTCTCCCCTGTGAGCCACCACTGCAAGGTGTTTAGGATTTCTTCTGGTTTGTTTGTTTTGTTTTTCTCTATAGCTTCAGCTGTCCTGGACTCACCTTGTAGACCAGGCCAGCCTCAAACTCACAGAGATCCTCTTGCCCTTGCTTCCCTGAGTGCTGGGATTACAGGCATGCACCACTGCAGCCGGCTGTGTAGGATTTATTTCTGTTCTAAATCTAACTTTTTCTTCAGTATTTAAAAAAATTATTTATTTTATTTTGTTTGTGCACAGGGGTTGGGGGATGGGTGAGTGTGCCACCATATTCAAGTGGAAGTCAGAGGACACCTTGTGGGAACTGGTTGTCTTCTTCCACATGACTTTGACTTGAACAGTTAGCAAAACAACAGAAGTCAGTTTCCTCCTAGGGCCTCTGACCTCCCGGCCCTGGGCTTCTGACCAGGTTTAAGGCACCAGGCATGAACTGCAATCAGTAGTTCATGCTGCAAATCCAGCCAGGCAGCAGTCATGCCACTCTTTTTACTGGTGAGCGCATGCTGACCGTCAGGTGGGTATTGTAGTTCTCAGCGTTCACTGCTGGGTAAGACCGTTGGTCACTTTTCTCCTCTACTGGCCTCCATAGCACCTTCTAGAACCATAAAAGCTAGTCGCCAGGGAAGAAACTTTTAGCTCTGTTCCAGCTTGAATCTTTGTTGTTCCGAAACGACATAGGGTTTTTTCAGCAACAGGATCTTACCATCTGGTTCCAGTGGACAACCAAGACCAGTAGTAATAGCCTGGATCATGTGTGTGTGTGTGACTGTGTGGCTTCTAAGCCTCCCTGACCATCAATTCATAAGGCACCATCCCATGCCTACCATGAATAACCTAAGCAGCCACAATTTTAATTCGGTGGGACTCTTCTGTTGTTGTTGTTTGTTTTTTGAGAGAGGGTTTCTCTGTGTAGCCACGGCTGTCCTGGAAGTTGCTCTGTAGACCAAGCTGGCCTTGAACTCACAGAGATCCTCTGTGTCCCGGGTACTGGGATTAATGGTGTGTGCTGCCGCTGCTGTTGCCACCACCACCTGGCTCAATGGGAATGTGGCTATGTCCTCTGACAAGCACAGGACATAGTCTTTGGGAACCAGAACCTGGCATTTCCTGGCATCTCCCTGGCATTTCCACCATTGACATTTTCAACAGCTAAGGAACAAAATGTAATACAGTGATTTATCTTTTCCTGGCATGCCCTGATCACTGACTGGGCCCCTAAAATCTTCCTGAGGGGCTGCAGAGATGGCTCTGAGGCTAAGAGGGAGTGCTGATCAGGCATGGTGTCACATATGCCTTTAATCCCAGCACCCAGAAAGCAAAGTAGAGGAATGAATCTCTGGGTGTGAGGCCGGCCTGGTCTACATAGAGAGCTGCAGGCCAGTCAGGGCTACATAGTGAGACCCCCTCCCCTTCTCTTTCTTGCACACACACACATACATACAAAAAGAGAGAGACAGATAGACAGAGCGAGTACTCCTCTTTGAGAGGATCCAAATTTTTTTCCCCCAGGATCCATGCCAGGCAGCAAATAACTGCCTGTAATTTCAGCTCCCTGGGCCTCCATGGGCCTCTAGACACACATATAAACACACGGCATACACTTACACAAACACGATACAGGGTCTCTCATTGAACCTGAAACTCACTGTTTCGGCTAGGTGGGCTCCAAGGATCTGCCTGTCCTTGTCCCTACACAGGTATGCATGGCCATGCCTTGTTTTTATGTGGCTGCTGGACATTCAAACTCAGAGCCTCTTGCTTCCATACCAAGCACTCCCACCCATCTGTGGGCCAGCCAGGGGTCCCCTCTGGCACTAGAATATTTACTAGTGACTATGCTCTAGGAAGCACTAAAGGTCAAAGGTAGAAGAAATTCTTATTTTCTAGTTGATTGCTTTTTACTTTAAAATGTATTTCAGTTGTACTTAACCCTACTCTTTTCCCTCCCCGTCCTTGGGTTTCCCTGATAGGGCTTACTCTGTGTAGCCCTGGCTGTCCTGAAACTTACTACGTAAACCAGGCTGGCCTTAAAAGAAGAAATCCATCTGTTTTTGTCTCCCAAATGCAGGAATTAAAGGTGTGAGCCACCTCTGCCCGGCAAAATTTTTACTCTTTTTTTTTTTGTTGTTGTTTGTTTGTTTCTTTTCTTTACCTTTCTTTCTTTCTTTCTTTCTTTCTTTCTTTCTTTCTTTCTTTCTTTTTTTTTGAGACAGGGTTTCTCTGTGTAGCCTTGGTTGTCCCGGACTCGATTAGTAGACCAGGCTGGCCTTGAACTCACACAGATCTGCCTGCCTCTTCCTCCAGGAGTGCTGGGATTACAGATGTGTGCCACTGCACCCAGCAAAATTTTAACTCTTAAGTCATTACCTATTCAAAAAAATTGAAAACAAGATTTGGTATGGTTGGGTGGTGGACACATTTTTAACAAATTTGTGTTACTTAAAATTATACACAATTTTGAGTGCATAATGTCTTGATTAGCTTTTTTTTGTTGTTTTTTTTTTATCAACTTGACAGGAGCTAGAGTTATCTGAGAAAGGAAACTTCTGTTGAGAAAATGCTTCCATCAAAATGCCTCAGGGCATTTTCTTTTCTGTTTTTTTTTTTCTTTTTTCTTTTTGGTAAGAACAGTCTCATGATGTAGCCCTGGCTGTTCCTGGAACTTGATAGGCAGAGTAGGTTGACCTCAAACTCACAGAGTTCAGCCTGGTTCTGCCCACCCAGTGTTGGATTATAGCTGTGTGTCACCAATCCTGGCTCGTAGGGCATTTTGTACATTAATGGTTAATGTGGAAGGCCCAGGCCCCTGGGGCCTGTCCCACCCTTGTGTAGGTGGTCCTGGACTGGATGAGAAAGCAGAGTGAGCAAGCCAAAACGATCAAGCCAGGAAGCAGCATCCCTCCCTCAGTTCCTCCTCTGCTTGAGTTCCTGCCTTAGCTTCTCTCAGTGAACTGGCTCAGGTTCCGTGTAAGCAAAATTAAACCCTTTCCTCCCCAAGTTGCTTTCGGTCTTAGTGTTTTATCACAGTGCAAACTAAGACACAGATGTTTTCTATTTACCTTTCAAAAATTCTCACTTTCTGCCTGTGTTGCATCATTATTTGAGAATGTACTCTATTTGAATGGTTTGAAATTCGCTGGGACATGTTCTATCTGGAGGATCTCAAAAACATTCCATGAGCACTTGAGAAGAACTCGTGAGTTGCAGTTGCGGGTGCCCTGTTTTGTGTATGTCCAGTTGGTTCAAGTGTGCTTATCCATACGTCCACACTTTTTCCCTATTACTTTTGTCCTGGTAGTTAGGGATGAAGACAACGTCCACTCCAACTGCAGAGTTTTCCGTGCCTTCTGGAATTCCCATCCTCTTTTCGTTGCTGTGTTTTGAAGCTATCCGTGTATGTTACCCCTCGCTGTATGGAGTCTATTATCATCATTATGGTTTGGCTTTGTTGTTGTTATTGTTGTTAGGGACCAAGGTCTCCTGTATTCCAGGCTGGCCTTGAACTCCTGATTCTCCTGCCTTCACCGTCCAAGTGCTGGGATCACAGATGTGCACCACCATTACACCTGTTTGTGGGGTATTGGTGATGGATCTTGGTCCATCCTTTGAAAGCACACAGCTGGGCCCCGAGCCACACCCCAGCCCGGTGGTATTCCTCTTCATTTCTACAGACAACACCCCCTTTCTTTAAAAAAACAAAAAATTAAGATAGGGTTTCTCTACAGAAACTGGCTGTCCTGGATTCACTGTATAGATCAGGCTGGCCTTGAAGACAGAAATCCACTAGCCTCTGTCTCTAGAGCTGGGATTAAAGGTGTGTGCCACCAAGCTGGGTTGTTTTTCCTTATTTGTGTGTGTGTGTGTGTGCACATGCAAACAGTGTGCACACTTATGTGTGTGGAGACAAGAGGTTACTATCTGGTGTCTTTCTCCACCGCTCTTCACCTTACTTTTTGAAGTAAGGTCTCTCCCTGAATTTGGACAGGTTGACCAGTTAATTAGCCAGGCTTATTTTGAGGAATTGTTGATGTAATTATTTTAAATTCCACCTATTTTATAGTCTTGCTTTTTGTTTTGTTTTGTTTTGAAGACAGGGTCTCTCTGTGTAGTTCTGGCTGTCCTAGAACTTCCTCTGCAGACCAGGATGGCCTGGAAGTCGTAGAGCTCTGCCTGCCTCTGCTTCCCAAGTGCTACTTTTGAGATTATTTTCCCCACCATTTAGTGAATACTTTCTTAGTTTCTGCAGTCAAGCACACATAAACGAGACTTTACATACTTAATATAGTGTTATTCCTGTGCAAATGAGAACAGTATGGCTGTCCATTTCTGCATGATGCCAACTCAACGTGGTAAACCGTTTTCCAAAGTTGACAGCAAAGGTTTCCAAAAGTCCAAATCACACAGAGACACATATGTGTGCATTTCTGCATACCACATATGTACTAATAGAATATTATGTAGCAATAGCAACAGTAGGGCTTTAACTTTTTTAAATTGTATTTTCTTTTGTGTGTTTATTGTGTGTGTGTGGTGGGAAGAGCACACCATGGCACTATAGATATTGCAAGATGTTTGTGAAGGTGCTCCTTTCATGGGTCCTGTCAGGCGTGTTCGGCTGGGCAGCAGGCCATCTTGCAGGAACTTGCATGGGACAGTCCCTTCACACGCTTTTACTTTTGCCATCTTTTGGACTGAATGTTTTCATTCATGTCTCCCCATAACCAGCTTGGTTCTCACTGCCCTTCACCATTCTTCTCCTGATTTCCCTACATAGTCCAAAGTGCATCGCTTGCTTTAGCCCTGATTCGCGGTCACTGAGACTTGAACCCTATTTCCAGACAACGTGAGAGCATTGAAACACTTTCACTTCACTAATGGCCAACCTTTCCTCGCCGCCACTCGATGTTATCCAATATGTCAATTATTCTTCAGGTTATTGTTATCTGTTTCTTTTATTTTTTGAGATAGGATTTTGTTATGCTGTAAGACTTACTTCAGACTCCTAGGCTCAAGAGAATTTCTTGTCTTATCTTCCCATCATGCTTTGCCATTGTTTCGTTCCTTCCTTCCTTTTCTTTCTCCTTTCCTTCCTTCCTTCCTTCCTTCCTTCCTTCCTTTCTTTTTTCTTTCTCTAGACCAGGTCTCACTAGGTAGCTTTCCTGACCTGGCAGTCACTATATAGATTGTGGCCTAGAATTAACAGAGATCTGCCTGCCTCTGCCTTTGGAGTGCCGGGATTAAAGGCGTGCTCCACCATGTGGCTCCATTATTTCTTCATAGTCATCCTGGCTCCACCTTCTGAGGACAGAATTAAAGGTGGGCTGCCATGCCCACTGGGCATTTTGTAAATTTCTGGGGGATCTGAACCCCATTCTTCATGCTTGCTTTAGCTGCTGTGCCCTCTCCCTAGTCTCTATTTGCAGAATTTTTCTAGAAACAAGTTTAGGGCTATGATGAGGCTATCTTCCACTTCTGGTGTAAACAAATGCCCTCTTATGTTAGTGAAAATGCCTTGATAAAAAAAAAAAAGCAGAGGAAAAATATGGCTTATGTGTATGAATTCTGCAATTTTAAATAAGACAGAGCACCAACTCCCTGGAGTTGTTAGAGGAAAAAGGGAATGCCATGTTCAGAAGTGAGCGGAGAGTCCAAAATATTGCAAACCAAAGGTGAGCTATATAGATTCTCAAACATAGAGGCTGAAGAGCTGGGTGTGATGGTGCAGGTTGTACAGGCAGGCGAGGCAGGGCGATTGAGAGTTCCAGACCATCCTGACTTACACGGTGAGATCTTGGCTCAAGCAAACAAAAGCAAAGAGAGGGCTGGCAAGACGGCTTGGCTGGTAAAGGTGCCTGCTGCCAAGCCTGATGACCTGAGATGGAGCCTGAGGACCCACATTGTAGAACAGAACTGACTCCAACAAGATGGCTCAGTGGGTAAGAGCATCTGCTGTACACACAGGACCACCTGAGTCCACATCACCAGGGTACACACAGAAAAAGCTGGGAATAGAGGGGTGTGCATTGGAGAGCAGAGACATGCAGATTCTGGAGGCTTCCTGTCCAGCCAGTCTAACTGGAACAAAGAGCTTTAGGGGTCTACGAGAGGGGACGACACGTGATACCCTCCTCCGGCCTCACCCTGTGTATGTACAGATGTGCACACGCACTGATACCATACAGACAGATAAGGCAAAAAAAAAAAAAAAAAAAAAAGCAAATTAACCAGGTTAGTCAGGTGAGCCTGATAGTCTATATGCTTGTAATCTTTCCACTTGGGAGGCAGAGCCAGGAAGATCAGGAGTCAAGGTTATGGTTAGCAAGTCTCTGGCCTGTCTGTGCTAAATGAGACCTATCTCAAAAAGGAGGAAGAGAGGAAGCAGAAGAAGAAGAAAAAGGAGGGGAGGAAGGGGAAGGGGAGGAAGAAAGTACTGAGTTATAAGGACACTTATAACACTTATAAGCGTCTGTGAGGGATACTAGGAAGCTGCTGTATAGACTCTCACGCTCAGGAGAAAGCATGGTAGTGGTACGAGGGGGTTAGGAATCCCTTTTTGGTGTAAACATGGAAGTCCAGGAAAGAGGGTGACTAGACAATATAATTGAACAAGAGAGGCCTGAAGACTGAGTCTCAGCATTCTCCAAAGTAAGAAGGTGTGGCCAAGGGTGATGGAGGAGAGAGAAGATGGTGAAGGAAGAGGGATGTGCTGAAGGAATTGGTGCTACTGGTGTCGGTCAGCTCAGAAGCAGAAAGGAACCAGGTTAACAGCGGCTGAGCCCAACAACGCCATTCCCACTGGGTCCCTAGCTCTGATCAGAGCACTCAGAAGAGAAGGTCAGTCCACCTCAGGCATCAGTGTCCTGCCTCCTTATCACCTTGCGCTGATAACACTTTGTCAATAAATGTCATCTATGGGAGTGGGTCAGATGACAATAATACAAGTTAAGATGATTTCTAGTAACAGCAGTAGACTCGAGTGACCTGTTTCACATACGGGGATCACCAAGGTCCTCTTGGAGGAGTGACGCAAGCAGAGACCAGAAAGATGACAAGATGATGGATGACTGATGGATTGAGGGAAATAGTTTTCTCAGGGGAAGAAAGCTTGGGGTGATGTTGGGAAGAGGGAGGCCACAGCTGGGAACTTAGGCTCATCTCTGTGATGCTGAAGGCTCAAGGGGGAGTCACATGACCTGATTTGTATTTCACAAATGTCACTGAGTTGGTCAGATAGACATCAGAGTGTAAGGGGCAGGCTGGGAGCAGGGAGTTAGGAGGTTCTCTTAGTACAGGTAACAGGTGGCATCTGGGACAAGAACCTGCCAGGACACACACTGGAGGCAGCAACATTAAAAGGAGCCTGTCTTTGGGCCAAAGCTTTTCTAAAGCAAAGAAAGACTACCTACCAAACAGGCAGTTTGGCAGGCACAGCCCTTGCTCTTCGGTTGATTACTTACTTACAAGGAAACTCAGATCGCCCACTTAAAGTTGCCAATCATTGTATTAGTTCATCCTAGTGGCTAAAAAAAATGCAGGAGCTGGAGGAGGAGCAATGAGGGTACCCTGGAAACAGGACTTGGGAGCCTTCCTTTGCAGGGAGAGCAAAGGGGCCCGTAGGGGGCACCTTGACCACCTAGAGGTGTTCAGGGCTCCAGGCTCCGGTTTCCAACCCCACTGGAGATTCTCGGAAGCTCTGAAAAGCAGTGACTCAGGGGAGGTTCCTCCCATGAATACCTCTTCCTAGTTCGCCGGGAATGACTCACCTGCTCCCTCCCTCAAGAGTGACCCGGGGGCCAATCGCTTAATGAGCCCACACCTTCTCTTCTGCCTGGGACAAAAGAATGGTGGAGCTTTTGGCTCCCTAGGGGCAGAGGTTGTCAGCAACTACCCAGGTCGCTCCGGACACCCCTGGTGGGATTCGGAGGTGTCTAAAAATAGGCAGACCTCCTCCCCATGCACCGAAAGGGCGCACGTGCTAATGCCGGTTGCCCACAACGTCTTTAAATTTGCAGAGCCTTTCGGCAGCGTTTTGTTCGCAAGCTTTGGTGTGTTGGAGAAAAACATTTTCCTTATTTATTTATTTATTTATTTATTGCCGGGGATTAAACCCTCGCGAAAATTAAGCGCTGGATCTACCCGGAAAAAGTCTTGGAGGATTTTTCTTTTGGATACGAATCTTGCTCGGGGGAGGCAGAAAAACAGAGATTCCCAAAGTCAGCAATGCTGAGAACGTACAGGGTGGAGGTGGGGAGTTAATAAACAGACCTCCATTTCTGGCAGGACAAGGGCTGCTAGCAGCTGGTACTTCAGGGAGCAAGGGGGTGGTCACCTGAGCTAGGTGTAGCTCGCCCGAAGCAAATGGGAGGGGCGGGGACAGCGCGCGGCTAGTCTGGCAAGGAGAGAGCAGATGCCCGCGGGATGCTCGCCGAGGTCCGCAGCCGGCGCACGGTCGCCTCCTACTTCCTGCGCCCTGGTCGCCTCCGGGCCACTCTGGACATCCCCCTCCTCTCTCTGCCCTGAGCCAGCGTGGCGCCCGCCCTCTACCTTGTCCGGCCGCCTGGGGTCGCCGCCCTGTGGGAACAGGACAGTTGGAACGCGGTAGGCACTGCCCCCACCCTCCGTGGGGGGCCCCTCCCGGCCCGGGCGCGCATCCACGCCCCACCCGGAGTCAGCAGCCTAGCTCCCCGGAGTTACCTGCCCCGGGGAAGTCAGTCTACAGTTTGGACTCTACCCGGGTGAATCCTACGGCGCCCAAAGCCACATTCCTGGGGGAGGGGGTCCTCCGACCTAGAGGGTCGCGGATCACGTTACCCAGCCAGAGGAGGGGGCCGCGCGAGGCTGAGCAAACCGGGGGTAAAAGTTGCTTTTAGCTTAACCTCCCCAGACCCCAACTGGGCTTCGCTGGAGGGTTGACTCGGCATTCGCTGAGTTCCTGGAATCCAAGGGCCCCAGAGCAGCTCCTAAGGATACAGGCACGGTCCCCGCGCGCGCGGGTGCGACATGCGTGGCGTATACCCCGGGGCGGGAAGCACGAGCGTTAGCAAGGACCTGGAGCAGGGGGACCGCTCGCCGGCGTGCGCATGCATGCGCTCTTGCATCTAGGCGTGTATCCACGCACCCGCCCCGGGACACCCGCATTAGATGCAGAAGTAGGGTATCAGCCCGCCAGGGCAGGATCGCGGCGGGGCAGATAGGGGATAGGGGCGATCGGGGCAGGGAGAAGAGCGAGCACCCCAGAGGCGCAGTTGGAAAACCGGGCGGGGTGGGGGATGTTTCTTGAGAAGTCCCTCGGGCGCTGAAGGGGGCCGGGCGGGCCTTTGGGGCCAACTTTCCGGAGGGAGGTGCGGCCGGAGGGGGCGGCGCCGGCGGCGGGAGGCGGGAGTCGGGGGCCGAGGGGGGGGAGTCACTTTAAAGGCTCTTTCTTACCCATAATGCTTTGTGGGGACGTTGACAAGTGGATCCAAGATGGCGTAGAAAGTAATGACAGGTAAGTCCTGACTTCCCCGTTCTCCGCTGCCCGGGTCGCTTCGGGAGCCTCCAGAGCCAAGCGGGGAGAGGCCTGGACTGTCCCCGGCTGCTCCGGGTCCCGGACAGCGCGGCCCCGGGGACAGCGGGGGGTCCCGACGGCCGGCGACAGGGCCTGGGGAGCGGGGCTCTCTTAGAGGCGAGGCCCGGACGCTGGAGCTGTTTACTGCTTCTTCCCCTCCTCAATCTCCTTTTCCCTCCGCTGGGGGCCGGAGGCGCCAGGGGCCCAGGCGGTGGCCCGGGGGTCCTTGCACACGCCCGAGGTTCGGGGGGACCCGGGAGCCCGCGCGAGGCTGCTCGGGCACGGGCCGCCCCGGGGTCCCCGCACGCCCCGCGCCCCCGGGGTCGCGGCTTAGGGTGGGGAGCGGGCGGCCTCCCAGGCCGCGCGCGGTGCAGCCCTCCGGGTTAGCACTTCCACCCGGGGTGGGGCGGTGACCCCAGGGAAGAGGACTCCACGAAAAGTGGGTCAGGGGGGCGCTCCTCCCCAGCAGAGGGCTCTGCCCAAGATTCACTGTGGTCCCCCTCTCCCCGCCCCCCTCCCGGGACATGCGTGGCCTGTGAGCACATCTACAAAAACAAATCCACTCTCTCTTCCTGGAGGTGTCTCAAAAGGCCCCTTTCTTTCCTCCTCTCTCTCTCTTTCCCTCAAGGGCTCGGACGCACAGTCTTAACTAGGTACTGTGATTTCTCTGCCCCAAAGATTTGAGTCTTTTGCCCCCTGGCCTTTGCTGAGGGTCCTTTCAGACAAGGCTGGAAGCCAGAGTCCTCAGATTTCTTTTGGGTTGGGAACCTTGTAAGTTTTTGTTGAACTCCGAAATTGGCATTCTTTCTCCCTTGCAAACTTACACTTTTCAGGCAAGCCATTAATATAATCAAGAGTGTAACTCCAGAGATAGGAGAGTCCCCGAGAGGGCGGGAGAAGAGGGAGAGCAGAGCTTGTCTCGCCTAGTTTGTTCTTGATTTTTGTCCTCTCCACTCATATGAATAGCCTTTTTTTCCCTCCTTGGCTTTTCCTGCCCTCCCATTATTTGTGAAAGCAAGACTAATGAGTGCTGAAGAGATGAGTTTACTGTGTTTAAGACTTAATGTTTTTGTAATCTGTTATTGAAAGAAAATATTTTCAGTTTTAGGTCAAAGAAACGGATTCTCCCCCCTCCCCCCAAGCCTCATACTGCACCATTTTTTAACTTTTCCCATTTAAAGTCTCCATGTCCTTTTGCTTCAGGGTGATAATATGTTTGCTACTGGTAATGGCACCAACTGGTATTCTATAGCTATATTCTACTTTTCTGTTTGCTCCAGGAATTGGATGAAGTAATTGATCACTAATGAACTACAGAGCCGGTGAGATGTGCAAGGTGAGACTGAGTTAAAAGCTGTGTCCTGTTTCTCCTCTTTCTTGTAACCATCGTAAGGGCAAGGCTAAAGCTACTTTCCAAGTAGATCTGTCAGCCAGCTGGGGTTCGGACAGGGCTAGATTTAGGAAAGGTGTACCATCCTTTCTAGGGGCTCCAACTTACTCATACATGGTGGCGCTTATCGAGAGCCAAATGTTATTTGTGGCTATCCTTGATCAGTGTCTCCTCCAGGAGCAATTATAGTTTGCCTCTTCAAATTTCCTTGTGTAGCTTTGATTGGATGGTCTGGATTTTATCGGTTTTCGTGTCCATTGCCTGCTCCGCTCTGAGTGTAAGAAGTCAGGTAGATGAAGTTTGCATACCTGCTCTTTGTGGGACACTTATGCAGCATGCCCTTTTCTGTTGGAGATAATAATTTTCAGCAAGCAATTGCTTCTGTTTTTATTTATTTATGTATTTATGTTTGTTTGTTTTGTCTTTGTATGAGACCTAAAGGCCTCCCGCATGCTAGGCAAGTGAAGAACCAGTGAGCTACCTCCTCAGTCCCTTTCATTTTCTGAAAAACTGAGGAGTGAAATATCTTGATAGTACTTTGAAACAAAAATGATAGTGACAGTGATCGTTCTGCGTTACTTAGGGGTATGACTACGAGGTCATCATTTCTGGTCATAGATGGTGTGTAAATTCAGATTATTGTTTTATTTATCCTATGTAATACTTTGTGTGTGTGTGTGTGTGTGTGTGAGTGACAGGGTTTCACTATTGAAGCTTTGGCTGGCGAAGTAGACAAGGCTGGCCTTGAACTTGCAGTGCTGGGATTAGAGGCAGGTGGTACCATACCTTGGAATTAAAGGACATTATATATATATATCGGTGAGCAGTTTGTTCTGTGTACCAGGGAGAGAGAAGCCTGTTGTTAGAGTTTTCTACCAGTTTCTCAAGATAACCTTACTCTGGTTGCTTAGGAAAAATATTAGTAATTTTGGTCAATTGACGTATTGCAGCCCCCGCCCCCACATTTGGACATCTTGATCTTGAAATCTTTATAAACCTTCTATATCTAGTACGTATTTAAGAATAGGCTGTACTCCCTGACCCCTCAAAATTGCAGCATATAGTTGACACTTGGCCTGTTTGTGGTTTTTTGAGACAGGGTTTCTCTGTATAGCCCTGGCTGTCCTGGACTTTGTAGACCAGGCTGGCCTGGAACTCACAGTGATCCACCTACCTCTGCCTCCCTGAGTACTGGGATTACAGGTGTGTGCCACCAAGACCAGCTGACACTTTGCCTTTAAAGTGCAATGAAGGGAGTGGGAACTTGGGACAGGGAGGTGGATGATCAGGATTCCTGTAGCACATTGCCCCTCCACTTCTGTTGAAACTCAGTAGTGCTTATTTTAATTTCAGTTTTTGGCAGAGCAAACTTAGAGTTTTAGGTTTATTTTCACCGTGTGTCTTAGACCTCCCAGTTTGAACTTTCCTCTTGTTTTGTTTGAAACCTTTAGGTAATCCTGTGGCCAGGAGGCAAATATCTGCCTTTTACCCTCAGAAATGTTCCCTTGTAGTCTAAAAGTTGAGTACTTCTGAGAAGGTAGTCTTGTGGGGCTACTGCTCCTTAGCCTGAATTGTGTTGAGACATTTTTTACAGTTTCCACACATGCAGACAAGTATTATTGTTTTCTTCAAAGTGAAGCTGGTGGTTGGCCACCAAGCAACTTGTTACATGAAGGATTCTAAAATAGGAAATACCATACTGTCAAAGGTTACAGCGGAGTAGAAGTCTGTGTCTTTGAGCTGAGTGAAGACATGGCTTTTTCGGCTGTGTTGTGCCTGCTGAGCTAGGGCACTATTTTTAGGTATCATTATATTTTGGGGGGAGTCAGTTAATACGTCTGGCGTCTCTGTTAGCTGGGAACTTTGCCTTTTGCCATTGTTAGTAAGAAATTTCAACTCCAGGTGGTTTAAGTGAATTCAGTCATCATTGTCTTTAAAATCTGTGTACATGTGTGGACTGTCCAGTTTTCATTGCCTAGGGCAACAATGCTAAAAAAAAAAAAAAGAAAAAAAAAAAAAAAGAAAAAAACCAGGAGAAGCCATCCCTGCTGTGGAAGGGCTTGTGAAACTTGAAAATCTGCAGCATATGCCCTAGAGACCTGCTTCAGTGCTGAAAGGCACTTGTCGCTCTCACGGTGGGACTGGGTTCACTTCCCAGCCCCTACACGGCCACTTGCAACTATTTGTTCCAGGGGATCCAACAGCCTCTTCTGACCTCTGGGCACTGGGCATGTGTGTGCCACACAGACATGCATAGAGGTAAGACACTCATACACATAAAAAAGACTAGGAAAAAATGCAGCGTTTGCATGAAAAGCTGAGCACAGTGCAGAGGGATCCTCGGGGTGGGCGAGTGAATCTTACAGATACACCTGTGCTCTCTGTTTAAGGAGGCTTGACCTTAACACTGAATGCAAATCAGCCGTAATTGTCTGTCACTCACTTTTGACGATCCAAATGCAGGCCCAGTTCAAGAAATAAGTTCTTAGGGTTGTTTGTTTTCATAAACTCAGGCAGACATACTTGCAAAGGTAGTTGGATTGTTAAGTAGTATTTTGAAATGTTTTCTACAAGAAAAGTGTAATGTGGAGAGAAAGGCCACACCAGTGTACTGGTCTCTTCCGTGCGTGGGCGTGTCAGCATTGCTTTTGGAGCAGGAACTAGCAGCAGCACAGAATACTGCTCTTACCACCTCAGGGGTGGCTGAGATAATGCTTTTGAAAATCCTTAGTGTGATAATTAGTGTTCTTTTTAAGACTATCACTGATGCAGCATGAAGACTGCTTGCATGTATAATGTATGTAAGTATTTCTATTTTCTACTCAAGTCAAGTGTTACACTTTGTTATCTGAAAGAAACGGAGAGTTTCAAATTTAAATCAAAAGTCTTAAAAAAAGTCTTATCAACTTGTTCACCTTTGTGCACATAAGTCTGGTAAAACAGGAATTTGTCTTGATTTGAATAAGAAAAACCTGATTTATCGAGTGTGTGTATGTACATATATGCACATATATACACAGACACTTGTGTAGCTAATGAAAGGTTTTGGTGTATGTGGGCATGTGCACATGCCTGTGCGGAGGTCAAAGGACAGCTTTGTGAGTTGGCTTACCGCTTCCACCCTTCAGTTATCTTATCACAGCTGAGTTTGCCTTTTCACTTTTCTTTGTGGATGTTTACGTTATGGTGGAAGCATTCTTGTAAACACAAGCCCGTCAGGTGTATTTATAAATAATGTAGTCTGAAAAATTACACAAAAATCATGCCTGCATATGGTAAGTTAAATTGAGCAACACTTATGTATATATTATATATACACATATGTATGCACATATAAGATACATATACTCAAGTATATATAATATATGCACACATATAAATCACACACATATATATGCATGTATACATATATATATATATATATATCTTAAAATAAAAGGGGCTGGCGAGATAGATGGCTCAGTGGTTAAGAGCATTTGTTTCTCTTCGAGCAGACCTGAGTCCAGTACCCAGCACCCACATAGGGTGGCTCACAACTGCCTGTTACTCCTTGTCTTCTGGTTTCTGTGGGTAACTGCACATGTGTGGGACCTACTCAGATGATCTATGTATTAAAAAGAAGAAGATTAAAACAAACACTGTCATCTGTCACCCCTCTCTCCAGCCCCCATTCTCCCTTCATCTCTCGTCTTGTTCTTCTGAATGGCCTTGGGAAATAGCTGGGCGGTTTGGAAGGCCCTCTCTGATCCTAAGGTGTATGGCAGCAGTAGAAGTGGAGTGAGGGATCCAGGAGGAATGGCTGTTGACATTGGATGCCTGTTCTGCTCTGCTTTGACATGAGACATTAGTGACAATCTACTGTCAGACTGTTAAACGCTTAGCCTTGTGGTCAGGTTGGGGAAAGTTTTGGTTTGCTGACCTTTTAATTTTTTTGTTTTGTTTATTTTTGAGATAAGGTCTATGGAGCCCTGGCTGTCCTGGAATTCACTCTGTAGACCAGGCTGGCCTCTGCCTCCCAAGTGCTGGCATCAAAGGCGTGTACCACCACTGCCAGTTGAACATTTTTTAATAAAACATTCTTTATATTTATTTTATTTTATACATGAATATTTTATCTTCATGTATGTGTACCACAAGCATGTCTGATGCTCTTGGAGACAGAGGGCCCTGGATCCCCTGGAGTTGGAGTTATAAACGGTATGAGTCACTAATGTGTACTGGGAATCCCCGATCTTCTGCATCAGCATTATGTGCTGAACTGTCCCTCCATCTCCAACCTTGAGCCTTTGATCCTCCCGCCTTCACTTTTTGGGTACTAGGGGGACAGACCTGTGTTACCGTGCCGGTTCCAGGTATTGAACTCAGGACTTCATGAATGCTAGGCGAGCACTCTACTCCCTGACTTTCCCATTTTCCAGATGAGGAAGTGTAGGCTGGAGAAACTGACTTGCCCGAGGTCACACGGCTCAGTAGTAGGAGTGTGAAAGCTTTTATCTCTAGACGCTCTTGTTAGGCCATTTGGTGCATGGCTAGTTCTGCTCGCTGTGATTGAGTTGTGGATGGAAAGATCAGATGCTGGGAATAGTGGAAACAGGTGCTTCTGACATGATATGTGGAGTGCTAGCTGTTGTGGTGAACTGTCTGTGCCGTGTTTTTTTGGAGACAGGCTGTGGATATATAGGGAATCTCCTGCCTTAGTCTTTGAACTGGGATTACAGGTGTGCGCCAGCACCACAGCTGGCAGTCTGTGGTATTTAAAGGCTTTTTTCTCTCTTTCAGAAATTATAAAGAGCTCTGATGGGCTATTTGGGTGATACCCAGTGCAGTGAACTGCAGGTGAGTAGAGACGTTATAGGACAGTGTCTGAAGGAGCAAACAACCCTCAGCAATGCCTGAAGAAGAGATGAGAGAGATTTTATCTCATCTTTTTCTTTTTATTATTATTTTCATATACAGAATAATGGGTTCATTGTGACATTTTTTATACCTATGTGTCGTCGTATCTTGGTCGTGTTTGGAGACTTTATCTTGACAAGATTGTCTGGCTAGAAAAGGTGACAGGGACAAGGTGGGATGATGTATAACTGGGCGAGACAGGTATCCTGGGGCTGTAGACCTAAGGAGTTGGCTACTTCAGAACAGACTGGACAAAGCTAGCTCTCGAGGTACTGCTAGACTAGTGTGGTGAGAACGAGGGGGAGTGTGAAGGACTCCCTGGACTGTGTTCTGGGTGGGTAACGGCACAGAGGCTCAGTTTTTGTCTCGCGACTGGAACTGGGGAGCTGCGACAGCTTCCATGTCCACTAGTCACCCTGTGCTTTCAAGGCTGATGGATTGCTCCCTGGATATCTCCTCGTTACGTTGGGTCATGAATGCCGCATGTACACATACATATACACACTTGTCTTAAATTTATAGTGTGTATCATGTGCATGATCAGTTTGGAGGATTTAGATACTGAGAATATGCCAGTGGAAACAGAAGGTGGGACTTTCATCCTAATGTTATACTGACTTTACTTACGTTATCAGTCCTTCAAATTATTTATGTTTTGCTGAAATGCCTTCTTACTAAAGAAACTTAAATCTTTTTGGTCCATTATCTTGGTCTTTGATGTTAAAATAGAAATGCTGCCAGGTGTGGTGGTATATGACTTATTTATTCATTTATGTATATGAGTGCTCTAGCTGCATATTCACCTTCGTGCCAGAAATGAGCATCAGATTCCGTTTCTGATGGTTGTGAGCCACCATGTAGTTGCTGGGAATTGAACTCAGGACCTCTGGAAGAACAGCCAATGCTCTTAACCTCTGAGCCATCTCTTCAGACCCTGGTATATATCTTTTTTTTTTTTTTTTTCCAGAGCTGAGGACCGAACCCAGGGCCTTGCGCTTGCTAGGCAAGCACCCTACCACTGAGCTAAATCCCCAACCCCTATCTTTTTTCTTTTTCTTTTTTTTTTTTTTTTTTTTTTTGTTTTCTTTTCTTTTCTTCAGACAGGGTTTCTCTATATAGTCTTGGCTGTACCTAGACTCTCTTTGTAGACCAGGCTGGCTTCAAACTCAGAGCTATCCTTCTGCCTTTGCCTCCCAAATGCTGGGATCAAAGGTGTGCACCACCATGCCTGGCTTCCTGGTATAAATTTTTTTTTAAAAATATTTATTTATTTATTTATTATGTATACAATGTCTGTCTGCATGTGTGCCTGCAGACTAGAAGAAGGCAGCAGATCTCATTATAGATGGTTGTAAGCCACGATGTGGTTGCTGGGAATTGAACTCAGGACCTCTGGAAGAACACCCATTGCTCTTACCCACTGAGCCATCTCTCTAGCCCACTGGTATAAATCTTAATCTCAGCAATCAGGATGCTGAGGCAGGAGGGTGGCGAGTTCAAGGCTAGCCTCGATTGCATAGCAAGTTCTACGCCAGTGTAGGTTACATGAAGCTCTATTAAAAAAATCTCTATCTATCTATAGCTCCCTATATCAATGTTTCGTTCCTGTTTTCTTCTTTTGTCTTGTGGCTCTGGGATGGCCCTTGGCCTTGCACACCCACTCACACACTCCGTTGCTGCACTGTGAGATTACTCCATGTATTGTCAACATGGTCTTTTGTTAGACAGCCTCCTGTCCAGAAAGCCTGCCATCTTGCTCTTTGAACTCTGGCTTGTCATATTTATAAGAACTTGCTACCAACGTTTGTTGTAAGCCTAAGTTTTTAGTCTTTTGTACTTTGTAGAGATGAACATTCTTCTCTTTATGATTGTTTTGTGTGTGTGTGTTTTTTTTTTTTTTTTGTCCTGCTTTAAGGCAGGATTTTCCAGTGTAGCCCAGGCTGCCTTCACACTTGGGCTCCTCCTTCTCTGCCTCTCCTGAGTATTAGGATTTCCAGATGGGCTGCCACACCCGTTTCTTCTAACCATGCTCATACTTCCTGGCCCCTGGTTCTTTGATGTGTCTGTGAGTCTGTCCCAACTGCAGCAGTTCCCTGCTGAGTCAGCACAGTGTTCTTGCAACCCCTTTGACACGAACACAGCATACTTGCACACTTTTGAAGTTTACAGTAATGTGGTCATGGCTCCTTAGTCATCACATTAGCGTGTAATTGTTGTCCTTTGAACCTTGAGTATGTGTGCATTTTGTGTGATTTGCCTCTTGTGCAGATGGTTGGAATTTCTGTTTGAGGTGAATTGTTGGTTATGGAAAACCAAGATGTCCAGGTGGTGTTGGTTCACACTTTTGATCCCAGTGTTCAGGAGGCAGAGGCAGACAGATCTCTGGGAGCTCAAGGCTATCCTGCAAAGCATGGTGTAGGATAGGCAGAACTACACAGAAAATATATGACTTGAAAATCTAACAAAAAAGAGAAAAAAAAGGAAAGAAGGAAAAACTAAGGGGGAGATTGGCAGAGAGGGTTATGTTGTCTGTAATCTAATCTCAGTACCGGGAGCAATGGAGAACTACTAGCTAAAGGCTAGTACTGTTTCCGGGATCCCAAGCCACCCTGAGACTGTTTCAAGATCTAATAAAAAGCTGGCATGGTGGGTTGTTCCTGACCCAGCACCAGAAGGATTGACCCTGTTTCAAAAAAAAGGAAAACCGAGGTGGAGGTAACCATGGTCATCATGACCAGGAGCACGAGCTCTGGGGGAGTGTGTGGCAGAAGATGGGCAGCTCTGTCCCAGAGGCTGCTGAGCTCCTGTTGCAGGCTGTTGTTTCCTGGGTGGATTAGAGCTTTTCTTCTTTTTTTTACATTTGTAAATTGGGTGTTCAAGCCAGCTCCTGTGCGTGTGTGTGTGTGTGTGTGTGTGTGTGTGTATGTGTGTTTGAGACAGATCCTCTGTAATAGGTTTTCTCTGCTGACGAAATGAACCAATTCAAGCCAGATTAAAGCATAAAGACAGGTTTATTGGATGCAGTTCTTGGGTGGGTTCACTGGCTCCAAGGAACAAGACCATGGGGAGGGGAGACAGAGAGGAGGGAGAAGAAGATGCAGAGAACGAGAGGGAACCACAATGTCTGGGTTATACATGGAAGCCCAGTTCCTGGCCTGGAAAGTTCAGAGTAGAGGTCAGCCTGTGCCAGCCATGCCCTGTAACAGGTAGGGACTGAGGGGTGCTAGGAGAACCTGGAGGCCAGGGCCTCTTTGATATGTTAAATATGCATCTCAGTCGATTGTCCTGGGTCTGAAACCCAACATCCCCGCCTTTTGTTGATAATAAGTGAATAAGGGGTGACTCGATTGTCTATGATTACTTCCTGCTCACATTGGGGCATTGATATTGAGGAGAGGGCCAAAATCCGCAATGTTGGGCAAGTCCAGGAAGGGCAGGCTGTTTTACGCTGTCCAGCATCTGTGGGACCATCTGCGGCTAGGAAAGTGCAGGCTCAGTTGAAGCAGTCTTCCAGGTCACCTGTGTTCTGGATGCAGATCTCAAGAAAACACCTGGAGCGTACATCTTAGGGGCACAAGATAAAGATAAGTAGGGTGTGTTAAATATGAACCTTAGCTGCTGATTGGGGTCTGAAACCCGACACTCTGCAGCTGGAGGCACAGGCCACCTGGTATTGGTGCTGGGAACAGAACTCTGGTCTGTTTCAAGAGCAGAGCATGTTTTAAACTGTCTGTTTCCAGCCCCTGGACTTTTCTTGGTGTTGACATTATTTAGTGTTTGGGTTTATTACCTAGAAATAGTTGATTTTCTTTTTGACGTTCCATTTCAAAATTTTCATACTGCAAATTATGATATAATAATATGATTTAAGAACTTATTAGATGTTGATGAACATTTCATGTTATAAATTTTATGGCTATACAGGTCTTTTTTGTTTTGTTTTGTTTTGTTTTTCGAGACAGGGTTTCTCTGTGTAGCCTTGGCTGTCCTGAACTTGTTTTGTAGACTAGGCTGGCCTCGAACTCACAGAGATAGGTCTGCTTCTGCCTCCCAGAGTGCTGAGATTACAGGCTTGCACCACCAAGCCCGGTTCTCATGTTATAAATTTTATAATTTTTAAGTTGAGCATTGTGTTGCCTTTAGTCCCAGCACTGGGGGCGGGGATAGGGGTTTCACAAAAAAGGCTGGCAGATCTCTGAGCTCAAGGCCAGCTTGGTCTACAGAGCAAGTTCCAGGACAGCCAGAGCTACACAGAGAAACCCTGTCTCAAAAAAACAAACCATAAAATTGAAAGAAAATTTACAATTTTAATTTACATACAGAAAGCTTGCAGAAACAATCCCATCCAGTTTAGACTGGCTTCAGATTCTGTATCCAGCATGACCTTGAATTTCTCTCTGACTTCCGTCTCCTGATTACAGGTGTATTTACCCCTTGGTGCTGGGACTTGACCCTAGGGAGTTGTGCATGATAGACAAGCACTCTGCCAGCTGAACTGCATTGCCAAGTCTGTCTACATCTGTCTTTTTGCATTAGTTATTTATGTTGCTGGCTGGTTTTCAGTTATCCATTAGTAAAAGGTTTATTTTTGTATTTTATGTATGTGAGTCTTTTGTCTGCATGTACACCTGCACACCTGAAGAGGGTATCAGATCCTATTATAGATGGTTGTGAACCACCATGTGGGTTCTGGGAATTGAACTCAGGATCTGTGGAAGAACAGCCAGTGCTCATAACGACTGAGCCATCTCGCCAGCTCTATTAGTTAATCATTTAATTTGCATCATTGTTGGTGGAAATATATATTTATGTATGTACGTATGTGTGTGTATATATGTATACACACACATATCTTCTGACTATCTTTAGGATACATTTTGGAGTATGTTATTATGTTAAGAGATGTATATGTTAACGAATGTTTTTATGGATTCTGATATATTGTTTTACAGTAGCACCAAGGATGTCATTCGGTATTTTCCTCTTGCATTATAAGTTGGATAGAAGCCCATTTTCCTGTAAACATTCTTTTTTTCTGATTTAGTATAAAGTGGCTCTTGTATCTTACTGATTTTTCATGTGTGTAACTATTTGAGTCATCTTTGACCTTTTCTGTTAAGCAGTCAAAGTTGATGTGGTCTATACATGGTAAGGCAAGTCTAACCAGATGATAGATACTTGATAGGAAGATAGCCAGACTGAGCTCAGTGAAGAAGCTTGGAATGAGGATATAGTCCGAGTGGGCAAGTGCTTTTGGGGGTTGTGGTTGAAGGGGCACAGTTGGCGATTCCCAGGTTCACCTTAGCAAGTACTTACTGGACACGTGAACCACAGGGCTGCTTCCTCCAAGAGCGCGAGCTTAATCAGCTAGGGCTTTGGGCTTCTGCGCCTGTGGCTGAGGAGACCACTATGGAAGGACATCCCTCAGTCATTCATGGCATGGCTGTGCCTCAGCGTACTCTTTGAGAAACTGTTCTAAGAAATGGAAGCAGAAGGAAAATGTAGTTCCTGCTGGAAAGGAACTAACTGTCTCATAAAGAGAATACAGGTACCGAGAAATAAAAGAACAAGTAAGAATGAGGTAGGGACTGTAGAATGATGAAGTGTTTAGGGATTTTGGGGTGATGCAGCCTTCTTGGGGATATCGGGGAACATTCCAGCCTGAAGGGGTGTCTTGTAAAGCGCATGAAGATGATGAGCAACAGAAAGAAGGCGTGGAAGGAAGCCTGGGGTAGAGTGGAAATGGGGCCGGTTTGAAATGCACATCCTAATTACATGCATCCTGGGTAGGAGTGGTGCAGATCAGAAGGTGATGCTGCCCATAGTCAGGAGGCATGCGTGAGGGGATGGATTGGCAGGCAGGAGGGGGGGGGGCGGAGACTAGTCTGATTCCTGGTAGTTGAGTGAAGGGTGAGGAGAGCTTGAACGAAGTTGGCGGTTTTGGAAAGTAGCGGTGGATGTGAGAAGTGTTTTGGAGACCGAGGGGGAGAGGCGGTGCCTGGTGGTGGGGTGGAGGCAGGTGCAGTGAATAGGTCCTGGCCTTAAGTCAGGTGCAGTCGTGATTATGGTTGGGAGCCTGAAGAGATAGACCTGGGGTAGGTTCCACAGAGCACTTGCTTCTCTGCCTCACCCTAGAAACGGAGAAGGTCCCCACCCCAGCGTCAGCGTTTGGAGAGCTGGCAGTGACATCGTGTGTAGAGGATGATGGGTTTTTAATTTAGACATTGTGATTATGCAAGCTTGAGGATGGAAAATGTGGGAGGAGTGTGGCTGCCAACTCCAGGGTTGTTTCATCTCCTTCCTTCCCGGTCACCTGCAGTAAACCACATGTTGGGCGTGTTTCCATGACCCCAGATTTCTGCTTGTAAGGAAAGTACCCCATAGTTTGGTTTCTGCTTTTCTTGAAGATGGTTAATTTTTATTTTTCATATTATTTACTTACTGTGTATGTATATGAGTGTTTCGACTGCATGTATATCTGTGCACCATGTGCGTGCCTGGTGCCCATGGAGGTCAGAAGGGGCCTCAGATCCCCTGGAACTGGAGTTAAAGAAGGTTGGGAGCTGCCATGTGAGTGCTAGGCACTGAGCCCAGGTCTTCTGCAAGTTCTCTTAACCACTGAGCCAGCACTCCGGTCCCTGATCTTAGATTTATTAAGGAAAAGTGAGAAAGAATCCAAGTGGTAGGGCCTACAAAGAGGACGAACACCCCGAGTGAAGGGAAGGAGAAGCAAATGCAGAATTTCTTGTTGCCTCAGCTTTGTGTCTCGGGCTGTCTCCTGAGACGCTAAGCCTTTTTATTTTTGCCACAATAAAACTTGTTCGTTGTTGAAAATTATAAAATACAGATGCATTTAGAGAAGTTACAACTGTACCACCCAGAGCTTCCCATTTTTACTTTTAATAAGCATTTGGAGTACTTTCAGACTTACAGAGGAGGTGCATATGTAGACTGCAGTTCTCAGGTACGAGACATCCAGCTCCCTCCACTGTTAGCTTTCAAGCTTTCAGATTCCCACAGCACCTTGTCAGACCTAAGGAGCACCATTGCTAGCTTACTATTAACCATCTAGCTTCCAGCAGATTTCCTTCCTTCCTTCCCTCCTTCCTTTTTTCTTTTCCTTCTTCCCTTCCTCTCACCCTCCCTTTGTTCTTCCTTTTTCTGACAGGATCTTTCTGTGTATCCCTGGCTGACCTGGAACTTGCTATATGTAAACCAGGCTGCCTCCAAATTCACAGATTGACCTGGCTCTGCCTCCCAAATCTTGGAATTAAAGGTGTGTACAACCACCATCCGCTCAGTGCACTATTCTTTTTTAATTGAAGATTTATTTATTTTTATTTTGTGTGAGGTGTTGTGCCTGCTTGTACGTCTGTGCGCCATGTGTATATAGTGCTCACAGAAGCCAAAGGAGGGCATTGGGTCCCCCAGAAATGAGTTAAGGACTGGAGAGAGGGCTCAGGGGTTAAGAGCACTGTCTGCTCTTTCAAAGGACCTGAGTTCAATTCCCAGCACCCACATTGCAGCTCACAATTGTTTGCATGTGCCAACTCCAAGGGATCTAATACCTTCACACTAATGCACATAAAATAAAATTAAATAAATTAAAAAAAAAAAAAAGCTCAGCTAAAGCTGGACATGGTGGTGCATGCCCTTAATCCCACCACTCTGGAGGCTCTGTAGTTTGAGGCCAGCCTGGCCTACAAATTGAGTTCCAGGACAGCCAGGGCAGAGAGAAACCCTATCTGAAAAAAACAATGAACAATCAAAACCCAAAAAACAAAAAGAATCTCAGCTATTTAACTATAATTCAATTGCATATCTATATAGATAATCTGAAAGGGAAAAATGAAATACAAAGGAAGAGTTTTTATAACAGTAAAATCCAGAAATATTAGAAATAATATAGAATGCATTTTTAGTGATAAGTCTTGGGTTGACCTTGAGCTTATGATCTTCTGCTACATTGTTTTCAGCTCTTGTCTGCTGTGAGCTAGGCATGTTTGCACACACCAATAATCCCAGCACTCAGGAGCTTGAGGCAGGAGGATTTGGGATTTGGAGCCAGCCTGGGATACATAGTTATCCTGGGCTACAGACCCCATTAGGAAAAAAAACAAAAACAAAAACAAAACAAAAAAAAAACAACAAAAAACAAAACACTGTGTCTGCTAGAATTCATTCTTTAAAAAACAAAACAAAACAGTGTGCGTGGGTGGGCAGGTGCTTGTGCTGTTGCGCTCCAGTGGAGGTCAAAGGATACCTTTGAAGTTGGTTCCCTCCTCCAGTTTTACGTGGGCTGTTAGGCTTGCAGACCGGTGCTCTACTCACGGAGCCATCTTGCCAGCCCCAGATCTCCCCCTCAGTATGCTTCGCTTGCTTCTCAGTGTGGGCGTGTTTTTGTTGATTAAAACGTGTATTAAATGGTTTAGGAGGGGGCCCAAACTGTTTAGAAAATAATTTGGAATCACTGAAACTAAGGTTATCTCTAGAGGCGCTAGCAATATTGGAAAATGACCTAGGAAAAATTAAGTGATAGATGGAAAAATGGATCTCAATTTTAGCTCTTAAATAAAACCAAATTATTACTAAAACATCACAGAAGGTCCTTGAAGGTGTTTCTTTCATATATTTAAAACATTTTTCCGTGGTCCTGATGGGATGGCTCGTACCTGTACTTAAGAGGCTGAGGCAGGAGGATAGCTGTGAGTTTCTACTACCCTGGGGTACATAATGAGTTCTTGGCTAGCCCAAGCCAAGGCATATGAGAGCCTGCTCCAAATTAAAAAACAAAACAAAACAAAACAAAAAAACCAACTTTCTTTGTTGTACTGTTGGAGTTTAGAAGCATTACCACTTGTGGAAAAGGGAAAGTGAACTAGAAAGTGGTTGATGAACCTGATTTCTTCTCATTTTCTCCCAGAGGTTTACTCTCCCCTAGTGCCTCTTGAATGGTTAGCAATTACAAGATTGTTTTTGTACTTATTATTGTGTATGTGTGCCTGAGTGTGTGTGTGCCTGTGTGTATATTTAAGTCAGTGGACAATTTGTTGAGAACTTACGGGCGTCATTTCTCTTCTTTCCCCCATGTGAATTCAGGGGATAGAACTCAATCATCGGCCTGAGCTATCTCACTGACCCTTAAATTTAATTTTTTTTTCTTCTTTCACTTGTTCCTTCATTCCTTTTGTATGTGTGTGTGTTTGTATATATGTACTCAATGATTTTATGTTTTAGAGAAAAATGCAAGTCTGGATGTGTAGTAAGTACATTACAATAAATAAAATTTCGCTTTGCAGGATACCTGTGCATGCTATAGAACCACTTACAGATTCCTATCTGGGCAAACAGATGACTTAGAAGCAATACCGCATTTCTTCTTATGGCTTGCATTTTTAGTAACAACTGACCTGACAATTCTTGGATTGGTATTTTAGTTATTCTAAGTCATTTCTTTGGACAGTTCAAACAAAGTACTTATTGAATAGTTTTAATGGATGTGGTGGTTGTCCTGGGGATAAAAATGGCAGAAATCATGATGCCTGTTTACATAAGAGATAGTTTGGGACAGATAAGTATCTCTCATGCTGTATACGATCCAAGGTAGTACATATCAGAGGCTCAATAAGTCTGTAGGAAGGCAGGCTGGTTTGAGGAGGTCACTGAAAGCAGGCCAGGATGTAGGTAGGTCCAGAGAGAGGTAGGGAAGAATGCTGTGGGCAGGATAGGCGTGTTGCAAAAGGCCTGACTATACTTATGGTCTGTATGTGCTGTTTTGAGAAAGTTAGGTTGTGGCCAGATTGTGAGTGCCCAGGGGCCAGGTAATGGCCATCTTGGAATCATGTGTCCTCTTCTGCTGGAGGAAGCATGGCAGTTGTTCACATAGTGAGTCCCTGGCCGGGCTGGAACACTGCGTCTTTGGCCAACCTTATGCTTTCTGCTATGTCTGCCAGTCCCTGCTGCTCAGTAGGTGTGGTGGGTGAAAGGTCATGTGGTCAGTCTGAGTTTCTTTCTATGTCGTAGCACACTGACTTTGTAGCATGGTCTTAATTTAGGATAACACTGGAAATTCCATGGGCAAACGGTAGGCACACTGCTACCCTTAAAAAAGTGGATTTCAAGTTTTTCTTCTCTTTAGAATGTTCATATTCTTTGTTTTGTAAATTAATTTAAAAATATTTAATATGACCACATCTATTAATTTAATTTTTTGTTTAATATGGCTAGAGTTCAGTTATTAATAGGTTTTTACATATATTGCTAATGTGTGTCTATACATACACAATGTGACTGTGCATGCATGTAGGCATGTATGTAGGCAGGTGCATGCCATGGCATCCACATGGAGGTCAGCGGACAACATGGCAGGAGTTAGTTCTCTCCTTTTACCTGTGGGTCCCAGAGCTTGAACTCAGCTCCTTAGGTTTGGCAGCAAGTGCCTTTGTCGCTTGATGGAACCTTACCAGCCCTGTCGGAGGATTCTGCTATGTAGCTGAGAATGTCTTTGGACTTCTCATCTTCCTGCCTCCGCCTTCTGAGTGTTGGGATTACAGGCATGTGTAATCCGTCCGTACAGGCATGTACACCGTCATGCCCAGTTTTAAACGATGTTGGAAATCAACCCCATGAATGCTAGGCACTGTACCTACCAGCCTAGCTATACCCCCAGCCCCAAGAAGCTTGCATATTATTTTGTCTTTTAAGTTCTTCTACGGGTGTATAGTCTAAGTAAAGTATGTAAAGTAAAGCCATCCAGGGTCCGGTCAAGGATCAGCTGTGGGTCTAGGGATACAGTTCAGCAGTAGATGCTTTTCTAGCATCTGTGAGGCCTGTGTTCAGCTCCTAGTACTGACCCCACCCCCAAAGGAAAAAGAATCAGTGATGGCTGTTAGCAATTTCAGTGAAAGAAGAGAGGAAATTGAAGGTAACTGTTAGTCTTCTAACCCTTTACAAATGCACATGGCCCTTTTAATTGTGGAGTAGACAATTTTGTGTTGATAGAGGGAAAAGATAGAAGACAGATGTGGAAATTGACTTGACTTTCAAGTGACGACATTTGTTGGCTCCTAGAGTTTGATCACTGTTGCTGTTTGCTCTTGAAATCCTGTCTCTAATCCGAGAAAGGAGGGAGAGATTTTGAGATGAAAGAGTGCTGTGGCCACGTTGACAAGAGAAATCAGTGTAAGGAACGCAACTGGTTGGTTTTGTATCTATGAGTGTGTGTGGAGGTTGGAGGTCTTTCTCAGTTGCTCTCTATCTTATTCATTTATTTATTTACTTAAATTTATTTATTTATTTATTTATTTGAGACGAGGTTTCTCATGGACCTGGAGCTGACTAATACAGCTGGCTGGCAAGCCCAAGGATCCTCATAGCTCTGCCTTCCCAGTGCTGGGGTTATACACGTACTCAACCTTTCCATGGATGCTGGGACTTGAACTTGGGCCATCATCCTTGTGTTTCAGATACCTTACATACTGAGGGCCCTCCTTTGCCTCCCTTTTGTATTTTTGGAGACTGGCTCTAGACGTGGCATCTTCTTGCCTCAGCCTCTTGAATGCTGGGATTACGAACATGCCACCACACCTAGTGGTGTTTTTGTTTTTAAATAAACATAGGTTGGGCATGGCAGCTCGTGGCTTTAATTTCACTAGGGAGATCTCCGTGAGCTGGAGGCCCGGCTGCTCAACAAAGCAGCAAGTTCCAAGGCTTCTCAAAGAAACGAAGAGATGTCATGACTTGATTTTAAGGCGGCCTGCTGACTGTTGTTACTGTCACAGACAGCATGTATGTGAGCCAGGCCTTCCTGTCATCTGACTCTGACCATGCTTGGTCCCAGCCAGTCTGCTTGCCGCACTGTGGTACACCATTGATTTCATTTTTCTTCCAGTGTTTACTTTGGACCCAGACCAGCCACTAGCTATGATGGCATTCTTCAAAAGCATCCTATGTTTTGTGCCAGATGACCTCCGACAGTTGGTTTATTTGCAGATGCTTCTTCTGAGGCTGCATGCTTGCTTCAACCTAAGGAAGAGGGAGGGAAATGCAAGCATTTTTGATTATTAATAACTCACTTGCTTTGTATCTTTTTTCCCCCAGTTTCTAAAGGATTTCAATTGTGACACTAAGATTTATTCTTATTTCATTATTCTAGTATATTGGTATTATTAATACTCTGTTCTTATCTATCTATCTCTCTATCTCTCCATCCACCATCCATCCAGCTATCTATCTATCTATCTGAGGTAAGATTTTTCTGTATAGCCCTGACTGTCCTAGAACTGACTCTGTAGACTAGGATGGCCTCGAACTCAAAGAAATCTGCCTGCCTCTGCCTCCCAAGCTCTGGGATTAAAGGCACATGATATCATGCCTGGCAAAGCTTCCTTTTGGAGAGTAGTCTCATTAGCTCATTGTGCATCTAGTTTATCCAGGCATCAGTGTCCAGGCAGTAGTAAGTGCAGTGCCCTCCCTGAGGCTCCCTCACGCTGGCCTTTTGTAGTTGTGCTTCCTTTGCCTTGTCACTGTGATCACACAGTTTGCAAGCTTTATGATTGCTTCCTACTTTTCATAATTAATGAATCACTCAGTTAATTAATTGATTTTGTGTGTATGTGTGTGTTTGTATCAGAGGATTGGCACTCTTGGGTGCCAGTTCTCTCATTCCACTGTGTGGGTTCCTGGGATCTCACTGAGGGGTCAGGTTTGATGCCAGGCACCTTCCTCCACTGAGCAGTAGTTTCACCTAGGTTGTTGTAGGCTGTCCTTCTTCACTGCTGAGTAGTTTTCCACTGTGGGAGAGCTACAGTTTGTTCATTCACTGCTGAAGGACACTTTGAGTTTTATTGTTAGCAATTCTGAATAGAGCGGCTGTAAATGTTTATTTACAGTAAGTATGGTTCTCATCATCTTGGTAACTAGATAGAACAAGAGGTGGTGTTGTGCCATGTATGTCAGTGTGTGAGTATGTGTATGCCTTTGTACATGTTTGGGGGCCAGAAGGTGGTGACACTCCCTCTCTTTCTTTAAAGGCAGAATCTGTCTAAGACCAGAGCCTCGTGCTTTCCTGTCTAGGCTGAAAGCCAGCATGCCCCAGGGATCCTCCTGTGTTAGCATTCTGTGGAGCCGAGGTTATAGGCATACACTGGACTACCAGATCAACGTCTACACTGTAGGACTCAAACTTGGGTCTTTGGAAGAGCAGCAAGTGCTTTTAACTGCCAGGCTGTCTCTCCAGCCCCCCAGCCCTTTAAACTCATGTATTCTTGTGTGTTTGAAAGCTAATCATGGCTTTAATTTGAATATCTGTGATGGCTAATAATGTTGAGTAGCTTCTCATAATATATATAGTTATTTTGGTCTTTTTGAGACAAGATCTTGTAAAAGAATGCAGCCCTGCCCGTCTTGGAACAGGCTATGTAGGTGAAGCTTGCCTCAAACTCACAGAGATCTGCCTTTCTCTGCCCCCCGAGTACTGGAATTAAAGAGCACCATTATGCCTGTTCTTCAATTATTTGTGTATGCGCATGTTCATATGTGGGCTTGTGCATGGGAGTGCAGTGTCCAGGGAGGCAGTGACCGTGTTGGTGTATTCAGTACCTGCTGATTGAGATGAAAACCATTCCTTTGTCAAGAAGATGAAGTTCTCACAGAGGATGCTATTTTATTTTATTTATTCATAAAACTTATTTAGTATCCTGCCTGCATGGGTGCCGGTAGGCCAGAAGAGGGCACCAGATCTCATTATAGAAGGTTGTGAGCCACCATGTGGTTGCTAGGATTTAACCTCAGGGTCTTTGGAAGAACAACCAGCGCTCTTAACCTCTGAGCCATCTCTCCAGCCCTAGAATTGTATTTTCTTTTCTTTAACAATAGCACTGAATTTATTTTATATTTTTGGGTTTTTGTTAGTTTGAGGCAGGCCTTGAACTCATAGAGATTTACCTGCCTCTCCCTCCCAAGTGCTGGAAATCTAAATTTCTTTTTAAGGATTTATTTATTTTAGTGTAAGAGTGTTTTGCCAGCATGCAGAAGAGGTATGTATGGATGGTTATAAACTTCCATCTGGGTGCTGGGAACGGAACCTGGGTGCTCTTAACCTCTGAGCTAGCTCCTGCTGGAAAGTGCTGAACGTTAAGTGATTTCCATTTTATTTGGAAAATTTGCAGGTGAATATTTGCAGGTTTAGGGGAATTACCACTGCCAGGTATCATTTTAAGCTCCCCACAGAGTCACCCGAGGAGGGAGGTATTCGTGGTTTTATCATCCAATTCCAGGTGACAATTTGAGAGACTCAGGTTAAGTCACTTACTCCAGGCTGGAGAGCTGTCTCCTGATTGTAAGCCAGACCCTGTGTCAGCAACTCAAACAGGACCTGAGAGATGGCTTAGTGGTTAAAGAGCATTTGCTGCTCTTTCAGAGGACCTGAGTTCAATTTCCAGAACCCGCATTGGCACCTCATATAACTCCAGTCTCTGGAACCCAACACTTCTGGCCTCCAAGGGTCGCTGTATTCATATGTACACAGGATCTTTATACACATAATTAAATATAAAAGTAAAAGTACTTTTAATTTTTATTTATTTTTTTAGAGACAGTTTTTTTTGTGCACTCTGGGTAAAAATACTTTTAAATTGTATTTACTTAGGTTAAAGGCAGCTTGTAGGTGACTTGTTCCACTGTGTGGGTTCCAGGGATCAGGCTAATTTGCCCTCAAGCACCTTTACCTGTTCAGCTGACTTGGTGGCTCCTTTTAATTACTTTATTTTGAGACACGGTCTTACTAAATTGTTCAGACTGTTCTTAAGCTTGGTTTTTAGCCCAGGCAGGCCAAGAACTTGGGGTCTTTTTTTCCTCAGTCTTCCTAGAAGCTGGATCTGCCGTCCCTTGCTTTTTCTGGTGTCTGTGTACTTATCTATCAGCTCTTGACTTCAGTTAATTTTGTTCCCTAGGAAGATGTTTGTTAATGTCTAGAGACATTTTTCCTTATGCTAAGTTGGCAGATGTGCTGCCAGTGTCTAGTAGGTGGAGGCTGGGGGATGCTGTTTAACAGACCACTGTCCACAGAACAGCTCTCTGCAGCACAGAAGTATCCAGCCTCAACTGTCATCCAGTTTGGTGACAGCTCTGCTGTGTGCCATAAACTAGTGATAGTTTTGTATTCCATCTTTATTGTTAATATTAATTTTTTTATGTGTATAGGTGTTTTGCCTGCGTGTGTGTGTAGCAAATGTGTGTATCGTGTTCATGGAGATTAGAAGAGGGCATTGGATCCCTGGGAACTAGAGCTTACAGATGGCTGTGAGCCACCCTGCCAGTGCTGGGAACTGACCCTGGGTCCTTTTCAAGAGCAGCAAGTGCTCTGAACTGCTGAGCACTCACCCAGGCCTCTAAGGCTATTCTGAGGTGTGGTGACAGAGTCACTGTAATAGAACAGCAGTGAGAAATTCCGTTTTCTTGTAAGATCAATTTGGTAATTGATTTAACCAAATCATCACATGTTTACATTAGGGACATAAATTCCAAACCATAACGGAAATATTTAAATTCTCTTAAACACATTTGGGTATTATGTAGCATGCAGAGGGGAAGCTGAGGGAGTTCAAAAAGAGAACAGGCAAAGATTGAAGAGGTGTCTGTCATTATTTGTTGGAGTAGCTTGTTAGTTGATACCAGTTTTAACTTTTTTATATTAAAAGATTTAATTTGTAAAGCAGGCAGTGGTCACATGCCTTCAGCTTCAGCCCTTGGGAAGCAGGGGTAGTGGTTTCTACAGCGTGGCCTACAGAATGAGTCCCAGGACAGCTAGGAATACCAGAGAAGCCCCGAAGCCTCGTCTTGAAAAACCAAACCCAAACCAACAAACCAATAGTAGTAATATTTAACATATTAAGTATAACATGTAAAAGCTTTTTTTTTTTTTTTTTTTTTTTTTTGGTTAAAAGTCCCAGGAGGAGTGCAGTTGGAAAGGTGCCTGACACGTAAACATGAGGATCTGAGGGGTAGTGCTGTGTACTTATAATCCAGCACTGGGGAAACAGAGGCAGGTAGATACTTGGAGGTTTTGGCCATCCAGGCTAACCAAATTGATAAGCTCCAGTTTCAGTAAGAGAATTTATTTCAAAAAAAGAAAAAGAAAAAAGGAAACTAGACATAGTAAGGCACATCTTTGTTGTTTGAGACAGGGTCTTATGATGTAGTTTTCATTCTTCTTCGTAGATGCTTTCACAGAACAGGCTGGCTTTGAACTCACAGAGATCCACCTGCTTTTGCCTCTAGGGTGCTGGGATTAAAGGCACCAGCCTGGCTGTGGTGCATGTTCTTAGTCTAGCCACTCAAGAGGCAGAAGCAGAGGTTGGAGTGATGGAGGTAAGGGCAGGGGACCCGGGTTTGATCTCCAGTACCCTCAACAGTGGCTCAAAATGTCAGTAACTCCAGCCTGAGGGGATCGGACACTCTCTTTTGGCCTCGTGGGCACCAGGAGCAGGAAAAGCCGTAACAATATAATAATAACACTAATGTTAATAATAATAATAATAATAATAATAGACAGTGGGTGTTGGTCTTTAGCCTTCAGGTTCATTGCTGCACCCACCCCCCTACCCCCCCACGCAAATTCCAAATTGAGGGAGTTAGAAAATATTTGATTGCATCGCATGCACTAAACACATGTGTTTACTAGACGCTGATAATACTGATGGTGTCCCTTTCAGCTCTTCTTGTCTGGTCCCTCAGGGCCTCTGTCTTCTGCGGTGTCAGCTGTGTGGGAAGTTGAGGGGATAGGCCCACCTCTGCCGCCTCTCATCCTGTACTGCACTTCATGGCCGCGGGACAGCTTACCAAGGGCAGAGCCAGGCTGCCAAGGCTGGAGCTGGTGATGCCACCCAAGAGCACCTCTGTAGCCCAGTGGCTCTCACCTGCCTAATGCTGTGGCCCTTTAATACCGTTCCTCCTGTTGGGGTGACCCACATCCATACTTTTTTTTTGTACTTTATAACTGTAATTTTGCTTCTGAATTGTAATATAACTGTGTCCCCTGAGGGTCTTAGGCAACCCCTGTGGTTGCTTAACCCTAAAGCCACCACGACCCCCAGGTTGAGAACCGCTACTGTAGATGGAGGGCGTGATGGGACAGATCAACTCCATAAGGCCAGAGGGAGTGTGGAAGGCTGCCAGAGCAGAAGAGAGGCTAAGAGGGTTGAAGAGGTGAAGCAGACCACAGGCTTGATAAAGGTGGGGAGGAGGGATGGCAAGAGCTGGCCTTAAGGCTGTATTGTGACCGTCACCTCTTACAGTACGTCATCTCTGCCAGGTTTCTGTTCACCAAGTGACGGAATTGGGAGAAGCGTGAAATTTTTTCTGTCTTACTTATTAATACGAGCCAATGTCACATTACGTGCGTGTGTGCTTATGCAGGCGTGTGTGTGTGTGTGTGTGTGTGTGTGTGTGTGTGTGTGTAGTCAGTTGGTTCTCTCCTTCCACTGAGGGTTACACATGTCAAACAAGTTGTGCTTTCCCAGCAAGCAACTTTCCTGGCTGAACCATCTTGCTGGCTCTCTTACTGTCTCTTTCCCGAAATGTTGTAGTGGTTTTTCTCGCTCCCATTAAAAACAATATTTGTGTTTTAGAGTTCTCTAAAGGAGCAGAACCCATAGAGTGAAGATATGCACGGGGGTGGATTAGAGTGGCTTGCCGGATGTGGTCCAAGTGGTGCAGCAGTTACTGTCTGACATGAACAGGTCAGGACCCCGAGGTTGTTCAGGCCACGAGACTGGATGTGCCACCCCGGTCTGGTGCTGGAGTCCCGGGCCGGGGGAGCTGCCAGTCTGTGTTGGAATCCTGAAGAAGGAGGTTCTAACACCAGCACAGGAATCCCCCAGCCGCAGGGGAGATGAACTTGTCAGTGTGAGTGACGGCAAGCAGGCAAAGAAGCAAAGCTTCCTCTTCCACACCCGTTTCTGCAGGCTGCCGTCAGGAAGTGTGGCTCAGATTTAGGCTGGGTCTCCAACCTCGAAAATCCAGCCCAGAAAAATCCCTCACAGTGTGCCCAGCAGTTTTGAGTTTTGAGTTAATCTCAAAAACCTCTTTGGAGAAAGACTTTCCTTTTGTGTGCATGGAGGTGTGCACCCCCGCCACAGAGCACCGTGAGGCCAGGGGCCACGCCCCTGGGAGCCTGACTCTCCACGGCTGCATGGGTCCCTGCAGTCCAGCTCCGCTGGCTCTAGGCTCTGCTGTGCTCTTAGTGGTCAGTGCTTGCCACTTCTTCCAAGCAGTTCTTCACAGGACTGATACTGGATAGACTACTTCTCATCTCCTCTCCTTTTTCATGGTTCTGGGAACTAAACTTAGAACCTGTCTATTCTAGCCAGGTGCTCTACCATTGAGCCTTTGAAAGGTTCTCACTTTGTTTACAGCCTGTCTTTCGTGTGCCGTCACTGGTGGGTAGGACTTCCATTTCTCATGGTATTTGGTCCATAGTTCCTCTTACGTACCCCTTCATGGGTTTCTTGAGTTTAATGTGTCATGCATTTTCTCCTCTCGCTGAGTTCAGCTGAACACTCCGTGTTAATTTTTTTTAATTGCATTTATTTGCTGTTGTGGGTGCACGTGTGGGTGAGGCCAGAGGAAGACTTGCAGGAGTTGGTCCTTCTGCCTTGGGGTTGTCAGGGATAAACAGGTGACAAGCGCCTTCACCTGCGGAGCCCTCTGGTTCAGCTGAACCCTGGTCTCTGCAAAGCTGGAGTTTGCTCCTCTGTTGGCTGTGTGGTGAACTCGTGGTCACCTCTTGAGGCGGCTCAAGCCTCAGATGGAATGAGTCTTTCTGACCTTTGGTAACTTGTGCCTTGGCTCCACCGCTTACCTCCGAGATCCTGGAAAGCAGTGACCTCATGCGCCATCTCTGTGCTGAGGCTTTTAGCCTAAGACCTGCCCCTCTGGGAATGTGGGCTGGGTTGAAGTAATGCCCAGCTCGAACTTTGTCTAGTTTCTTTAAGGGTGTGAAAAAAAAAAGATCCTACACCATATGGACTTTGATTTTCTGCAGCGACAGAAGCAAGACTAAAGAGAGGCTGAAACTAGAAGGTTTAGATAGGAAACATTTCTGTTCGTTTGGTTAAAAAGTGGAATCTTATTTTTATTTGTGCTTTGTGGCATTGTTTCCCTAATAAAGAATTCGATCCTGGCTGCTGATAGTGGGTGTTTTAGCCTGGATCTTAGTAAAGACACCATAAAATCTATGTGTTAGACTTTACGCTGCCCTCAGCTGCTACTCGTCGCAGTGACAGGAGCCTCTCCCCTGGGCATTCAGCTGGGGGTTCAGGAGTGTGTGTACCTGAGTGTGTGTTCACTGCAGGCATGCAGGTACCCAAAGAAGCCATCGGATCTTCTGAAACGGCTACTAGAGATGGTAGTGAGTTGCCCAGGAGCTGAACCTGGGTCCTGGATCTGGGATCTGCACGAGCAGCAAGTGCTCTTAATTGCTGAGCCATCTCTCCAACCCTTCACTGAGTCTTTCAGTAACACACATTCTTTTCTCATGTTTAGGATTTTTGTCCCTGAGTCATGGAAGACAGAAGAGCTGAAAAGTCATGTGAACAAGCATGTGAGTCGCTGAAGAGGCAGGACTATGACATGGCCCTCCAGCACTGCACCGAGGCCCTGCTCTCTCTTGGCCAGTGCTCCATGGCAGACTTGACAGGGCCGTGTCCACTGGAGGTTGAGCGCATCAGGATCGAGAGTCTTCTTTACAGAATTGCCTCATTCCTGCAGTTGGTGAGTGAACACTGTGGTGCCGCAACGGAGAGCCATTGAGGTACCATAATTACAAGCACCATGTGCTGGACACTTTCCTCACAGGGCAGCAAATTTGGGCCTGAACAGATAAGAGTGAAACACTTGATGATTTCTGAACATCCTTAAAGGAAAACAGCTATATTTTTAAACTTTATGGCACTGATACATTTAATATGTGTTCATTGAGTACATGCTGTCTGCCACGGGCTGTCTAGGAACTTCACACATCCGCTGATAAAAGAGGCATCCTTTCTTGCTGCTGTCTAGTAGGGGATAGGCAGAACCAGTGGCTGTTGCAGGTAACTCCACTCTAGGTTGACAGCATGCTGAAAGGGGTGGGCTCAGGAGTGCCGGAGATGGGGTTTTTACCCAGGCCAGGCGAGGCCAGCCTACGGAAGGTGATGGGAAGGAGAAAAGGAGGTGAACCTTGTGGAAAGCTGGGAGAAAGGGAACAGGAAGACAGTGCAGGGACCCTGAGGCGGAGGCATCCCAGGCAAACCTGAGCAATAGCTGGCCTGGTGTGACTAGGGTAGGATGAGTGAGGGGGAGAGGGAAAAGGGTAGGGCCAGTGGGTCTTGTTGGGCCTTCTGGGTCATTCAAAGAAGGCCCTTATTCCGAGGGAGTTGGGGAGCTGCTACAGCAGCAGGAGCAGTGGTGGGACTTGATTTACCAGGAACATTAGACTGGTGTTCAAAATAGACTATTAAAAAAAAAAAGTGATGGGTGAGGTGGTGCATGCCCTTAGTCCCAGTGCTCAGGAGGAGAGACAGGAGGATCTCTGTGGGTTCAAGGCAAGCCTTGTTTACATGGTAAATTCCAGGACACCTAGGGCTGTGTAGAAAGACCCTGTCTCAAAAAACTAAAGGAAAGAAAAGGAAGGAAAATAGACTAAAGGGAATAAGAATGTATGCAAAGGGACGGTTTGGGACTGGCGGGATGACCCAGGACAGAGATGACAGAGACTCAGGGTTCAGCTTATAGATAGCAGTAACTGTAGAAGTTGAAGGCAGGAGCCTGTCTTCTGACACTCTGAGCGCAGGCAATGGGGGAACCCTGTCATGTGAAGTCACTTTCCCTGGCCTTTTCTTTGACTGAGCCCTTAGAAGAATAGGTTTTCCCTCAGCCATGGATAGAAGGCTATATCTAGGGAGCAGGTTTGTGAGCTTGGTTTTGGACCTTTGGTTTTGAGGTGTTATTGAGCCATCTGTCTGCAGATGAAGAGGGAGTGCAAGTGTGGAGTTTGGGAGAGAGAGATTAAGAGATGGTGGGGTACAGATGTTAGCATCCGGGCCTTGGCTCAGGGCACCAGGGAGAAGCCTGCAGAGCTGGTATGTGGTGTTGACAGGCTGGGAGAGGGAACACACAGAGCAGCTGAGGAGTAAAGGAGAGGTGGAAGAGCCACAGCCCACGCCGCTGTGTGGAGACAGCGAGATAGCATTCAGTGTGTCAGTGGCTGTCTCTAGAGAGGTGACAGTGTACCCAGTAAACGGGACAGGTCTGTACAGTGTGCACAGGTCTGTGGCCCACACTGCTGAGTGGGGGTCACTGGGGGCCAGGACCAGAGATGCTTCCTTACATCTGTCTGACTTACAGAGAATCTGAGAGAGTCAGGGAGGAGCTCCTGTTAGGCTTTTCCTTCCTCAGGCAGCCTTACTGTGTAGCCCTGGCTGGTCTGACCTCCAACGTGAGGTCCTCCCTGACATTCATGAAGCTTTTGCCGAACATGGGTGCTCTGGAAGAGCAGCCACTGCTTGTAACCACTCAGCTATCTCTCCAGGTCTCTCTATCACCAAAGACAAGTTTTTCTCTGTGTAGCCCTTGCTATTTTGGTATTTGTTCTCTAGACCAAGCTGGCTTCAAACTCAGAGAGCTGCCTGTCTCTGCCTCCCAAGTGCCAGGACTAAAGGGGTGTGCTCAGTCGGAAGTTTTTTTTTTTAAAGATCTATTTATTTATTTATTTATTTTGTATACAATGTTCTGTCTGCACGCCAGAAGAGGGCATCAGATCCCAGTATAGATGGTTGGGAGCCACCATATGGTTGCTGGGAATTGAACTCAGGATCTTTGGAGGAACAGCCAATGCTCTTAACCTCTGAGCCAGAATGTTTTTTGTTTTAAGTTGGGAAAACTAATAGTGTGTTTGCTTAGGAATGCTTCAGTAGAAAGGAAGCCATAGGTAGGTGTGGGAGAGCAGAGGAAGTCCTCAGGGATGCAGTTGATCAGTTTTAAAAAGAGATAGTCTCTGGGAATGGGTGTGAGGAGAGGCTGCCGGGAAGGAGTAGACACAGTGGGAATTCTCAGGGAAGCCTTGGCGGCGGAGGAGGAGGTGTGGGAGCGGGTGGTGCCCTGCTGACTGAGGTGCGGGAGGTGAGTATGCTGTGAGAGTGGGTGGGGGCACGCACGCTCTGGGGTGTGGTTCTTGTGTGGAGGAGGGGACCCCCGGAGAGCATGGGAATGGGCATCCCTGGGAGTGTTACACTGACAGCATTAGTACTTCCCCTCAGACGCCACCTCAGCGCCTCTGTGCTAACGGTTCTTAGAGTGGCCTTTGAAGTATGCCACTTTACCATGTGTCTTTTCTTTTCTTTCTGTAGAAAAACTACGGGCAAGCTGATGAAGATTGTAGGCATGGTATGTTAAAACACGGCCCTTTCTGATTTGAAGATTTTAAAACATTACTTAATTGAGCAAAGTTGTTTGTTTGTTTGTTTGTTTTTCGAGACAGTGTTTCTCTGTGTAGCCTTGGCTGTCCTGGACTCACTTTGTAGACCACGTTGGCCTTGAACTCACAGAGATCCGCCTGCCTCTGCCTCTGAGAGAGCTGGGATTACCGCGTGTACTACTGCGTGTGGCTTACTTGAGTGAAGTTTAAGTTTTGATTTTTTTAAAAATTTTTTACTTGCCAATTTCAGAAGCAATTATGTTAAAAGTCCTATCTTACTGTCTAGTGATTGGGTTGCTGTCTTTCCTGCTGTGACAGGCATGTAGCAGGTGAGCATGTGGGCATGAATGTTGACGTTGCTGTACCCATGAGCTCTTTCACCCTCGCCCCCTCAAGGAGCATTTGTAGTGAGTCCTTATAGTCTATGTCGTGTTTAAAAAAATGCAGCACAGGTTGATTAAAATGCTAAACCTAATATGTTAAAAACTATCTGTCTTTTTTTTTTTTTTTTTAACAAGTCAGAGTATTTTTTCTTAGAAGAATGGCTGGAATGCTATGGAGTCTCTTTCCTGTTTTCTTGCAGCCGGAAGTTGAGACCAATAAGATCCACATTCTCTGAGTGCTCATTGTATGGAAATCCTTTTCCTGGCCATTGCTGCATTTCAGTAGAATGAGTCCAGGAGCTTGGGGGTGAAGGGTTCAGTGTGCCTTCACATGCTTTCCTGCCGGCCTGTTTCACACAGCTCAGTGGCTTGGATTATGTAAATCACGTTTCATTAATCCAGAACTGGGGTTCAGGGTGAAGTATTTCACATGTTGAAAGTTTTTGTTGTTGTTGTTTGTTTGTTTCCTTATTTCTTTGTGTCAAAACTTAAAAAAAAAGAATTAAGTATTTATTTTACACATTACCAAGCCATGCTACATACTCCTGTGGTGGGTCCATGGACCATAATTTATACATTAACGGTGAGTGGCCTCTGTGAACCTTGCGATAGAACTGTAGGGGTTTGGGACTTAAATCCAAAATAGAAATATCCCTGTCCTCTTTGGACATTTCTAAAAGCCAGTAAGCAGACACAGTGCTGGAGAGACGCTATGCTTACTGGGCCTGCCTTTTACTGTACTGAGAAACAGACATGCCTCTATAATACATACTTTTTCCCTTTAGGAAGTGATTTTAGAAGGGGGCTGGAGATACGCCTGTGAGGGCGGGAGAGCGCTTGTTGCTTTCACAGAGGATCCAGGTTCCCAGCATTCACACGGTGGCTCACAACTTGTGTAACTCTAGTTCTAGGGGACCCAACACCCCTCTGACCTCTGTGGCTACAGGCACGAATGTGGGGCACATGTATACACGGAGGCAGAACACTCAATGCACATAAAATAAAGTAAAATGCCCTAAGAAACAAAAACACAAAAGAACTTGAACACGCTCATCAGAACGTTGCTTTTGCGCACTGCAGCACGGTTATCTGTGCATTAGTGTGAATGCAGTGGCCCCAGGTCGTGACAGATATTCCGTCAGGTGGACATTCCGGGACACAGTGTGTTGTTTCCCAAACTGATGAGCCTCCAGCAGGTTCCTGTTTGTTCTTTGTTACTATAAACCACCTGATAATAATAAAGATATCCCTGCTTATTGTTGCCCTTATTTTTCCACCTCGTATCAGAGTTGGCTTCCCAGGTTAAGGAGCATGTGAGCTTGATTTGTGTAGACACTGTTGTCTTAGAGTTTGAAGTGTGCTCACCCTTTACAACGTGGCTGGTTTGCCTGCACGCTCCCGAAATCCCCGAAGTTTTGAAGCTTTGCCTAGCTCATGTGTAAGAATTGTCCTGGCTGTTTGATTTTTTGCTTTCCCGGACTTTTGAGAATTGATAGTCTTCTCACCTGGGAAATGTATATGCAGAGGTCCCAGAAGATTGCATGATTTGTGAAAAAGTCAACTTTCAATTTTCTGTTTTACTTAGCTTTTTCACAAATACATATACATACACACATACACATACATATACATATAAGACAACATCTCTCTACATAGCCTTGGTTCTCCTGGCACTCACTGTGTAGACCCGGCTTGCCCAGCTACTTAGCATTTAAAAATTAGACACATTTTAAAACAGATGAATTCGATAGCCAGCACACAGGAGGCAGAGGCAAGAGGATCTCCAAGTTCACTGGCGTCCTGGTCTATAGAGTTTCAGGATAGCCAGGACTACGTAGGAAGACCTTGTCTCAGGACAGACAAACAAACCAAAACCCAGGTGAATTACCAGGATAAAAGTTGAGCTGTCAGGAGGATAAAGATGTTGTGGCGTGGCGACGCTGTGCTGTCGGTAGAGGGCATGTTGGAGATTGGTTCACCTCTGCTTCTACACTCATTTCTGGGATTCTGTCCCAAGTGAATAACACACATGAAGGAAGAAGTTGTATCCGAACTGGAGTTCACTGCGCTGTATCTTCATTCATCGTCTCTTTCCCTACTCCTTAGATGACGTGAAAGAAATTGGAACTGTCCCCCCCCCTTTGTTTTTGAGGCGGCGTTTCTCTGTGTTGCCCTGGCAGTCCTAGAACTTGCTCTGTAGACCAGGCTGCCCTTGAGCTCGGGGATCTGCCTGCCTCTAGCTCCCAGATGCTGGGACTAAAGTGTGTGCCACCACTGCCTGGTGGAAGTGGTCCTTTATGTGTGCATATATGTGAGCCTTATCCACAGAGATCAGAGGCTGACACTGTGTGTCCTTTATTTTTCTTATTTTGGGGACATGGTATTTCACTGAAGCCGGAGCTCATTGGCTGGCAAGGCTGCTGGCCAACAGGCTTGTGAAATCCATCTGTCTGCGCTTCTCTCAGCCCACCAGCTCTGCGGTTACAGACTTCCGCTGCACTCAGCTTTTACATGTGTGTTAGGGATCCGAAGTTTCCTACCCCTACTTATAAAATCTGTATAAAACACCTCTACAAAGTTGACCATTTCAAGTAGACATTAGACAGTATTGGTTAACATCACTCTTGTAGCTATAGAATTTGATTTTACATGTGCTTTTTCATTCTCAGTAATGTAATTTAGTGTAAGATAAATGCTGTGGCTAGACAGCCAGTTGACTAACAAGCAGGAGGAAGCTCTTGCTGGCTCCCTGCTGGTCTGTTACACTGCCTGCTGCACTGAGATGCTCCGAGGATAGGCCTGGAGAGCCGTCGGGAGTGCCCCAGACCAGTGCCTTTCGGCGTGCACTTTATACGGTATGATCCTCACCCTTCTGTTGTTGGGGCAGTTTGCATTTTTGGCAACTCACATGTGGTATGTGTGGGTGTGTGACTTTTAAAAATAAACAGCTAAAAAAAAATAAACAGCCAATTAGCCAAAGTACATTGAATTTGATACACTATGTTGTGTTGAATACTATTGCCAACAAGCATGTGACAGTGACCTTCAAATTTAATTCTTGACTTTTTTGAAATATCATAATATCAGTAAACCAAAAAGAAATTGTTGGGGCTGGAGAGATTGCTCAGAGGTTAAGAGCACTGGCTGCTTTTCCAGAGGTCCTGAGTTCAATTCCCAGCAACCACGTGGTGGCTCACAACCATCTGTAATGAGATCTGGTGCCCTCTTCTGGCATGTAGGCATATATGCAGGCAGAATACTGTATAAGTAACAAATAAATACATCTCAAAACAAACAAAAAAGCAATTGCTGTGTGTCCGTCCGTCCATCCATCCATCCATCCATCCATCCGTCTGTCTTTGGCTGGCCTGGCACTCCCTAGGTAGCCCAGGCTGGCCTAGAACTCAGAGATCCGAGTGCTTGGATTAGATGTGTACCACTATGCCTGTCTCTTACAAACGCACACGCACGCACGCACACACGCGCACACGCGCACACACACACACACACACACACACACACACTTAAAATCAACAGAGTTTATAACTTATTTAACAATCTAGGAAGTTTGCAGCCGTCAGCAGTTCTAGAGCAATTTTAAGAGCAATTCGGAATTTGGTAGTCTCTGTGCAGCTGTTAGCGTAGTGGACCTTGTGGGAAATGCACGCATACTTTTCAGGGCATGCGCAGAAGGATCTCTCTGTGCTCGACCTCACCCGCTTCATTCTCAGCAGTCTGAGCTGGCCCACCTAGCTTGGCCTTGACTGTTCCTGATGTTAGCGTGTGTTCTCTTTTTAGACTAAATTCATGACCCTCAGGAGAAATTGACATACGTGGTGTGAGGCCTTCACAGTCACCGTGGGCTTTCTCCTCTATCCATATGTCTAAAATTCGATTTTGACCCCACAGGAACTTTTAGAGCGGTGTGCTGGTGGGTGGGTACACAGGTAGTAACTGGCATCTGGAAGGAGAGTGTGGTGTTCCTCCTGAAATAATCCTTACGTTTATTTCTTACTCTGTCACGGGTTGTGGAGCCTGACCTCCTCCTCAGGCTCAGCTGTGAGTTCCTTTACCTGCTGAGCCATCTTGCTGGCTCAGTGTTTTGACATATTTTAAAGTCATTATAGCTGGTGAGCTAGCTACTTCTGAATGTTGCAGTATGTATCTCTAGAGACACCGAGGCTACTAGTGCATAGCCCCAGTATTTTGATAATCTAACAGAATTGACAGTGGGTATTTTAAATATTATCTAAGATCTGCTCCATGATCTGAATTACTTGGTTGCTCCTAAGGTACCTTTGTAGCTGCTTTGTTTAACTGGAACTCAACAAAGACTTTTAAAGTCTTCAAGGCAGAATTCAACTTTAGTTGATAGCTTTCGGTACCTCATAAAGATGGGGAAGTACCGGTACAAATCTCTGTTAGTGATGCGGCAGCCAGCAACCCTCCTAGGTGTCTGGTCTGTGCCCTAGGATTGACAGGTGACTGGACGAATCTCGGTGGGTTTCCTGAGAGAGGTGTCGACATCTTTAATGACCTTTCTTCTCAGAAGAGTTTCGGTTAAATATAGAGACACAATCCTGCACTTAAAATGATCCTTTTTATGGTGTTTTGGCTTTATGATGGTGGAAAAGCAGTCAGTATCTGGTAGAAGCTGTGCTTTGAATTTTGACCTTTTTCAGGGCTACTGATGTGTGGTCTGATGCTCTTATCACACTGAGTTATACCTCCCAGTTAGCCCAGAATCATGAGTCCAGACAACCAGCGCTCTGCAGCAAGGGTATTATGTTGGAAAAATTGGTGCTTTATTTCATTTTTTGGTTATGGTGACAGACCGTCTCCCGAGGGCCTTGTATTAGTCAATAATTAGTCTATAATTGAGCTATATTCTCACCCCTTAAAGGCACTTAAAATATTATTATTATTATTTTAAGACAGGGTTTCTCTGTGTAGCCCTGGCTGTCCTAAAACTCGCCCTGTAGACCAGGCTGGCTTCAAACTCACAGAGAGCCACCTGCCTCTGCCTCCCTAGTGCCTATTTTACTTATGTGTCTGTGTGTGGGTGTGTGAGATGAGTGCTGGCACCTGCGGAGCCTGGAGGAGGCTAACAAGCCCCCAGGAACTGGAGCTGCAGGCCATCGTGAGCTTCCATGTGGGGCAGGTAACCCAGCTGAGGTGCTCTGCAGGCGAGGATATGCTCTTACCCACTGAGTCATCTCTCAGCCTTTAAATGTACTTCAAAAAAGTTTTTTATTAGTATGTATTAATTACACATGGTAATGAGTTTTATGATAGCATCTTCACACATGTATCTAATGTATTTTGATCATATCTACCCCCATTACACTTTCTTCTCTTCTTCCCACTTCAGATCCTGTCCATCTTACTGACTGGTCCCTTTCCATGTATGTTCCTGTCCCCCTTACCCCACCCCCTTTTGGTTTACTCAGTGGGTTTAATTAGGGCCTACAGGCTCATGGGTGAGGAATTAACTTGCAGAAGCATGGGTAACTTTACCAGTTTGGAGAAAAGTTAAATGCACTTTCATTCTTTTTAATTTGCACTGAGTTTATCAGGTTGTGACAACATTGTAAGTCAAGGAGAATCTGTAGTATTTTTTAATGGTAATTAAAAGGCTTTGTCAGAAAAATATTTGGTTAATAGGATAATAGTGTTCAGTCACAGTATCTCAGGTCAGGCACTCTGAAATCCATTGTTTTATCTGATCGTGTTGTCTTCTCAGTTTTCTAGCTGTGGAAACAGGCTGTGTGTGATGGATCAGCCTGCTGAAGGCACACGGCCAGTTGTGGGCAGGACTGTGGCTTTGATGTGCGACTTTGTGATGGGAAGCCGTGTTGCTGTCTGGACCCACATCTGTTGTATGTCTGTACAGCAGGGTTTTACAGGCTTAACAACCGGGAACGGAACACAGAGAAAGAAAAGCAGTTCTTTTATCCTGGAAATAAAAAGCTGGAGGCTCTAAGTGATTTTTTATATTTGTTTTGTCATCTTCAGTTATGTATGTCTTGGTCAGTGTTGTAGTGAAGAGACACCAGGACCAAGGCTCCTCTTAGAGAAGAAAGCATTTAACTGAGGGCTGGCCTACAGTCTCAGAGCTTTAGCTCGTCATCAGCTGAGAGACGTGGTGGCACTCATCCTCCCACACCTAATCCTTCCGAATAGTGCTCCCCCCTGGTGCCCGAGTGTTCCGTCTGTGAGCCTGCAGGCGTCCTTTCTCAGGCCACCACAGTGCATACACAGAGGCCAGCAGTGCTGGATCTGTGCGGCTGGAGTAGCAGCCCGTTACCTGCTGCCTGACTGGGTGCTGGGAACCCAATGGTCCTCTGCAAGGTTGGGAAGTTAAGAAAAAGGTTTTGTTTTTGTTTTTGTTTTTGCTTTTGTTTTTCAAGAGAGGGTTTCTCTGTGTAGCCTTGGCTATCCTAGACTCACTCAGTAGACCAGGCTGACCTCGAATTCACAGAGATCTACCTGCCTCTGCCTCCCTGAGTGCTGGGATCACAGGCACGGGCACCACCACCCGTGGGCTAAGAGCAAGTATTTGTAATCCCTGAACCATCTCCTTGCAGCGGCGCTTGCTGTTTGTCTAGTGTGGCCATCTCCTGAACTACTGGGATTAGCCTTTCTTCATCCTCAGCAGCAGGGTTCCTGGCAGGGGTGGCCACACCTGGCTTTTAGGTGGGTGCTGGGGACTCAAACTCAGAGCTTCTTGCTGTCACAGCAGGTGTTCTCGCCTGCTGAGTTACTTTTCCAGCCATCTGTTAAAAAAGACATTTCCTAGACACAAAGCTTTTTTTCTCCAGTAGGAATTTAGAACTTACATCTTTCTATTTTCAAACAATTATAGGTTGATAAGTTTTAAGGAGAGGTTGAATGTATGCCCATGATGGTTTTGATTTACAGTACAATAGCAAAAGCAGTAAATTAGTTAGTGTTTTAGTATGAGTGTCCATAGGATGTGCCGTTTATCATGTGTTGATTCATGAAGCCACCCGCACACCAGCATACTGTTCTGTTACCATGAAGCCCTCACTTGTCTTGTCTCCACCCTCACTCTCCCCACCCCTCCTAGTCCCTGCCAAGCCCAGGTCACTCACTTCTCAGTCATGTGTCATCTTGCAGATGTAGTATTGTTTCCCTCAGTGCTCTTGAGATCAGTCTGAGCTGGGACTAGTTCAGTTTTGTTCTCTGCTAGGAATTGAAGGCTTTAAGGAATTAGGTTTTGGCTCTCAGTCTGACCCCCCCCCCAAGTATCTAATAAGATTATAAAAGTCATTTAAAATTTTCGGTTACATTTATTTGCATTTAATCTGCACTTGCATGTATGCGGAGGTAGAGGATAACGTGCGGGATACGGTTCTCCTCCACTGTGTGGGTCCTGAGGATCAGACTCAGGGATGTCAGATATGGCGGCAGCTCCTCTACCCACTGGGTAGCTTGCCAGCCCAATGTACAGGTCTTATATTTGAATTATAGAAGGCTAAGATAGGGGAAGTTTACTGTTTAAACCGAGGGCTAGTGTGTTGCTGCTTAGTGCAACTAGAAATAAGTTGAACTGAAGTGTTTGTTCAGGGCTTTTCCTAATTAAGCAACTGCAGTTATACATGAGTTTTCAGGTTTATTTTTGGAGACAAAGTCTTAGCAAGTTGCCTAGGTTGACATTGAACTTGCCAAGGGAGATCTTGAATTTAGGGTTCTCCTGCATTAGCCTCCAATGTAGATGCGGTTACAGGTCTGAGCCACTATGCTCAGTTGTGAGTGATATTGTAAAAGAAATCTCATGTCAGTGTTGACTGGACACTTGTTAGTGCCAACCTGATAGTAGTGTGTGTGTGTGTGTGTGTGTGTGTGTGTGTGTGTGTGTTGCTGGGGGTTAGATGCAGGGCTTGGTGAACGTTGAGTTAGTTCCACCATTGGGCTAGATCCTCAGTCCTGAAATTGTGTTTGTACCTAGGAGGAGATTTAAGGCAGCACACACCTTGCCTTGGGAAATCTCGGGAAATCTTGTGCCACAGTGACAAGGGAAACCCCTGGGGCAGACCTTTCTCCCGTCGGGCAGGCATGGTGAGAGGCAGCGAGTCTGCAGTCCTCGCTGAGCCGGCTAGTCAGAGCAGAGAAAAGCAAGTTCACCACGACACAGACGCCTGCCTGAGCCTGCCACTTGGAAAGCCTTCCCTTTTCTAGATTCAAAAGTTCCCATGGGGCCCTGCATCTCCAGATGCTGACTTTGAAACTGAAAAAGAGAGAATGGAGTTTCAGATAGAAAGCACAGTTTAAACTCTTCTTCAGAGAAAGCATCTTAATTTGTCGCAGCTTTCCATTCGGCTGACACCTCTGGAAGTCTGAGGTCTTTATTAAGGAGGGAGTTGAAGACACTAAGCCATGGACTCTTTCCCTGTTCATGCACACACAAGCTTTGTTTTTGTTTTTTGAGACAGGGTTTCTCTGTGTAGCCCTGGCTGTCCTGGAACTCACTCTGTAGTCCAGGCTGGCCTCAAACACAGAGCTCCACCTGCCTCTACCTCCTGAGTGCCAGGACTAAAGGTGTGTGCCACCACTGCCCAGCTCACACAGCTTGTTTTTGCATATCCTTTTAACAGTGCCTACAGAAAAACCTTTATTCAAGCCCATGCATGGCATCAGAGGCTTTTGTAGTGTTTCATAGAGTCCAGATTCAGGTTTGTATTCATGTTAATTGTGTTGTCAGCTTTTTCACACGTAGAATTATTTTCCATGTGCATGTAATGAGGCAGTTGAGGTGCACTGTGAGGTGCCGTTATTCACGTGTCACCTCCATGTGCTTGTGTGAAGGAAGCATCTACAGAGGACTGTGGTGGAAAGGGCATCCAATATCACAAGAGCTGCAGCCAGCCACTGTCCTCGCATGGGGGAACTGTGTTAGCAAAAGTGTCAGCAAGGATACTTGGTGAAGTATTTGCCACTGTGTTTGGGTAGGTCATAACTTTAGATATTATAACCAATGGCCGTTTCAGCTTCTAGCTAATAACTTGGTTTAGGCTGTCCACTCTTTGAGACTGTTTGATTTGTAATTTTTAAAAAATGGGTATGAGTGCTTTTTTCCTGCATGTATGACTGTGTACCATGTGCATGACTAGGGTGCATAGAGGTCAGAAGAGGGCATCTGATCCCCTGGAATTAGAGTTAGACATGGGTGTGAGCCATCATGTAGGTGATGGAAACTGAACTCTAGTCCTTTGGAGGAGCAGACACTGAGTGATTTTACTTGATGATCAGTCTTTCCACAAAGATTTTTCAGTTTTTGTGGGTTTTTTTCCCTTCCTTCCTTCCTTCCTTCCTTCCTTCCTTCCTTCCTTCCTTCCTTCCTCCCTTCCTCCCTTCCTCCCTTCCTCCCTTCCTCCCTTCCTCCCTCCCTTCCTCCCTTCCTCTCTCTCTCTTGCTCGCCTTATCCAGCCTGGTACTCAGTATATAGATCAGCCTTAAACACGCAGAGATCTGCCTGCCTCTGCCTCCAAAATGGTAGGATTAAAGGCGGTCGACACCATGCCAGCCACATTTTGTTTTTCTTTCTTTTTCTTTTCCCTCCTCCAAGACAGGATTTCTCTGTGTAATCCTGGCTGTTCTAGAACTCACTATGTAGACCAGGCTGTTGTTGAACTCAGAAATCTGCCTGCCTCTGCCTTCTGAGTGCTGGGATTAAAGGCGTGCACCACCACTGCCCAGCTCCACATTTGTGTTTTTCTAAATTAATTTTCTTTCATGTGCATGTGTGTATCTGTGTAAGTTTATGTGTGCCACCTGCGTGTAGGTTCCCACTGAGGCCAGGAAAAGGAATTGGATCCCCTGAATGTGAGCTGTCATGTGGGTTCTGGGAACCAAACCTGGGTCCTCTGCAAGAGTAGTAAGTGCTCTAAACTCCGAGTCATCTTCTCTCCAGCACCCTCTGTGTTCCTCTGTGTACAGCTGTCCTTTTCACCAGTCTTTATGAATCCATGTGTGCCAACTGAATTTACTGTAAAAAAAAAAGGCTAATATTTAGAAAGAGACTATGATTACTTATTTAAATTTGAGACAGGGTTTCGATACGTAGCTCTGGCTGGCCTAGAACATGCAGACTAGGCCGACTTTATAAACTTACAGATATCTACTTGCTGTGGCATTGTGTGGAGGTAGAGGTCAGAGGACAACATGTAGCAATTAGTTTTCCCTTTCACAGTATTGTTCCAGGGTGTAAAACAGTGTGTCAGTCTCGGTGGCAGGTACATTTACCTGCTGAGCTGTCTTTCCAGCCCTGGGAAGAGAGCATATATGTGTGTTATGTATGACATGTATGATATATGTATGTATATGTATATGTATATATAGTGTGTGTGTGCACGTGTGTTGTATGTATTTGTTCATGTGTGTTGTGTGTGTGCTTGGATTTGTGCCTGTGTGCATGTACACCTTTGGCATAGCACATGTTTATTATGGCAGTTGTCTGGAGGTTAGAGGACAGTCCCCCCCACCCCCTTTTTGGTTTTTCAAGACACAGTTTTTCTTTGTAATAGCTCTGGCTCAGAGGACAATTTGTAGGAGTTGGTTCTTTCCCTTCGTCATGTGAGTCTCTGGGACCAAACTCATGTCATCAGGCTTGGTGGAAGTCTTACTCCAGGGCCCTTAACTATTTTATATTATTTATTTTTATTTTACAAACATTGGTGTTGCTTGTGTGTGTGTCTGTGTGAGAGAGAGAGAGAGAGAGAGAGAGTGTGTGTGAGGGTGTTGGATCTCTGGAACAGGAGTTACAGACAGGTTTGAGCTGCCATGTGGGTGCTGGGACTTGAACCTGAGTCCTCTGGAAGAGCAGCCAGCGCTCTTGACTGCTGAGCCATCTCTCCAGTCCTGGTTTACTTATTTTTATTTTATATTTTTCCCCTTACTATGCAGCTCTGGCTGGTTGGAACTTGCTGTGTAGACCGGGCTGGCCTTAAACTCAGAGCTCTGCCTGAGTCTGCTTCCAGAGTATTAGAATTAACAGCATGTATCACCACACTCAGCTAGAGTATTACTTTTAAAATTTAAAAATAGAAATCTTTCTGGACCAAAGGCATAGTGAAATGAGTTGATGCACTTACTTCATGTACTGTTACATTTCTAATAATCTGGCAAGTGAAGACACTAACGTGGACAGCGTTGAAATGGCTGCGATGGAAACATACAGTATCAACTCTCATGCTTACAGAGGCTCCACCGTGTAAGATGTGGAAAATTAGCAGTGATTGGATAAAATGAGCAGGAAGTGAACACTGTTTAGATGCTGAGGTCATGGCAAACCTTTGTGTAGGGTTTTATTAGTGTTACAATGTTCATTGTGTGATGAAAATATCATAGTAGAGTGGTGGGGTACAGTCAGCACAGCCAGGCTAACCCATCTTGAAGATGCCTGCCGTCTATACTTCCAGCCATGTCTACTCCTGAGGGGACGCTGGCTTGGAAGTGGCTTACAGCCAGGTTCAATTCCTGGAGTGTTGTCTGTTAGTGAATTATTTTCTTGCAAAGATGCACAGATCTTCATGGCAGTTTAGACTATTACATTTACAAAGTCTTGCAAACAGACTAGACTGTGTAGTTCTGTGACTGTTGATTAGTATCTTACTAGTTTGAAGAAGGCTCTGTGTGTGTGTGTGTATGTGTGTGTGTATGTGTGTGTGTTTTGTTGTTTGTTTTCTTGAGATAGTGTTTCACTATGTAGACCAGGCTGTCCTCAGAGGTCTACTTACCTCTTTGCCTCTGCTGGGTTTAAAGGTGTATGCCATCACACCTGCCTGATAAGGACGTAACTTTTAATGCTTCTTTTTAAAAAGAAGATTTATATAGTTTACTTTTTATGTGTATGAGTGTTTTGCCTTCATATCTGCACCATGTACATGCTTAGTGATCGAGGAAGTCAGAAGAGGCTGTTAGCGCTCCTGGAGCTGGAGTTACAGATGGTTATTAGCCATCTTGTGGGTACTGGGAAGTGAATCCAGGTCCTCTGTAAGAGCAGCTAGTGCTCTTAATCGATGTGCCACCTCTCCAGCCCCCGAAGGCTAACTTTTAATTGCACAGAAATATCCAGCATTGCAATTTCTCCTTTCATTTTTTACCCTTCTTTGTCGTCTTCCGCCCCCTCATCCTCCATTCTTTTAACGTCAAACTCACTATGTAGGTGAAGATAACCTTGAACTCCTGATCCCTCTGCCTTCCATCTCCTTAGTGTCAGGATTAGATGTAGGTGCTACCAGTTCTGTGAAGTGCCAGCATTGAACTTTATGTGTGCTAGTCAAACTTCTGTCAATTGAGCTACATCCAGTCTGGGATTTGCAGTTTTTCTTAAACATTTTAATGGCACAGGGTTTGGTCAGCTAATAGCTTCAGTTTTAAAAGCCCTCATTTAACTTAATATAATATATTAAACAGTATTTTTTAGAAAAAACTTACTATAAAAATATCATTTTATGTGTATTTTGTGGGTGTGTGCATGTGGCATAGCACATGTGGAGGTCATAGGGAAACTTGTGGGAGTTGCATCTCTCCCACTGAGAGGTCCAGGGACTGAACTCAGGTCATGGGAATTCCATAGGAAGCATTTTTATGGCAAATGCTGTCTACATCTTAGCTGTAACCAGTTGGCTTCAGTCATCTCCTGCCTCTTGTTAGCTAGAGGTGCACACTGCCATTCCTCCGGTGCCTTTTAAGACCCCTCAACTACTTGTGTTCTTTCTGTGTAAGTGACAGTGATTCCACCGATGCGTGAGCGTGGTATTTTGAGGCATGTCTATAGTATGTAATATAGTGCACTTTTTAAATTGTATTTGGGGTTCCTTAAAGCCTTTTCCTTCCAACCCCCAACCCTAGGTAGGAGAGAGAAGCTTAGTGGGGAGAGGGGCCACTGACTCCTTTACTTCTCCTGGCTGTTAAGGGTCGAAGGGTTCTTTTTGGGGCAGTCTTCTCTAACACTGAAATGTTTTTTCTTTCTGTCTATCTTCAAGCCACCACACCATCCAACTCTGGTTTCTCCAAATTGCCACTTACCACAGGCTACCGCTGCACACCACACTTTATCTTTCTAGGCTCTCATATCCCTCAGAGTCCTAGACCTCGCTCCTCTCTGTGATGCGTGAGGCAGGCCATTACCAGTTGTCAAAGACCACACCCTGAACGAGACAATTATCAGCTGTGGACTAAAGCCCAAACTGAAATCTCACACTTGGGATTAAAACAAAAATATATTTACATAACGTAACTGAGTTTTTAAAGAAATCAAAACTTCCATTACAATAACTGGCATATCACCTATGCATTTGTCTTTTCCTGGTGTGGGATGGATTCAGGATCCTGCCTCCTTGCTTGTACACACTTCAGGGCTGATGTGGTTCTCCTGCTGGCCCCAGAACCCGACAGGTTTTTACCCAGCTGCCCACTGGAGCACTTTCGAGGACGTCTCCCTAGGTTTTGATGCCCGAAGTTATAGTAGGGTTCACTTGTTATTTGCTGTCTTCCTTCTTGTCCTTGCATGCATGTCTTAGGAAGAACCTGCTGTTCGTTCCTTCCTTCCTTCCTTCCTTCCTTCCTTCCTTCCTTCCTTCCTTCCTTCCTTCCCTCCCTCCCTCCCTCCCTCCCTCCCTCCCTCTCTCCCTCTCTCCCTCCCTCCCTCTCTCCCTTCCTCCCTCCTTCCTCCCTCCCTCCTCTACTTTCTTCTTCTTGTTGACTGGATTTCTCCCTGTAGCCTTGTCTGTCCTAGACTGTCTTTGTAGACTGAGTTGCCTTGAACTCATAGAGATCTGCCTGCCTCCGCCTCCCCGAGTGCTGGGATTACAACATCACACCCTGCTACTTTTGTCTTCTGTTTTGAGTGACTCTGTTAGTGTGTATAAAGCCACACTTAGGATATCTTACTATTGTAAACTGTATAAAATGTGTCTGAGTGCCCTGTGGCTAATGATGTATTTCTTCCTTGGCAGTGCTGGGGGAAGGACTGGCCAGGGGAGAGGGTGCCTTCCGGGCAGTGCTGTGCTGCATGCAGCTGAAAGGGAAGCTCCAGCCTGTGTCCTCCATCCTTGCCAAGTCACTGTCAGGGGAGTCTCTGGTACGTTGCTTGCTGAGCATGGGTTTGAATGCTTGCAAACTGACATGGTTGACTCCTCAGAGGAGGATGAGTTAAATAGGTGTATGTTTAGTGGACAGTGTAGTTCTGTCAGATGTCAAAGTTCATGAAAATCCCAAGGTTTTTTTTTTTGTGTGTGTGTGTGTGTGTGTTTTGTTTTTTTTTTCCTAGACAAGGTTTCTTTATGTATTCCAGGCTGTCCTGGAACTTGCTCTGTAGATCAGGCTGACCTCGAACTCTTAAGAGATCTACCTGCCTCTGCCTCTTGAGTGCTAGGATTAAAGGCATGTACCACCCAGCCCAATTATTTTTCTTAAAAGGTAGTGTTGAGCAAAGTCTGAAACCATTTTTGGGTTAAAATATTGGTGTATGTTTATTTCTTACAGAGTTCTTGTTATGGGTCTTGTGTTTTTGAGACTAGATCCTAACGTGGCCCTGGCTGGCCTCCAGCTCAGAGCCATTCTACTGCCTCAACCATGTTGGGATTGCATATGTGAGTCACCATACCTGGCTTCTTCATTTTTGTTCGTTTGAGACTTGGTCTCATTGTAGCCCAGGCTGGCCTTGAACTCACAGTCCTCTTGCCTCAGCCTTCCCGAGGCTGAGAACACGCGTGCAGCTATGCCTAGTCAGCATTAACGTCAACTATGTATAACATCTTTAGCTATGTTTAAACTAAGTAGTAATTACTTCTGAAATAGAAAATGTATATGTATAAGTTAATATTTATATTTGTGGAATTATCTAGTTATATTTAGACAATAATTTTTTAAATACATAAATTTTCTAATTTTTTTTTTTTTGCTGTAACCAAGTGCTCCATTTTGTAACTTTCATAGAGTTGATAATTTATAGGAATTTGGAAGAAAGAACTTTTTCCAGCAGTTGGTAGATGCTACAGGTCTTCTCCTGGTATTTTTAGGCATCAAAATGAAAATATTAAGAAGAAAATAGAAAGAATTTACCAGGCAGTGTAAATTCTTTGTCAGTTACGCTTTAAATTGATTAGGAGCTTGAAAATCAAGAAAATACAGGAATCAGGAAAGCATTCAGTATGTTACGAAGTGTAACATTATCGACCCCGTGGGTAATTTAGTCAACTTGTGAGGAATTACTGTGCAGTGAGCTGCTTCCTCAACCTGATGATCTGACTCCTAAGTGTGAGCACAGCAGAGATGCAGCTATGTATGTCCAGACAGGTGTCGAGATGCGCTTACTTCTTCTTTTCTCCTTTTGAGGCTGGGTCTCATTTCAGAGAAACTCCTTGCCTCCCTCTTGTGAGTGCTAGGATTACAGTCACCATACCTAGCAGGAGAAAGATGCTTGAAACAGGGTCTCTGTATGGACAGCCCAGGCTGACCTCAGGCTTGGGGTCCTCCCTGACCATGCAATAACAGCAGTCACAGGTGTGCCCAGCCTTAAAAGTGTTTCTCTCTGTAAGTTAATTATTTTACTGTTTACCTGCTGCATTTTTAAATTTAAAGCCAGTCAAAGGTAATTTGCTTTTAATTTCCAAATTTTCTGAAATTTGCATTTCAAAAATAAAAAAAAAAAAACAAAAACAAAAAACAAATCAGCTTCTTTAGACACTGCAGTGATTCTTTGGTTTTTCTAATTGTGGATAACCACCGAGTTCAGCATTTTGCACATACAGACAAACACATTAGCTCCAAGGGAGAGGAATAGTTTTAGATTTGCTTTTCTTATGTTTTGTTCCACAGTGATATCTTGGCAACCATTTTATGTAATTTAAAAAAATGTTTTACTTTTTGAGACATGGTTTCATGTAACCTTGGCTGGCCTGAACCCACTCAAATTCATGGAGACCCGCCTGCCTCTGCCTTCTGAGTGCAGAGTATTTTACATTCAGGTGAGTGTGGAATGTGTACTTAGCAGGAGTGACCTCGGAGTCCTCGTTCCTGTTATGCGTCTGTCCTTTTCCCAGGAGCAGTTAGTGTGGGGGAGGGGAGAGAGCTGTAGTGACACAGTTGAGCTGAGCTGGGAAGTAAAGAGCTGTAGTGACACATTGATGGTTTTCATCTTTGCAGAATGGCATGGTAACGAAAGATTTGACAAGACTCAAGACGCTTCTGACAGAAACAGAGGTGAGTCTGTTTCAGGGATCTCATTGAGCCAGTCAAACCCAGTGAGGTCAGTGAGCGTTCTGTGTTAGCATTTGGAACATTGTGGTAGTGTCAGCCAAGATGTGACGTAACTGGTTACCTCTGGTCAGGGATCATGCATCTGCCCTCCTCACATCTTCCTGGGAAAATCTCCCATACCTGGCTCTTATCCCAGAATCCTTTCTGCCTGCCAGATATCCCACCTCCTATTCTACCCTTTCCTATAGGCCATAGGTTTTTAGTTGACAGGTGAAGCAGCCATACAACACACAAGACATTCTCTCTACACTCAGCTTGTTTTCTCCTTCTGTGAAACTGGTTGGGTCCCACCCTCAAAACACAGCCTGTTCTCAGGTCTCCTCTGCATTCTAGGTCTTTCGTTCTGTCTATAGTTCTTTCTTTTCTTTCTCCTCCTCTTTTTCTTCACCTGCATAGATGCATGTGGTTTGTCTGTATGTGTAGTCACACATGGATGTGTGGGTGTGAGTGTACACATGCACGCACATTGGTGTGGAGGCCTGAGGTTGATGCCAGGTGTCTTCCTCAGTTACACTCTGTTGAGGCTGCGTCTCTCGCTGAACCCGGAGCATAGCAGTTCTGGCTAGTCAGCTCTCCAAGTGTCCCCGAGAACCCTGTCTCTGTCTCTGAGTGCTGTCATTGGAGAGGGCTCCAATGCCTCCTCCAATGACAGCCTCCCAGGCTTTCCTATGGGTTCTGGGGATCTGAACTCAGGTCTTCACATCTGCAGAGCAAGCTCCTCAAACACTGAGTCCCATCCCTCAGCTCCCATCCCTGTTATTCTTTTTAGTTATCTCTGGCCCCAAATAGACGGTACTTGGGAAATTTTAAGTTTTGATTATTTTGATTATCTCTTATACCATCCTTTCTGTGGGATAAGACATTGCCAGTTTCATCTTAATATGAAGTTTCCTCTCTCTGAGTTTGGAAGGCTGATGTCTGGGTAGCAAGAAACCCGGTGGCCCACTTGGAGAAGCAGGTGGCTCAAGTGCACCCAGGGCAGGCCATGGTTAGTTTTTGGAGTGCTGGAAACACAAGCAGGAAAAGGAGGGCCGGATACTGTTTTGGGGAGACCTTGGAGGCAGGAGTGTCCGAGCTGGGCCAGAGAAGTAAAGATCTACAGGGGAGTTGATACAGGTGAGGTTGGTAAATAGTCGGTTGGTTCAGGGAGAAGTAGGACAAGTGGCCGTGCAGTGGCATTTGGGAGGAGAGTGTGTGACAGTCAGGAGAGGAGTTCTAGATCGGCTTGGGCCAACTGGAGAGAGCTCAGGAGGGAAGAGTTCAGCCTGAGGCCGTCCAGTGGCTCGGCAGGAGTTTCTGGGCCCAGGTGGTAGAGGGCAAGAACTGACTCTTGGAAGTTGTGCTCTGATCTCTTACACTCTTGCTGTGCTGTGTGTGTCCATACACTTACACACGTATGAGATAGAGGAAGTGTAATAAAAATTGTGTAAAATTAAAAAGATTTCAGCTTGTGGCTGTCTTCAGGGGAGGAGGACTCCTTGAGGTGAAGACTGGAGAGGTTCAGGGTGGGGTGAAGTTGGTGAATTTTGTTTTGGACATTCTGTGGAGTGCTTAGGTGAGCCTCTGTGTGCTCAGCACGCGAGCGCTGTTCTGGTGATGGGACTGCGGAAGGGCGGCTGTGGGCTGCTAGTGATAGAGCGTCACATCACCAGCGGTGACCCACAGGTATGGCGTTGCAGCCCCACTAAGTGCTGCGAGGCCCTTGGTCGGCCAAGGTGAGCGCAAAGCTAAGTGTGTTTGAATAGTTGTCTTCTGAAGAGAGGAGACCCAGGCTTGCAGCCCACTGTGGAAGGAAGGCCTGTCCTAGGTGGACGAGGACTTGACAGGAAGTGTCAGGAAGGCTCTGGTTGCTAACACACCATAACTGGCAGGAGTGAAAGCCACCCTGTTGCTGGCTGGGTGGTTCTTTAGGTGGTAGGCTGGAGAGTGAAGCCAACACATGGATGGCAGGGCTCACTTCAGGGGGTTCATAATTTAGACATTTCTTCAGCTAACAGATTGCTTTTCCATTGTAGGGAGGGATCTGGCAAGCACTTTATTTTCATGCTTTTATAGAGAAAAAGAAAGATTTAAAAAAGGTGCCAGACTAGGCCAGCAGAGTGCAGCAGAGAGAGAGAGAGAGTGCCTACTCCAGCCTGAGTTCTGAAAAAAAAAAAAAAAAGAGGAAGCAAAAAAATGTTATTTGCTGCACATTGTTATTGAAAACTACCAAATAGATTTTTAATTCTTTAATATGTAAATATGTGCTTTATTATATTTGTGTAAATTATATTTAAGTATATACTACAAATAAAATATTTAAATATATTAAAGTATGTTAAATGTACTTTATTAATATGTAGAATCGGCTATTTACATATTTAAATACTGTGTGGGAGCTTTGCCTGTGTGTGTGTATGTGCATCATGTGCTGGCAGTGACCTCAGAGGCCAGAAGAAGCATCAGCGCTCCTGAGTCGAGGATTGTGAACTGTTGTGTGGGACTTGGGGGCCAGATCCTGGTCCTCTGTAAGAGCAGCCAGTGCTCTTAACAGCTGGGCCGTCTATCCAGCCCTCTTCTCTTTTTCTCGTTCTTTCTTTTCTTTGTTTCTTTCTTGACAGGGTTTCTCTGTGTAGCCTTGGCTATCCTGGACTCACTCCATAGCCCAGGCTGGCCTTGAACCCACAGAGATCCACCTGGCTTTGCCTCCCTGAGTGCTGGGATTACCTCTTCTTTTACTTTTTAACATTGAAAATGAGTAAATTTAGACCAGCATCAGTCAGTATTTTTTTTTTTTTTTAATCTTAAACCTCTTGTATTTGAAAAATTGCAGACAGCAGCGAGTAATGTCGTCCCTGGATGTCATATGGAAGACTTAGATGAGGGTAAGTACTACATGTTGTCTAACTTTCGGCAACTCTTACTATGGCCCTTGCTTTTTTTTTATTGAAGAATTACTGGGAGGAAAGTGACCAAGTACAGTCCCTACAGTTGGAAATATAGGAAAGGTGTAAACATTCAGAAGTAGGTGCAGGCGAAAGCAAATCTCTCTAAGCATGACTGAGCGATGATAACTACTCAGACAACTCTGTGTAGCTGAGGCTAGCCTCGAGCTTGATGCTCCTGCCTCCACAGCTGAGTGCTTGGATTGCAGATGCGCACCAGCATGCCTGTCCGCCCAGCTTGCCCCGAAATGCCTGCTTTGTGCGGCAGTAACTTTCATAAACCATGCGCTGGCTTCTCAGGCTTCTTATCCTTGGAGTCTGGATTACAGTGAATATTTATTAAAGTTTAGTAGTTTTCCTGACACCCTGCTAGTGAAGGGTGAAGCACAACTTTTCAGCTTAGCCTGGCAGAATATCTTTCTTGTCCCCTGAGGAGAGGTTGGGGGACAGACACACTTGTGAGAATAGAAAATGGCTGCCTCGCCTTTCTCTCGTAGGCCTTATTTTCTTGGGCTTATTTGTAGCTTCATCTAAATCAATCAAAATCATTTGTGTTCAGATATGTATGCACTTAGCTCTTATATTTGCTTAACTGTTTGAGCTTCTTTCTGTTACTTGGTGTTCTGAGGGGATGTGCTCCAAACAGATCTTAAGGAGCTTCTCTTTCAGTGTGCATTGGTGGGGTTTGCCACGAGGCCTCCTTCCCAGACAGTCATTTTCCATTCCTGAAGGAGTTCCTCATAGTCATAATGTCTGTCTGGAGAATGATACGTACCAGTCTCTCTCCTGAGTTCTCAGAGAAGAGGCTTCTCTCTCAGGGAGGAAGCCCACCCCTCTCAGATCAGACTCAGGCCACCAACCTGATTTAGCCACTGGGTAACGGTCTCTGCAGCGTGCTATTTTGCAGTTGGCCGGTGGGTAGAGGCACCTATGCTATATCCTTTTCACATCATCTGGGTTGATGTGTGTGACAGGATGTGTTTCTTAGACATTAAAATACTGGAGTGACGAGGTATCCTTACATAATGTGGTTATGTCCTCATTTCTTCCTAGGCTCTTGTAATGGTTGGCATTTCCGCCCACCACCCAGGGGAATCACAAGCAGTGAGGAATATACTTTGTGTAAAAGGTAATGTAAAAAAAATATTTTTAAAACAAATTACATGTCTCTTTTGAAAGGACAGATAATTTCCCTTCACTTTTTGAAGGCAGTAATTTAAATTCAAAGAAGATAATATGTGAAGAAAGAGAAAGAATAATTAGCAAGGGAAACGCTGTGCTTCCCATTTGAAGCAGAAGCCACACAGGTCAGCAGCAAACCCACGAGGCTTCAGTGTTAATCAGCTGCCGTGCCGAGGCAGCCTGTTGACTGTTCAGACGTCTTTCATCCTGGCTGAACTTAATTGCGGCTCTTTTCAGTGTGGAATTTACTTAGATGTGGTAATTGGAGTTGAAATTAGTTCTTGTAAGCTGAAAGAGAGCACAGAATCAGTCATATTCAACTATTGTAATGATGTCTGAAAAAAGTGCTGTCGTGTAGTTATCATATATGGAATTTTTGGTTGCGTTGCATTTGAAGGCCTTTCAGAATTACGTAATTTATTATTAATAATTACTATTTCTAAAACTGTGGGAAGTCAGCTGAAGTCCCGTTTTAAAAGATGAGCTCTTGAGCTCCTTTCCTGAGGGTGAGTGACTTGGCGGCGCTCTGCAGACTGTGAGGTTGCTTGGCATAGCGACAGCAGTCTGCTATGTGCCCTCATGAGACATGGTCAAGACAGCAGTTTGTTTTTGTACTGAAAATAAGGACCAGAGATAGTAAACACTGCAGCTTTGGATGGTGCCAAGTTACTGGAGAGAGGATGCAATCCTTTGGAAAAGAAACCTGAGAATTAGAGTCTAGATGAGAATAGAACCCTTTTTTAAAGAGGGAAAGAATTGTTTGTTTCTTTGTTTTTTGAGACAGTATTTCTCTGTGTAGCCCTGGCTATCCTGGAACTCACTTTGTAGTCTAGGCTGGCTTCGAACTCACAGAGATCTGCCTGCCTCTGCCTCCCGAGTGCTGGGACCACAGACGGGCCGCACCATGTGCCTGCATGTGTATCTGTTTACCATGAGTGTGCCTATTTCCCACAGGGGCTCAAAGAGTGTGTTGGAGTCTCCCCTTGGACAGGAGTTATAGACAGTTATGAGCTACTGTGTGGGGTCTAGGAATTGAAACTGGGTCCTCTGGAAAAGCAGCCAGTTTTCTTAACTAATAAGGAGTGAAATAATTTAGAAATGTAGAAAGACAAATTTTTGTAACATGAAGACATTTGTATATATAACAGGGCAGATACATGACTTCTCACGGGTTGTTTGGAGCAAATGAGGAGTTAATCAGCAATATCATTGTAGGTTCACATCTTTCACGGTCACTTCAGAAGGGGCCACTAGCTCTGTGTCAACATTTTGTATTTACCCCTTGAAAAGAACCAAGTGAATTTGAGCCTCTAACTAGAAAACTTTTATTCCAAATGTCTTTGAAATTTAACATTAGCTAGTAGTTTCAGTGGAGTAATACAGGAAGAGGAAAAGCATCACATGACAGCCGTTGCAACAGTGCAGTTCCTCGAAGGCAGAGCGTGCTCATGCCTTTTGGGGAGCAGGTCATGGCCCACTGGATGCCAGTGTTGCTTCAGGAAGATTGTGTGCCGAAAGGAGCTGTGTAACAGAGCATAAAGGAAGCATGTCTTTCTATCATCTGGGCAGAGGGGTCTCCGTAGGTTATTGTGCTTTAAGGTCACCATGTTTCCAAGCACGAAGTCAGTGTCTATTGGGTTGGGAATTGATGCTTTGACTATCTCTCTTCATTGGACTTGACAGTGATAAATCTGGCCTCTTAAAGGATGCTTGCTGGTTACTGAGGAGGCAGAGCACAAATGGTGGAAGTTATGTTTGAATGGTGGAATGCAGTATATGCTAAACTAGTTTTTCCCATTCTGCTTAGGTTTTTAGAGCAAGGAATCTGTAGGTATGGTGCCCAGTGTACTTCAGCACATTCCCAGGAAGAGCTAGCAGAGTGGCAGAAAAGATATGCCTCACGGTTGATAAAGCTGAAGCAGCAAAATGAGAATAAACAGCTCTCAGGCAGCTACATGGAGACCTTGATAGAAAAGTGGATGAGCTCCCTGTCTCCTGAGAAAGTGGTAAGAGCCTCCTGACTACCTTGTGGTCTTGCTCTAAGCGCACTGGCTTCATCTTTGCTTTCTCATGTGCTAACCTGTAGATTATTTCTTTAATCTACTAAGGAACGTGTCCTTAGTAAGCGAAGTTGGCCCATTTGTTACAATGCAGGGCAGAAATGAACATTCGTCTGGAGGTTTGCAACTTCTACAGTAATGGCCTTCATTCAGGGAAGTTTTGCTTCTCAGCTTGCAGTAGTTAATTTTCTTTTCTATCTTGCTTAACTGCATCACATGTCGCGCTTGTCAGAATGACTGGAAGGGAGTGTGTGAAATCCTGTGGTCGCCAAGTGCTGCGTCTGTGCTCATGGCTGACACTTTGCTGGGGTCTCACTTGTGTTTCCGCCCTCAGACTGTAACAGGGATTGCTCTCTACTTTCAGCTTAGCGAGTGCATAGAGGGGGTTCAGGTGGAGCACAACCCTGACCTGTCAGTCACTGTCAACACCAAAAAATCCCACCAGACGTGGACCTTCGCTCTGACCTGTAAGGTATGAAGCCTGTGCCAATTAAAGAAGACCGGTTTGGTTTGGTTTCTTGAAGCTTATTGAACCTCTAAATGTCTGTTAACAGAGTGTTGAAAATGTTTTACCCAATACACTTTATGTAGGTTCTGCATTGTGTCAAAGTGGGTTTCTATTTTTCAGTCATTAAATATACTTTTTTTCCATTTTGAAGTAAGATCTGTTTAGCTATGCAGGACACTTTCTTAATTACTTGCTAAAGAATTTTGACATACATTACTTTCTAAACTTGGGACATAGGATGGGGTTCATGGCTTACAATTTACTACTTGATAATTTAATTATTTAATCTGGCAGTTCTAAGATTTTTTTTTTTCAGTGAAAACCTATTTTTATATTTTCATTTGATGAAGTCACAAATTCTGTAATTGTGTGTCTTTATTTTCTCTCTTTTTTTATGTGTGTGTTTCATGGGCCTTGCCCATGGTAGCCACATGTTCTACCACTGTGCTATATCCCCAGCCCTAGAGAGGGTTTTTCAACATGGGCCATTTTCCACAGGGCTTCTCATTTTAAATTATGCTGGTCACAGTTTAAGACTGGAGTACAGTTATCCATGTCGGTGAATATGTTTGGTGGAGAAGTTCTGAGTTCTTTTTGGTGGTATTTCTTCATGGGACCATCTGCACCTTGAGATGGAAAGTCTAAGAATGTTCAGCTTCAGCCCTGAACCCAATCCAGTGCTCTCAGGGGCGTCCTCCTGGGAAGGCTCTGTGGGAGGCTCTGTGAACAGTGAGAGGCTGCCTGACGGGGGCAGAATTTGCCACAGGGAAAGATGAGTGTACACAGAAGGTCCAGGGAGGCTGAAGACGTAGCATACGTTTGTCATTTTAGAAACTTTGCTTTAACCATTCTGTTTTGTCTCTGTTTTTTTATTTTTATTTTTTATTTTTTTCCTTAAATAGCTTGTGAGCATAGTTTGTTGCACAACATCATACCTTAGAAACATGGGGTGTAGCAGGCCCTTCCGGAAACATTTTCGTTGAAGAGCCCAGTTACAATTGAATTTTCACCCCCTTGTACTCAATGAATTATTTTAACTTCCTTGTAGCCTGCAAGAATGCTGTATCGGGTAGCACTGCTTTATGATGCTCATCGCCCTCATTTTAGTATCATTGCCATATCTGCCGGAGATAGGACTACCCAGGTATCACAAGAAGTCCCCGAAAACTGTCAAGAATGGATAGGAGGAAAGATGGCCCAAAATGGATTAGATCATTACGTGTATAAAGTCGGGATAGCATTTAACACAGAAATATTTGGAACTTTTCGCCAAACCATTGTTTTCGACTTTGGATTGGAGCCAGTACTCATGCAAAGAGTAATGATTGATGCAGCTTCTACAGAAGGTAATATTTAGACTTTTTTCCCCCAATACAATGTATTAAAAGGCAAGATTAAAAGATATGTATTGACCCCTAAATATCCCACAGATAGAGAGGGAATAAAAAAGGGAACATTCCTGTGACTACTGACATATGCACGGTGTAATGACCACAAGATGGGTCAGGTTGTACCTTGAGCTGTTTATTCAGTCAACAGGGAAATCTTGCCTTGAGGCCCCCTGAACGTAACTTACACGACTTGGTAATTAGGTTTATTTTGGTCTTGCAATTTCATGTTAAGGTAAGACGTTAGCACAGCCAAACCTTTCAGTACTTGTTGGACTAGAATTCCGGTAATGACCTATATACCTACAGTGTCTGTTTCCATTTCCTACTGACTGTTCAGGTGGCTCTGCTGATGTTAATACATTGTCTTTGAAGGAAAAGCCCTTGGCACCAGCCTTACATCAGCATGTGCCTTCGCTCCTGTTAAGGAGGGCAGGGTGTCTGAGCAGGCTCTGTGTGGTCCTTTTCAGGTGTCCCTGGTTACAGCACCTTGCTGGCTGCTGCAGCGGGTTTGATTTGTGTATTGTTGCTGGTGCCTGTCCTGTCGGGAAAGGGCGTGTTAGCTCACACTTCTGTGGCTTGGTTGGATTATAGGTGCTTTAACTTAACGAATGATTAAGGATTTTGTTAACAACACCATGCAGTGAGCGATAGGAAGTTTGCCACTCTGCTGACTGGAATCAACCATAATGTGGAGGAGGCTTGTCTTCAAGTCCCACACTGTCCCATTGCTCAGAACCTGGAGGAGTTTTCTTTTCATGAGCGGAGACCAGGAGGCTGATGGTTTGGTGTGGTGACCAGGTGGTGGCAGTGTTCTACCTTTCTCTTTGTTTTTGTTGTTTTTTGTTTGCCTCTGTAAGTTGAGGCTAACAGATTAATTTATTCATTAATTCTTTATTTTTTCCCCCTAGGACAGAGTCTCACTAAGTAGCCCAGGCTGGCCTTGAATTTACAAATTTCCTGCCTCAGTGTCCTCCCACCCCCACGCCCCTTGCCCATTGGGATGACAAGTGTGTGTGGCCGTGCCTGGCCTTCACTGTAACATTTGTGCCAAGCTTTTGTGGCTAGACGCTGTCTTCTTTGTGTGTGCTGATATAACCCAGACTTCATTTTATCTCATTTCTGCCTTGTTTGATTCCATTTATGTTTTATTTGGTTGTATGTAATTTTGTCATTTCCTCAGTAGGAACAAAATAAATGTTAATTTCCATAGCTAAATAGATATGTCAGTAGGTAAAATACAAATTAAAGCACAGGGCTTAACAAATCTTTTTATGAAAGAATAGATGGTAAATATTTTAGGTGTTGTGAGAAATTGGTCCTGGGCATGACTGCACTTTCAGCACTTCAGAACTGAGCTGGGTCAAAGTGTAGAAAGAGAAGAGAACAAAGTCCTCTCGCTGGCATCCTAATGGAGCGTGTTTCAGAAGTGTGTCTGCAGATCAGTGGTCTATCATCGTGGCTTGTTTCCCATAAGAATACCTTTGCAAGTGTTCAGAATCCATACTAGTGGATGTTAAATGTCTACAATAAAAAGGGAAAGGTTGCGGGTTGAGTGGGCGATGAGCAGAAGTAATGAAGGTGACTTGAGGGTGCTCTGATGGGAAGGATTTCCCATTTTTAAAATCGGTATCATCAAGTATCTTACTCCTTTGTCCCGGTGTTTTTGACAGTATAGAGGTACTTGCTTCCATAGGGTGTGAGTCCCGATAGCCTTCCTGAGTAACAAAAGCAGGGTAGTCATACTGTAAAACTGGTTTATTGTTTCAGTGGCTTTTACATTTTTTAAAATTATTTTTATCTTTTTTTTGTGTATGAATATTTTGCCTGCATGCCTATCTGTGCTGCCTATCTGGGGACAGCATGCCTATCTGGGCACATATCACTGGTGCTCACAGAGGCCAGGAGAAGATAGTGGATTTTCTAGTTACGTGCTGCTGTACAGGTGCTGGGAATTGACCCACGCCCTCTGGAAGAATAGCCAGTGCTCTTAATTGCTTTGATATCTTTCCAGCTTCTTAATTTTTTTAGCAGTCAGCATTTTTTACTATTATCACAGAGTCCTGTTTCCCCCACTCCCACAGGGTTTCTCTGTGTAGCCTTGGCTATCCTGGACTAGCTTTGTAGACCAGGCTGGCCTCAGATTCATAGGCCTGCCTCTGCCTCCCTGAGTGCTGGGATTACAGGTGTGTGCCACTTCTCCTGGCTTAGCACAGAGGTTTTTGTCGGCAAAGAATTTGAGGGCTAAAACTTGTTGAAGTACAGCTACCATTCTGTACACTACTCTTAGCTGCTAGAAATGAAGCATCAGTCTTGTATTTTCTGTCATTTCCTGGAATGCTTGTGTGGACAACATCTAGAAACACAAGAGTAAGACAATTGCCTTGTGGAGTTGGCAGCAGGGTGACAGCCTGGTCCTTTTTACTTCATGCTCAGCCTATTCATCATTGGGGCAATAATGAAAAAAGTGTTGCATGTACAGATCTGAGAATATATCTGAATCAGGTCTGGGTTTTGTCTTGTTTTCGATATATTATAAATTAAAATATAATTTGACTTTACATGCAAGTAGATTTATTTAGTGATGAAGGAAAATGGAATTTGAATGGGAAATGTCTGTCGTTACTGCTTGCCCTAGCCACTTGATTGGCGATTTGTTGGTGTCTTCATCAGGGTTTATATTTTTGTGATTACATACCAAGACTAAAAGCAGCTTGGAGAGGAAGGGGTTTCTCTCATATTGCAGCTTGTAGTCCATCATCCAGAGGAATAAGGGCAGACACTCAAGGCAGGAACTTGATGACAGGAACGGATATGGAGGCCATCGGTGTTTGCTCAGTTTTTTCAGTTCCCACAAAACGGCCGACTGAGCTCTGAGCACTCAGTGGATTTTCCAGCCCAAAGTCCTTCTACAGTCCTCAAAACCTGGTCAAGTCTATCACAGCAATACTCTACTCCTGATACAATTTCTAGCTGAGGTTGCTCTAGCTGTGTAAACACCATGACCAAAAGCGGCTTGGGAGGAAAGGGTTTATGTCTCTTATACTTGTAATCCACAGTTCATCATCGAAGGCAGTCGGTGGGAGGAACTCACACAGGGCAGGAACCTAGAGACAGCTGGTGCACCGGTCATGGGGGAGTGCTGCTTACTGTCCTGGTCTCTGTGGCGTGCTCAGTCTGCTTCTTACAGAAACCAGGTCTGCCAATGTGTGTGTGTTTGTGTGTGTTGTTTAGCACCCACAATGGGCTGGGCCCTCCCACACCAATCCCTAATAAAGACAGCGTGCAGCAGACTTAGCTACAGGCCAAAGCATGGAGGCATTTTCTCACTGAGAATTCCTCTTCCCAAATGACTCTAGTTTGCATCAAGTTGACATAAAACTAGCCAGCACAACCGAAGAGCAAACTTTGTACTTACATAATGCTTCAAGTGTCTGTGTTTCTTCCATAAAGTTATACATTTGGCCCTACTGGGCCATCTTTTAGCTCATGCTTCTTACACGACATTCCATTGATGTTACTAGTGGCTCCTATGGTGAGGAATGCTGCCCACTCTCTCCCTCCGTCCTAGTGTGCCTCAGCCACCAAAGGCTGTCTGTGCCCTTCAGACTGACCGAGAACAGTATTTCATTGCATTAGAGTGACTCAGGGAGACTCATAGTTGAGTTACATGACAGATGCTATTTTCCTATTTCATTTTTCATTGTTGAACTAAACCCTTCCTTAGTTAATTTAGCTATTGATGAATGAAAACACAACTCCACAGATTCACCCCCCACTGTTGTTATTATCTGCAGCGTCCAAAGCCTTTTTATTTACGTACAAGAGGGGATTAGGGATTTTTTTCCTCCTGTAGTTAACCCCCTGTGTATAGTCTACTTTAATTTTTATTAAATGTATTTACAGCTTCTGCATATTTGCTACATCTCAGGGTAGCGAGTTCTGTAGGTTCCTGTGAGCTTTACTTGAAGATTATTGTTACAGGGTTGGTTAATAAGAGTGCTGATAAGCACTGCTAATGTGCAGTGTTAAACTCTGTGGATGTTGGTTCAGACTTGTTTTTGTCTTTCCAGAGTGTGATTGGTTTTAGGCTGGTGTAGGTTGAGGGCTTCATGTCATGGATGTGCTGGCTCAGCAGTCCTGAGCACTACCCAAGTCTGGCGATAGCAGGTTAGGGGAGCTGCAGCTGGAGATGACAGTGAGCACACCTGTGGGAGCAGCTGTGTTCAGTGTCCCAGGGGAGTAGGGGAGGGGGACCTTACCTTCTCCCTAAGTGGCACTCAAAAGCTAATGACTTTTAAGCACTATAAATTAAAGGGGTCATTATACAGTTCAACGGATTCTTTTTTAGATGAAAAGGAATGGAGCTGGGGGTGGTGGTTCACCCCTGTAATCCCAGTAGTCAAGAGGCTGAGGCAGAGGGATGACTGTAAGTTCCTGGCCATACAGCTATAGAGGACAGTTCTCTCTAAAACAACGCCTCCTCCCAAAAAAAGACCACTTTCAAAAACAAGGGAAAGAAAACAAACAAACAAACAAACAAAAAGCCATAAGAGGAATGAAGAACAGAGGTAGAAGCCAGATTCAGTTTCCCGTGAGAATTAGTTCCATGAATCTCCCCATAGATGCCGCCAGCCGTTGACACACGGTCTTTGGAGGTTGGCACAGCCGGGCTGTTTTCAGGCCTTCTCTTTCTGGCCACAGCTTTCCCTGCCCTTCACAGTCATTAACAGAGTGGGGGTGGTGGCCCAGAACCTAATCTCAGTACTTGGGAGGCTGAAAAGAATCATGTGTTCTAGGGTAGCCTGGGCTACATACTGAGATTTCCACCCCCTTCCCCCAACAAAAGAGATGGGATAAAAATTAACATTGTTTGAAAATTTTGTGGTGTGACTTGCGCTAATCATTTCCTAAAACTGAAGCGTGAATTATGGCACTATGTACATAAAATGTCAAAAATGCTGCTGCTTATACCACATCCCCAACATGTGACTACTTCTAGTAAAAAACAGATAATTTGTGTAGATTTTAACATGAGACCAGCAGTGCCCTCAGGAGACTGTTTTAAGTCTGTTATTGTCCAAATAGTTTAAGGGACACAGGAATAGTCTGTGCCTTTTTTTTTTTAAATATTTGTTCATTATGTATACATC